>NC_052400.1:15475274-15789441 GCF_009389715.1 Phoenix dactylifera
AGCTGCTTGTAAATTGAATCTCAATTCATATGACAACCTGGTTGGTCGAAAACATTAAACTTGAGATCAAATATATTTAATTATTTCTCTAGGAAGGGAGAGGGAGAAGGAGAGGGAGAAAGAGAGAGAGAGAACGGGAGGAGAGAGAGGGAAAGAGAGAGAGAGAGAGGGGCTAAGGCCTTGGAGGAGCTTTGAAGGGGGATGGAGGCTGGTGACAAAGACCGAGAGAGAAAGAAAGGGGGAGGGAGAGAGAGAAACTTTCCTCCAATTGCTGTCGGGTTTTGAAGGGGATGAAGGCCAGAGAGTTCGGGCCTTACATTTCTCTGGCCTTCGAATAGGGCAAACAGGGTGAACTAGCAAATAGAGCCTTTGGTCGAGGGTTTCAAAGTAGAGGTAGCCATGTGAAGATCGTTTTGACTGGTTGGCTTTATATCTCGTTTCAAACTAGTGAATCGTGCCTGTAACCGACCGGTCTGGTTCGGTATGTCGTGAACTGGCTGGTTTGTCAACCCCTGATACTCGTTCTTAATTCTTCCCTTCTAACATGTTTTAGCTTGTGATTTGGAATGTTGATGCTTTTAATTCTGTTTCACATATCCAATATCATGGAATTTCTTAATTTCTTTGATTACCACAGATTGAATGTGATAGGTGATATTGCTAAGCTGTACCGCTATTGTTGATTATATTATGTATATCTCATGTAGGGCAAAGGAGATGACCTTCAAATTGATAGAAATGGTCTTCATGACAATTGGGATGATGCAGAGGGATACTATAGTAAGTTTTGATATGTTACTCATATTTACATTGAGAAATCATATTTTGTTTAATGTTTCGTGCTTCTTTTAATGAATATCACATTTTAGGTACACATGTTTTACATGTCGGGCTTTATTACATTGGAAGTTTGCGTTTTTTTTTTTTTTAATTTCTTTTCATGCAGGTTACAGGTTTGGTGAAGTGCTTGATGGTCGTTATGAAATTATTGCAGCTCATGGAAAAGGTGTTTTTTCAACTGTCGTTCGTGTGAAGGATCTTAAAGCTGGGAAAGGTGATCCTGAAGAAGTAGCCATAAAAATCATACGCAACAATGATACCATGTGAGTAGACATCAAAATGCTTAATTTTGAATCAGGTAGTTTTAGTTCTGCTCATCACGATACTTACTCTTTATATCATTGGAATGTTGTCTTATGATGTAAATATGTAAGGTACAAGGCAGGTCAAGGGGAATTAGTCATACTGAAGAAATTGGCAGGTGCAGATCCTGAGGACAAACGCCACTGCGTTAGGTTTCTTTCAAGTTTCAAGTATCGGAATCATCTTTGTTTAGTTTTTGAATCTCTTCATATGAACCTACGTGAGGTTCTGAAGAAATTTGGGCGTAATATTGGTCTTAAGCTGACTGCTGTCAGGGCATATGCTAAGCAGCTTTTCATTGCGCTGAAACATCTAAAAAACTGTGGCGTTCTGCACTGTGATATAAAGCCGGATAACATGCTGGTACATCTTCTCATCCTGTGTCATAATTTTGCAGTTTTATATGGTGCACCACTCACATATCGAGAAGCATGTTTCTTTTTTCTCATTAATATGTGCATATGCTATGTGAACACCATGTTTGTTTTGAAATCATACCAATTTCTGTTTGGGTTGTCTTGACTAAATGGTGCCAATTTCTGTTTGGATTGTCTTGACTAAATAATACTTGTTGTCTTAACATATACTCTTTGCTCTTGTGATATGGTTATGTGTAGGTGAATGAGGCTAAAAATGTGCTAAAGCTCTGTGATTTTGGCAATGCTATGTTTGCTGGTAAGAATGAAATAACACCATACCTGGTTAGCCGCTTCTACCGTGCCCCAGAAATAAGTGAGTACCTCATTTTACACTCTTCATGCTTGGCATTTTCTTTTGGGTCTTTCATTAGCTATGGTTTTATTGTATTGCATGTTCTGGTACATGTTCATGTGCCTGTCTGTTATATTGTAGCCATGCATATGTGCAGTGTGCATGTTTTTGTTTTGTTTTTTTTTTCTGTTACCACGGATATGCTTTTGGTTAGTTAGACTGACTATATGTCCTGTGATGGCTTGAATTTTCTTTTGCAGTTCTTGGATTGCCATATGATCATCCGATAGACATTTGGTCCGTTGGTTGCTGTTTATATGAGCTTTATACAGGGAAAGTCCTTTTTCCTGGTCCATCAAACAATGACATGCTTCGACTCCACATGGAGTTAAAGGGTTCTTTCCCAAAGAAGATGCTCCGAAAGGTGAGGTTTTGAGGACAGTTCCCATGATGTTTACCCTTTTAATAGGAGAGGTTGTTTCCATCTTGTATAATTGAGCACCTCGTGGAGACCTTGGGTTTAAATGCTCAGAAATTCCTCATTTTTTTAGTGCAAATTTAGTTGTTGCACACTATTGCATATTGTGACTTATTTCATGCATTGCAACTTGAAGTCATAATGTTTTATAATTATTTTATTTTTGATCTAGAAAACCTTTTAGTGGCTTCGTAACATTGAACTATATAAATGGTCTTTACTCTTTTAGTTGTGCTATTGATTGTGTGTGCTGATATGTTAACTTGATACAGGGTGCCTTTGCTGATCACCATTTTGATCAGGATTTGAGTTTTCATGCTACAGAGGAGGATCCAGTTACAAAGAAGGTTACTACTCTTCTATTCAGATCTTCTTAAAGTCACAGTGTGGTGTTACGTTTAGGTATTGTCCAATTAAAAAAGCAGTGCGATCCAAAATTTACAAGTGCTCACCCTTTTTTTGTGTTTCGTTTTCTTTCCTACAGACTGTTAATAGACTGGTTCTCAATATCAAGCCAAAGGACATTGGTGCCTTCATATCAAGCTCTCCTGGGGAGGATCCCAAAATGTTATTGAATTTTAAAGATCTTCTAGAAAGAATATTTGTCTTGGATCCAGAAAAGAGGTTGACGGTATCGCAAGCATTGAGTCATCCATTTACCACGGGCAAGTGAACTAAGATGCTGATTTTTCTGACTGCAAATATGCTGTTGAGCATGCCCCTTCCCTGTGATCTAACTTTCTATTTAGTCATCTAATTTTTCGGCATTTATGTCTTTTCCCTGCTGCATGGGAGCTCTAAGTTTGGAGTGCGTGGATGAAGCATGGAAGAGATGCTGGTTGAAAAAAAAAGACCTTCCTGCATGGCAGTTCTTATCAGTGGGATGTGTTCTGTTTCTTGTAAGACAACTTGTCAAAGGCGTTTTCATCTCTTGTAATTCATACTTATGATCATGTGTTTCTGAACATCTATTAAAAAATTACTTGTTCCTTTCCTCTATCAGTTACTTGAACTTCAAATTGAGCTATTCAGCAAAACTGAGAATTAGAAATGCTTTCTATTTTTAGTGATTGAAGTTCTTGTGAGGATGAAAATATTTCTTCTTGTGACCTTTGGAAATGGTGGCTGCACCTAGACCTTTTCCATGTTTTGGATACTAAGTTTTATGCTACTTTATAAGTTTGTCACTTGGCTTTTGGAATTTGTATGTTATTTCCTTATATCAGACATAATGTTGTTAACCCAGTTGTAAATGTAACTGGGCTGATTGGTTTGCACATTTTGGCATCTTAATCTTGGAATTATCATGCTTATTCTTATCATCAATCATTTGTTATTATTTGCATAGTTATTTCATTTATCAAAATTGTTTGGTCCTTGGAGAGTCTAATTCTGTCTTTCATTCAGGGTTTCTGCCAGGCTATGAGGCTAGCAACAATGTTTAATATGGGCAACCAAAAGAAGGTACCCTTGTTTGATTGCTGGGAATCTTAATGTGTTTGAAACCTTGAAACTGACGTTTTGTGACTATAAGACTCTCTTTATACTAGTCTTGAAATTTAATTGGACAATAGGAAGGGTGTAGCATATCATATTGAGTAATCCTATATATCTTTATTTACTTGACCAAAATTTCCATTTCTCTGGAACCTCTTTAGGTATCAATGTGTTGTGTAGGATTTCATGTGCGCTATGCCGTTCTCCTTGTTCTTTTTCTTCCCTTTTCAGAGTTGCAAGCCTATAAGTTCTTTTGGAATGTCAAATTATGTTATAAGTTATCTTTTATTCTCATGAATTTTAATAATTTGACATACTAATAAGGTATATGGATCATCCAATCAGTTACTCTGCTTTATGATAGTAGTAAATGTCTGCTCTTTTCTTTTTTTCTGTGCATATCCTTGACAAAAGTCTGTCAAAACTGATCTTTGCTTTGGTGTTCTGGAGGCCTTTGCATAGGAGACTGCTGGATGCAGGGCCGGTGCTGTGAAAAGTTTTCATGGTAAATCTTCCAGCGCTTGGATTTCTTCTAGTTATTCTGATTTGTTAGTAATTATTTTCAAATTTTAAGGTTGATTATCATCAATGAGCTGAACTCCTTTCCAGTATGAGCCTTACTAACGTGGCAATTTTTTTTAGGTGTAGTTGCTAATTTTTTGGAGACTCAGTAAGTTTCCCTTTTTTCTTATTAATTCTCACTATGCTTTGAGCAATTTCTGTCAGAATGTGGGAAAAGAAACAACTTTAATTTTATTATATTCTTTTGACTGGTTATGCTGTAGATATGGAAACCTCTTTGCATTGTGTGCTTGTATTGTTTTTTGGGTTGAGGGATTGAGGATGGTTGAAGTTTTACTTGCTCTTTGATTTGATAAAAATCAGTGGTTCTTTAGTTTCATCATTTGGTATGTCTGCTTCCAGTGACAGTTTAGAACATGTTTCATAATTCTGGTCAACATGTTTTGGATTGTGAGTGATTCTGACTCATTCTGAAGTTGTTTTGGGTGTTTCAAGTGCGAAATAAGATTCATTCATTCTATTTTTTGGGGTTGTTTTGACGGTTTCTGGGCTTGATCTTTAGAAAGGTTTTTTATTAAAAAGGGATTTGGCTAGTTTTAATCAACTTGGACCTTAAAGATTTAGTTTAATGTTTTCAAGCTAACTCAAACTAGGTCCGTTTGAATTTTTAAATGTTATGCTAAGGTGGATGTGGATTAAACTTTGGTGGAATTTAGACCGAGTCTTGCGTCAGTGGTCACACCCCTCTGCTTGGTAACCAGAGGTTTGGGGTTCAGTTCTGGGTGGTGCATTCACACATATTTGAGCTTGGATAATTGTAGTGCAGGTGGGTCTCCTTCCTTCCCTCCCTCTCTCTCTCTCTCTACAAAGAAATGAAGGAATAGATTTGGATAAGAGAACATTGAGGAAGGTTTAGGGAGTTTAAAATCCAAACAAAAGCCAATGCAATTAAAGATGGGGATTTAATTGCGAATTAATTTCTATATTTTTGTTTATTTTTAGGACTTGGAGTTTGACTGCCGTTATAACTTTTCTTGTGCCAAGACCTTCAAAGATCTTTGACACTACTTTTCAATACGCTCCAGCCATATTCTCATAAATTCCTCATTTATCAATTCACTTTAAGTGATGCTACATTTTCCCTGCTTATATCAACTCCCTCTTTCTTGTTGTCATGTAGCCCCTTCCCCTTATTCTAGGTCAGTCATATTTGTGATTAGTAGCTTCCACTGTTTCATCAGATTTTCTCTTTGTATAAATCATTATTGATGCATGTATCTCTCACTTTTAAGGGTTGGACAAACTGTTTTTCGCATAAAATGGAATTTGTGTTTTTGCAAATTATTTCATGAATGGAGCTGAAAAATCCAAAAACTCTTCGGACATTGCTTTTTAGAAGTTGTTGCTTTTCGGTTGCATAGATTTAATTGGATAGATCAAAATATAACTGCAGCCCATCTACTGTGGGAACATTGATATAATGAACAAAAACGAGTCATGATCTTTAATACCTAATAAGCCTAGACTTTAGGTATGCATTTTTTTTCCGTGTAACTATGCCTTTGCCATTTCGAAATTCGTTGAAAGAGAACCCAATTGCTTCCTTTTCAAATTCTGAAACTGCGATTTGGTTGATTTTTACCATTTTAGCAATTGCTGGTCGGTTATCTGAAGACTAAATTTGCCTTTTCAATTTCTTTTTTCTTGTTTTCAGTTCTTCCATATACACCCCTTAGTTGCATTTTCTTTGATGCATTGGAATTGCTCCTAAGCGTCATGGTTGATCATGGTTTGGTTGTGGCTTAATCGTGGTTGAGTTTCTCGATTCTTCCTCTTCTATTTTATTTTATTTATATTTTTTATCAAGCCATCTGAGCTGAGTTTTTTATTCCATAAAACTTCGATTATCGTCCTTCCTTTTGCCATATATGCTTATATTCCCTTATTTCTGCTATCGGTATGGCTAGAACAATTGTCCAAATACTGAAGGCAAGAAAGCAGTCGAGGGGGCTTGTTTTTTAAACAAGCTCCATGGTTATCTTGTAGTTATCAAATCATTCTTCACTAAAAGATACCTACTTACCAAACCTTGTATGGTTCAGCACTTCACCTACTCTGGTGTTTAACACCTAAGCTCTAATATTCGTTCCTTCATTTGAACTTTAGCCATAGTCTGATTTTTGTTCCGGTTTATGTCTCGTCTAGTTGTTATTAGTAATTTTATTGGTTTCATTGGGTCTGGATGCAATTTGGCTGTTTCGGCTGAAAATTGTAGAAATTGAGAAAAATATCAACTATAGTGAGGGCAAACATTACAAATAAAAGGACAAGGACAATAAGCTAGGCATGTTTCAACGCATATTATATTTGTTTTGCGACCTTCCGATTTATTCCTTTAGTGGTTTTGCGCTAAAACAATCATTGTTTGGAAAGATTTTAGGCAGGAGAGGGGTGATCAAGGGGCTGCCCAGTGGCTAAGTGCTAGGTGGGCATCTAGAATAAAAGCAGTGCACACATTTAATCAAAAATGAAAAAAATCTTATTGGAGGAAATGTCCTCAGGGACTTCAGAACTCCTGGTGATGGGAGGTTTTTGCTTCTTATTTTGGATCATCGCCACAAGCAGCTTTAGCTCTTACTATCTAATTCTGCTCCAACATCAGTTGCATCCACTACTGTTCGCAATAGCAAGAGCCTCATTAAACATAATGGCTCTTGCTGGCAGCAACCTTACCCCATCAGTAGCCATTGTAACTGCTGGCACCAAGACTACCAAATGCTTCCATGGACTACCATGTCAAGGGCATTAATGAATAAGGAGATTTTGGGGAGGAGGAAAGGGGAAAAGAAAAAAACAGCAACTACTGAAAATCACCATTGTAACTGCTGGCATCAAACGCCGCCATTGATTGCTGTTCCCCGCCATCGAACCATCACTCCCTTGTCGCCTTCTTGCTGTGATAGGAGTCTAGAGCTCATTCAACAAAATTTTGGGGCTTTGGATGGGAGTTGGGTGTTTCTTAGGCATCAGGCTTATGGTCCCTGACCCATTTAACTTGAACCCCAACATGAACCAGCACTAGGTCACCTGGTGCGCGTGCCAGGCTTAAAAAGGGATGCATGTCCTGGCAACTTTCTAGTCATGGGCCACCTAGACTCAGACGAGGAGCCCTAGGCCTGACTTGTCCTAATACAGGCAATGGCTTGTTTTACAGAACAATAGAAACGGGTAAAAGATATTTTTCCAAAATAAAATGCAAAAATAATGTTTGACGGCAATTAATGTGCGACATTCTATGAGATGTGAGTTCTCTGATAGCCCTGCTTGTGTTTAAAAAGTTAGCTTCATCTATATTTCTTAAAACTAATGTTGCAATTCTTCCAAACTATTCCAAATGTTATAGGTCTTATGTTTAAACTAAAGAAAATACTTTCTGACATCAGAGAAACAAATAGATGCCCAAAAATAAGTAAAGAGGTACGTATCCATAATTTGGCCTCTAAAATTTAATTTCAGCTGAACTTTTCAAAATTGCCGCATTGGCTTTACTTGAAACTAGAATGTTTTCTTGCTGGACTCTGATCTTTAGAAGCATTTAGGTTAATGTCAGCCTCAATTGGTGCTTCTCATTAACAATTTAAAAAATATTTAACATTTAGCATTGTAATCAAAATAATCAGATTTCAAGACAGAAGGTCTACTTTTTCCCTTTTATGTAAGATATAAAATGATTAAAGATGCTGGAAATTTTATGTAGGTTATGCACTATCACGTCGGAAATAGCTTGATATTTAATCAGTTAATACATGAAAAGACAAAAGATGAACTTTAGGGGGTTTTGGGTTTCTTAACTTTCTTTTACATTGCTTTTGGCTAGCAAGAGCTTTTTATTCTCTCTTCTTTTTGCTTCTTTCTTTTGAATTTTGGCTGTCGATCCATTAAATCCGTCGCTTGATAGGAAAGTTTAGTGGGCCAGATGTGGACCTGTATTTTGTTATTGGAACTGTTCAGTCAGAATCATTCTTGTTAAGCATTGGGCCACGAAGAGAGAAGCGACCTTGCTCCATGTCTTCTTTCTTAACTCTTGATTCCTTACCTCCGTTTTGGTTGATGGAGCAGTTATTGAAACATAGAGCGGGACAACATTCTCAATCAGAAAGATGGCTTTGACAACATGGGATTCAATGTTGATGTTAACTTGGTGGTGAACACTTAGTTGCCTATTATGAATCACCTTGATCTTCCTCCCACTAGATCCCACCATAAACCACCGCTTCTATGAGACCACGCTGTAGCCTCTCTTCCACTTTGAGCTCCCTTGTCTCCTTCAGGCAAAAGGAGAAAACTCCAAATTTAGCTCCTAATTCAGGAAACATTAGGATTTCTCCTTTGCTTTTTAAGAACCATCCTCTCTGTCTCTATGGAAGCTTGAAGCCCCTTTTTGTTGCAGATCTTGTTGGTGGCCATTGGAGGGCAGTTATCATTGGTGGTTGCTAAGAGATCATAAATGGTGGTATGATAGGAGCTTCAATGAGGGAAAAAAAGATGTTATCAATAGGGGAATCGGGTGAAAGAAAATGGGCAATAGCGATTGACTCTGAGTTCACTTCTGGTTGAACCTTGACTTGTAACCCGACCGGCATTGGGTTGGGCTGGGTTAACGGGTTGAAAACACAGGGCTGGGTCAATGGGTTCAAAACACAGGGCTGGGTCAATAGGTTCAAAACACTGCCTAAAATAATCTTTTCAAGTTTTACAATAAAAATGGGTTCCTTTTAGGTTGACTTATTGAAAGAAGATTTTGCTTTGAGCTAACTAGAAGGCTACCCAATGGTACAGGACTACTATGAAAACAGTAACTCTGATGTTGGGTTTTTTTTTGTTTTGTTTCTTTTTTTCGGTTCTGATAAGTTAGGAATTCTTAAACATTATAAAACATGCTGAAACATTTTTCCAAATTTTAGAATGTGCCTTTGGCCTTGTGAGCATTACCTCAGTTGGCTTCTTCTTAAGCCTTCTTGAATCCATGCTCCAATATAATTCATCTTTTACGAAATCTCTTGTTCAATGCCTCTTTTGAGATCTATGTGAGGGCCGAAATGATATCAGGGATTCAGTGGCTTATTGACCACATGAGAGCAGCCAAAATTGCTATGGGTGTTGAAAATGATATCACTTTTTAGTGCTAATGTTTCTGCATTAGTAGATTGATTACTAAGGTTTTGATCAGGATGGTTGTATTGTTGCAGCACTAAGGCAGGAAAGTTCAGCTGAAATGGGATATTAAAGTGGAGTAGCAATATTTGTTGGAGGGACACGAAGATGTGCAATGTATTTAAGTTGCAGTGCAAGTTAGATAGCTAGATCAATATATTGCTGACGGAAAAATGTTAATGTTGCAGAGGATAGGACCACTATTATAGCTTATACCTGATTTTGTCACTGAATATGCAAGACAACATAGTGCTAGAGATGCCTACCACCTTCACTCAATTAAACAATATACAGAATTGTGATAAAACCTTTTTTACTTTTGTCACTGAATATGCAAGACAATATAGTGCTAGAGATGCCTACCACCTTCACTCAATTAAACAATATACAGAATTGTGATAAAACCTTTTTTACTTTCCGTGGCATTGCTTACTGATGCAAATGAGCGTATGCAGAAATAAAACTTGTTCACATCTTCACTCACTTGAAAAATTTGGAAACCTATACTGATGCAAACTGATTTGTGCTTGTGATCAATATTGGTAATGTTTTTTTGAGCACAGGACATGTGTAAGTTCTTTTAAATTAATGCATTAAGTTTATTGTCAAGAACCACTTTTTTGCTTTACATCCCGGGGAAAAATTGCTGTATCATGATTACATATTTTTTCCATAAATGAATAAAATTACTGGTTCGCTAAAAAATGTGAGATCATGTCTCAGTGAAGCTGACATTGACTGTCTCTCCGCTTTCTGCGCAACCTTTCAGCCCATGTTGCGAGCAAGATATTTGGTAGATGTTACTATAGTGAAAATTATTCTGTCGAGGCTCCTGAAATTTCAGGCTTGACTAACCACTGTTACCTGTTGTGAATTGTGGTTGCCTAGATCCGAGTTCTGCTAATCAGTAATGACAGCAATATACGAATCTTTCATGTGCTTGCTTCGTTCTTTGGACATAAAAGTGCACCTCTTTAACGAACTCTTTTTTTGTATAAACTTGTCTCTTCTTCGTGATCATTGCCGAAACTTGGAGTATGAATACACATTATTATATTAGATGTATGACCTGAAGCCATGTAATCGTTATTGAACATTGATATGCACCAGCATATGGGCATGTACAATGCAAGGCCGGCTTGTTAAAAAGACCATTATCCAGTTATGGTATAAATCAATTAAAGTACAAAAACTTTATGACCACCTAGCATCCTATTTTCCTACTTGTTAATAGGTACCTCCTCATCTAGGCTGGGTGAGGGCCAGCTTTTAAAGAAGCCAGGGGCAGTGGGACCGGTTATGTCATGCAAGATCATCATGGGCTGATCATTGAACTGGGGTTATATGTCTGGATGATTACACTGTTCCTCTGGCTGAGCTTCCAGCTGCATGGGAAGTATTGGGCTGGTGGTCTTACTGTTCAAGCATGGATTGTGTGGTTGGAGGGTGACTCTACATGATCATCCATGTTTGAGGGACCTCTGGAGTCTGGACCCCAAGTTGGGCATAGCTTAGTTTCAGTTATCTCATAGCTATGGGCAGGGTAATCAGGTATTTGACTGGCTAAATAGCCATCACCATTAATGAGAGTAGACTGGGTGTCCAACTTCCCACCTAAGCTGCTGTATCAAGCACTGACAGGTGCTGCGGGCATTTCTTGTGAACGTTTATAGAATGGGGAAAGGGGTTCGCCTCCCTTTTCTTATCCAACAAATCTGTACTTCTAGTTAATGTTTCAGCAATTAAAATGAAATTAACAATTACAATTATTTTAAATACTTTCATATAAAACTTATGTGGGTGCATGGGTGGAGCCAAGGGGGCTTTTGTGGGTGGGGGGGGGGGGGGGGAGGGGCAGGGCCTCCGTAAGACGTGAAAAATCTTTGAGAGTTCATGATTGTGTCCCCGCCTTTTGGTTCCTGTTCAATTATGCGGTCCTCTCAATAATGAGATTAATCCAAGTGCTAAATAACCAACCTGAGGGGGTGTTTGGCATGTGGTGATCATCGCAAGATCAAGGGTGATGTAGATGGGGGGTGATGAGTTCACATCATTTGGTTGCTCCATGGTGATCCTACATGGTAGTGATCCCAATTTACCCTCATTCCTTAAATCATCGTCCAACCTAGTGATGGGATGCCTGTCTTAGGCTGAAAGTTGAGAACAAAAATGCCCCCAAGTCCAGCAAAAAAATGGGTATATCAATATACTGTTAATATATTATATCAATATTATATATAATATTATAGTATATTCATATTATATATTATATTATAATATATTATTAATCATATTATTGTCATATTACTATTCAACGATAATTTTAATTATAGTAGAAATACATCATTGTACTTTATATTTATATAATGAAAGTATTTAATATATTACTTCTATTTGCCTTATTTTTTAAATAAAATAATTATTAGCATTAAAAATAATATATTATAAATATGAATAAATATATTAATTCTATAATAACAATTAATATATCTTTATAGGATTAATAATTTATAGAACTAATAAATATATTTTTGTGGAATATATCAAGGATAATTTTGGTATTATATGGTGAGTGATCTTGGATATTCATGGAATACCAAACAGATTACTTGTGGATAACTAGAAATCTTTAATCACTGGAACATAGTATACCAAATGTAGTGATCATAAATCATCGAAGATTAGATTACCTGGGGATAAGGATCACCAGTGATCTAAGATCACTTCGGTGATCCCATCTGGGTCACCAAACGCCACCTGAGTGTTGTGCTTACATCCACTTCTTTTGCAACTAGGACTCTCTTAAATTTCTTTAAATAGAAAGGTGAGAGATGTAGAGTTTAGAGATTAGGGGATGGTGTGCAGTAATTAAGATGGGTGATCGAGGAAGAGAAAGGAACATGGCTGCTAACAAGGAAGAGCGCAGAGGTCTTACCAGCGGTAAATAATGAACAAATAGTGAAGAATCTTTGGAATTTATACCTTTTCTTTCTCCAGTAGTAAAGTAAGTCTCTTCCCTTACCAAACAAAATAAAGTTCTCATCACCTTTCTATAATAGTACATCAATTCTAACTATGGTTAGATTAGATTAGAAATTATTCAAATATTAGGTTACATATTAAAAACTTCCCAAAGATTAGTCTGCATAAAGAAAGAGTGGAGTGCCTTTTGTGTGGGCGGCGGCGGCGGCGGCGGTTTGGGCAGATGCTATGTTTTGTATAAGAATCAGGTGGTACCGTGGACAGGAGGCAAAAAACAGATCTAGGATCAAGAATGACTATGCTGCGGTTAGAATTATTCTTTTAATGCACCATTTGCTTATATTTTTGTTTAACTTCATTGCTCTTTTCTATGAAACATTCAATTGCTTGTATGCACATCAGCATATGTTGAAGTTTTTTCATCATGTTGGACTACGGGCGGTCTGTTTTCTTCGATTTCGTCGTTTTTTTTCTCATATGTCTATCCATGGAAACTCCAATTTTTATTACCTAAATGTCTAATTTGAAAAGAAATAATGTGTTATTAAGCTCCTGTCATGAATGTATTGCACAAATTCAGTATGTGTGTGTGGGTGTATTAATCATAAAATTTGACTCCTTGAATAGACTTCGTTAGCTTGTTATTTTTGCCCCCTCCTAAAAAAATAAGGCTCTGTAGTGTGGAAGAAACCTTGATAAGGTTTTCCCCCTCTCCCTAAGAGACCTTGATAAGAGTAAAGCACATTTTAAATATGAATGATTGTCGTAAAGGGTAAATTTTTTGGCAAAAATGCATCATATATAGTAGGAATTCATCTTATTAAATGGTATGTATTATGTAAATCTAAGTACCAAAAAAAGGCACCTAAGTATTGTATAGGTAGGGGTGCAAATGAGCCAAGCTGAGCCGAGTATCAAGTTGCTTGGGCTTGGCTTGGCATCTAAACAAGCTACTCGAGCTTGGGTCGAACTTGAGCTGAACTCAACATAACTTGCTCAAGCTCAGCTCAGCTAAGTTTTTAGCTGAGCTTTCCCACTATATTCAAACAGCACAGGTGTTCAGGCTTGGCTCGTCAACGAGCCGAGCTTTGAAATGTACTTGAGCTTGGCTTGTTTCTTAAAGGAACCGAGCTTTGAAATGTGCTTGAGCTAGGCTCGTTTACAAGCCGAGGCATGCTCGAATGAGCTCTTAGCGAGTCGAGCTCGAGCTGCTCATGATGTCGGTTCATTTGCAGCTCGGTGTATAACAGAGATAGTGAAGGAAAATTTTAGATATGGAAATTGAATGTCTAATGAAGAGGGGCAAGATAGAGAGAGGGAGAGATGCATTATTAATTACCATTTATAGTAGAAAAGATTCTAACTGCAATAAATAAAACAATAGGAAAGAAGGACATGGGTATTTTGTGAAGCAAAATCAACAGATGCAATCTTTTTATGTAATATTTCAGAATTCAAAATTCCTGTGTTTCTTTACATGCGTCCACTAATTGCTGGCATTTCAAAAATTTGAAACACCATGTCATATAGGTTGTATTATCAAAATAATCAAGTCTTTTTGAGTAGTATGCCATTTTCTAGGGTATGTGGCTGCCACCTTTATTTTTAACTCACCAGGAGAGGGAGACTTTGTACCCTGATGCATTGGTGCAAGTCATGCTGAAAGTCCATTTTATGTGCCACTTCGGTAGTTTCTCATTGTTCTATGTATGGATCAAGTTGTTCATGGTTTGCATCAGGTCTTTTAGGTGGGTATAAAGCTGTTATTGTTCTATCCTACTTAGGTTGTGAAAGGATAGGAGAGAAACGGATTCATCCAGGAGTTTGGGGCTTTAGTGAACAATGGTTCTTGGTTGGGCCTTATCTGCATGTCAGAGAAGACCTAAAATGATAAACTATTGGGAATTCTATTTCTTTTTGCTATAATTAATTGGAACTAAGATTTGGTTGCAGATTTTGCATAGTACTTTTTCTTTCTTCCCTTGCATGCAACAAGAGTCTTAAGAGGACTCAAGCTCTTGAGTGCAACTTCAGTCTTGAGAGAACTCAAGCTCTTGATATATCAAGCCCAGCCCCTCTTTACTTATACTAAGTAGATTTGCATTTTTTTTTTTCTTTTCTAAAATAACTGAAGCTCAGCTCCACTGCCCAGCAGGTTGACTGTTCTAAGATGCCATCAATAGTTTTCCTTGAGATTTGCGCACATCAGATGATGTAAGTATAGTTGTTGTGGCAATCATCTTCTCTTCATGAATCTCAAGGCTCACTGTTGACAGCATGCTGCTCCTATATATGCCTTTCCTTCTGCTGCAATGCAGACCTAAATTGTGCCCATTTAGAATATAGGGAGGCAAGGATGGAGAATTCTTCCTTCCCTCTTCTTTCTCCCATCTCTCTTTTTCTTTTTCTTCTTTTTCCGTATATTATTTCATTTGAAAAGTTGTTTCTTTTTCTGATGTTGACTGCCATCTAACTTCAAGGTATTCATGACAGTGTTTACAGAGATTAAACCACATTCAAGATCTTTTTCCTGAAGTCTTTTTTCTTGAACATTAAGTTCTTACTCCTATACCCTCCCATAGCAAGACCTTATTGGCCATCAATCGTATTCCATCTTTTTAATCTGTGCCTAGATCTGAATGCAAGAGGCAGAACCCTGCAAAATGACTTAAAGTTCTTTCTTTTCCATAATATCAATACGAATCCAGTCCTCCATCAACCCTACTTGTGGTATTTACAGAATCACATACACACAAATTTACCTGATTTTAATGCTTAGAACTAAGTTTTGCAGGATAGCAGGCCACCTTCTTTTGTTTATAGCCCATTACCTGATCTTTTTGCTTGCTATGGCCTCTTTACTGATAATCCTCAAAATCCTAAGATGTAGGGATCAGGAAAATAGCAGAATCCATTGTTGGAACACATTTGGTGATATGGGAATTATTTGAGTGGAAATAGACATGCCAAATGGAAACCATATATTAGCTGCTAAACTGGATCATAATTTTTTAACCACAAAAATGTTTTTGATCATGAAATTGTGCTTGTTAAAATTGTTGAGATTCAACTTGGTGATTAAGCGTTTGGTTCGCTTGTTTTCTTGTTTTGGTGGGAATTGCCATTATCACGACTTCTTGGTGCTTGAGGGTTCTGTCCTAGTATTTTCACCAGATTTGGATAAACTTTTGGGTGATTGGGTTTTTCTTTTCTTTTCCATTTTAATTATGAAGTTCCTAGATAAAATTGATTATCTGTAGGTTATATGACTGGTTCTAAGGCTTCTATAGCACCTTAGATTCCTATGTAGGGCTGTCAAAAATAATCTTGGCTGGCCTAAGTGGTGTTAAGACTTGACCAGAGAGAAGGGCCTGGGCTCATATTTTCAGCCGTGAAGCATGATGGGGACGATAAGAAGTCTGGTATTTTTAAGGCTGTGCCTCAGCTTGAATTTCTGGGAGATTTACATTATGGCCCTATTTGGCGTAGCCCAAGTTGAAATTACCTATACCTGGTGGGAGCTTGGGAGTGGTATGAGCTTGTTTTGGTCCATGCCAAGCTTGGGCCTGAAATTTTTAATTCTGGCCCAAATTTAGGCTGGCCCAATGACACGTCTTGTGGTTTTTCATTTTTCTAGTAATTCATACACATGGTTTTATCATATATTGTAGTGAAATTATCCCTAATGAGAACAAACGTTTATGGAATAAACAACGGTTTCAGCTAATTGAATTATTTATATGGCTCCTTAAAGTGTTAAAGTGTGAACAGACGTCAAGTATGAAGGGTGGGAAAGGAGGCCCTAGCATGATTGAGTAGCCACTCTTTATTTTGTTCTGTCCCATGATGCTCAATATAGCAAGGGTTTTTACTATGTGCCAAGGTGAAAATTCTGGACGGTTGGCAAGTTGTTTCAGTTTGTTTTCACCTCCATAGTTTCTTTTAATTCTTCCAGGCTTCTAGACTATCTTTGGGGGAACTTGCAGTTTAGGACCAACTGATCAGATTTGAAGCAACAAAACTATGCTAAGAATGATTGTCAGATTGCCTTCTGTTTCATTTTGCCGATTCTGCTCATGGGTGCCAAACTGCGCTCCCATTACAAATTTGCCAAATTTTTTCCTTCTTGATTACATTTGTCGTATGCAATGGTCCAAATGCATGCAGAATGAGAGCATCTGATGTCTTGGTGCTTATAATGTCTCATATAGCACGAGTTCAATTTTTAATGATTGCATCTGTTACAACAGTGTGTCTTTGTGACCAACTTGAGGGACATTTGCAGTATCATCTACGTTTAGCATTTGTTAGCTGTCCTTCATGCAAGTTGTGCAAGAAAAAGACAAAAATCATAAGCAAAGCATGTAGCCTTAGCCAATATAACAAGTCTAGTCATGGTCACCGCAGGCAAAATGATGGCAGACATGATCATTCATGAACAAGTACGTTAGACTCTAATCCTCAAGTCTCTGGGAAACAGCATTGTCACTTGAAATCAGTTCCATCTCATTAATATGTTTAGCTATGGTCCTCTTCCCAACCGTTGAGCGCTTAGATCCAATTCCCACATTTCTAATTCTTGTATAGTTTGTGGACTGAAAAAATGGCATCATAATAATAATTTCACCCTAGTAGCTATTAGGGCAAGGTGGGGGACATCAGCCGCAAGATCAACAAGCTACATTCTGTTCTCTGCATGTATGCATCTAGGTGAATCATTTGATGCTTGGGTGTCTGATATGAGTGTAAATGTGTTGCAGATAATGTTATTGATGATTTTAGGTAACCTTTCACCTTTAAATTTCTTACAGTGACTCTAGCATGTGGAGTATAACTCTTTATTAACTTCCAGTGGGGGGTTTAATAATTGTTTCTTCTAAATTTTGACTTTTCTCAAACCACATGATGAGTCTCTATACACTAGAACAAAACATAATGTGGAACAACTTTTTAGTTTCTCTTTTGTAGATGATGAAGATATTGTCCATAATACTGCTATAAAAGTTTGTAAACAATGCACAAGTTAAGACCTTATATGACATAGATGATCTTTAGCACTTGTTGTAGATTCTGGTGCTTGCTTTTGGGGAATGGAATTTTTTTTTTCTATGAAGTACATGACTTGTAAATGGATTTGGCCTTCATACAGACAATAGGTTATGGAAAAATATGATTAATCACGTCAATAATGACCATACAGCTTTGTTATTTTGTTATTTCTTGCGATATCATCATGATTCAGCATATGAAAATCAAATCCCTATGTTTAGTGGTGATATTTTTGAATAATAAGCTTCTTTCCATCTATTGGGCTCGGTCTTGTGGAATTGTTCCATTAAGGCGCTTAGTATTTTTGGGGCATTTAGTAAAGTTTGTATTAATAGCTAATGTTCTTAATTAGCAACTTTTGTATTATAGTTGATGATGTAGGTGGCAAAGACGAAGAAAATGCCCTTAATTAACAAACAACTGGGCTCTTTGTTATGTTTCTTATCGTACTGATCTGGTGAACTGTGGAATTGTTGTTCACATAATTTACCCAATCTTCAATAGTAGTTGTTTATTTTTAGATATGCTGAGATGATGATTGGAATTCCTTCTTTTCAAATTTGTCTCTGATTGTAAACCTCTATTATCTCTCTTTTAATTCTGCTTTATGCAGTTATTATATGCTCTAATACCTTCAGGGCAAACAATACTTTGGTGTACTCAAAGAGCACTCAAGCTGAGAGCTCTGACAGGTCTGAATGGTAAAATTTCTTTTAAGGTTATACAGAAATGGAGTGTATTTGTGCTGTCATCCTCCATGAAAGCATGCATTTGGCCATACATGACCAAACAAAAAGCCTCTGGAGCGTGCTTTTTCCGCCTTAAGCACCAGAACACGTTGAAATTATTTGGCAATTCGTGCAGTAATGTTACCTGTTCTTGTTATTCTGTTCTTCCCCCAAAATCGGGGGGGTTCCCTGTGTTCTGCAGGACAAGAATATTATCTCTCTCGGGCTTTAGTAACGTTACATTTATTTGCATTCTTTTATGGGTTGTAGGGAATTTAGCTGCAGTCTCACCTCAAGAGTTCACGCAGTGGATATGAAAAAATAAAGTCATGTATTTTCTTGACTTATAGGGAATTTTATGTGTAGTTTTACTTTGCATCGCAGCGCCATGGGATTGTTTGATTGGTTAACTTATACTGTAGGTTATCCGTTCGGCGGCATGGAGCTGCCGACGTTTATGTTGCTTCTTAGAACCATTTTGAGTGTCTTTCTTGGATTTTAACCCTGCAACCGATAGAGAGCAAAGATTTTTTCAGGGGTGGAGTATGGACATGGATGTCTCGGTTATTGCCAAAGGCTTTCAGACTAACGGATTCCTTGCGGAAATCCTTGTGCGAGAGGATGCGAACCGGAAGCCTTTGAATTCTTTTGGTGGTTTCCTGATTCCAGTTCTCATTGTGGTGTGGGGTTTGAGACATCCGTAGACGTCGTAACTCGTTCAAGCTGGGGATCGACTTATTCCCCCGCGCCATGTGTCCCAAACGTGTATCCCGCGGTTAGTGTGATGATTTTTGTACTTCTGGTTCTGTGTTGTGCGCTATCGTCTGCACTGCCTGTGTGCCCGGCTGGAGCGTGGGAGGGATCACGTGCATGCCAGCGGCCCACGTTACGTGGGCTACCGTGCCGCATCGCTCTTGATGCGGGTCGTTCAAAGGTGCAAGCCTCGATTATCCTGTCTGTTTTTCAATGAACATATATATATATATATATATATATCCTCAATATGTATTGCATGACGCCTGTTTTTTATTTTTATTAATAAATTGATGCAGATAAATATAATTGTATTTGCAGCAAACTCTTGCGGTTAACCCTGGTAGATGGGTGGATGGCCGTTTTCTTCAGCGCTTGGTGGGATCATTGTAAAGCAGGGGTTGAAATTACACCTGCTCCCATGAGACCCAAGCAGGGGTTGATCACAACGTGCCAAGCGGTGGGCGAGAGTGATGGTTCTTACGACATTGTTGGTGATGCTGAACGCTTAGCATGTTGTGAGGACTACACATGCAAGAGGCAGCACCAGTCCGACTCGCCCACCGTTGGTGGTTTGAACAACTAGGTTTGCTGCCCCATTTTGCAGGTGTGGTCGCAATGGACGACCTGGTAGAGGCCCACAACCGGCTGCTACTTCCTCTACTCCCCCTTCCTTCGACGTCCTGTGTCGCCCTCCTACTTTTCTGAGATCTTGCTTGGTGCTTTCTCCCTTTCGGTCATTGAATCCCTTGAACTTTGTGCAGAACCAATGAATCTTTCAAGCCTTAGGCATGCATGCCATTGGCCCCCTAGTTAAATTCTCCCACTTCATCGCCAGCCAGGCCATCTTCAAGTTCTTCAAAGTTGATGTGTTTATGTCCGTGTCATCAATGTCGACATCATGCAGGTCCTTTAGTGACTTGGCCTTTCTTGCATCCGTGCCCTGTGCTTCGTCAAGATCTGCATCATCTGCCTTGGGTCTTCTCTTGATCTCGTGGAGACTACCGGCTACTGGATCTCCCATTTTGCCATTGGCCTCAAGCTCCCTTCAAGTACCCTGATGATTTCACCCCTCTTGATGGATCACTGTGGGTTTAGGGTTTAGGGCACCACTGCCTTTATGACGTTATGGGCTCCAATCTCGGCACCATTCAGCTTCTAAATGCCCTTCGATTGAAGCTCGTCATCATCATCACGCAAGATTTGAGCCATGGTATAGATTTTCTGGGGAGGCTCATGGAGGCACTGCATTGCTACTTGATGCTGTTTGATGCTCTAGGGGATGGGGCAAAGGCATCAAGAAGCGGCAGCCGGTTGGAGAGGAGTCGCGATGGGAATCTTAACTAAATTGGTTGACAGGATTCTGATCATCTGAACCCTTTTTCTATATTGCTACATTTGTTGGATCCTGCTTGAGGGTAACCAGAGAAAAATTTGTTTTTAGCACTACTGATTAACTATATGGATCTGTGGATCTAGAGTTTTTATTGTCATCTTCATGAAAGCTTTGTTACCATGTTAATTAGCTAATTAGCTCCAAAAATAATGTATCAAAGCTCAAGGAGCTACGGCTATGATTCCATGTTGATTATTTATACAACAAGCCAAGGTAACCATGTTGGCTAAGACAAGTTTCTTGCACTCTTCCCTTACTGTAAATGATGTGCGATATCATCGAGCGGTGAAACATTGTCGTGAAAAGAGCCAAGAGGTGGTCGTCACCTTCTTGAGCAACGAAAGATGCAAGTGAAACCGGTTCAACCGCTTAATGGATACCCACCGATCCTGGACTGCGGCAAACGATCCGTGAATTGAGGGGAAAACGGAGCCGCAATGGGTTGCAATACTCGGTACAGCAATTAGGTCCATCTACTTGCGCCACGTGAAGTGCTGCTCTACGCACCGTGCATAGCCAAATTAGGGTCCCTCAGTGGCAATGTTGTAAATCCGTGCCTATTTGAGGCTACCGTGGTGTTCGCTGGACTCAAAGGTACATCTCTCTCTCTCTTCCCGGCTGCCCTTTTGGAGGGAGCCCAGAAATCATTGAGAGAGAGAGAGAGAGAGAGAGAGAGACGCGGCGCTTACCATCCCCTTCGTCCTCGGACGGCCTACAGCGGTAACGAAAGATGGCGCCCAAGGCCGACAGCGTCGAAGGTACCCAACAAATCCAACCATCAATCCTTTCCTCATCCCAAAATTTGCTCATTAATCTACTCCGATTCGATGCTTTCGCAAGCCCTCTTCTATTTCCAGTGTGGTTTATGACCTCCCTTTCCTCTTCTCATCTCCAGGCATCGTTCTGAGCTTCGTCAATGAGGTAATCCCCCTTCCCTCCCTCCCTTCAAAAGTTGTCTTTCTTCTGAATCAAGAGTTGGCTCCATTCGTTGCTCATGCTGCTCGACTGTCATTGATCTGATTTTCTTCCTTTATGAATAACAATGTACGGATTTTGTGCGATATACGAGTATTCGTGTTGCCGTTTAGTTAATTATTCGGAATGGTGGAAGGGAAATTTCTGCTTTCATCCACTGGGATCCGATATTCTATTCATTCTTCTCGCAAAGAAATTCTATAAAATATTTCTTGAAATGTATTGGTTTATGGGCCTACAAGACTGAACTGGGATGCCAGAATTGTTATGTATCTGTTTTCACTTGATTTGGATAGAATCACGTCAGTTTCATCTGCAATAATGACCATGAGTTTTTTTTATCAATACTGACTATGAGTTTTTTATTCTTTGTCTGCATCTATCGTTATTGTTCACCCAATGCTAGTTTAGAGCATGTTACTTGGTTGTAACATAGAGTTTGTCACAGAAATTGCCATAAAATATCTTATATTCTTTCCTATTGTTATATTTTTCTCATATTTTGGAAATTTTTCCAGTTCTTCTTCCAATACCTTATTTAAGCACATCATTTTTTTAGTTTTATATCAAACTATCTTAGATGAAAGAGCATGCTGAAACATCACGGCAAGGGGATTTGTGCTATGTATATAGCCAAATTTTTGAACACTATGAAACGTTCTTAATCTTATGGAAAATCAAGAAAAAATTCCCTGTTTCTCATGTATTCATGTACTCATATATGTTAAGTGTAATGTTGATTTGGAATGAAGCTCATGCAACTGATTTACTCATCCTAACAATTTTGTAATTTTTTGATCATTCATATATTATACTATGCTCATTATATAGCTTGGTCGTAAGTTATTCATGAGTCTATTAGTAAAAGTATATGAACCCACCTGTTGTTTGGTGGCTTTTATTGCCTTTTGGTTTTTCCTTCTGTACTGACTACAATCTACAGGATACTGTGATCTTTTGAGGAATATGATAGTTGTTTGCCACCCCATAGGATTGAACTTGGGACCTCTCCTAATGAGAGAAGGGTGCAAACCAGCTAACAGCTGTTGGCCTCCAGTACTGTGATCACTAAAACTGTCTGAGATACTCTATATGAATTCATGCAATGGGCTAATAATGGAAGAGTTCTCTGTTGTAAATCCCTGTTGAAATATTCTATTTGTGTTCTATGAAAAAAAATGCTCTTCAATGAAAGTTCTATTGTGTGTTATATTTCTTCTTTTTGAACTACGACTTAGTGCTCAGATAACTCCAGATTGTGGAAACATTAAGGAAACATCATATTGCATCACCAAACATGTCTCAGAACCTTCTGAGCTGTTGTGTTAGGCAGTGAAAGGTTGTCATCTCATTGTAGATGCTATGCAGATGAAGCAATTATAATAGCGCATAGCTCAATAGATGCCATTGCATGGGATAATGCACTTTTAACTCTTTTATCTTTTGTTTACCTCAAAAAAAAAAAAAAAAACTCTTTTATCTATTGTGAAGATGATGCTTGCTAAAGCCTGTGGATGAGGAAGCCTTGCTATTGAAGGTGTTTAAGTGAACTGGGCACATAAGAAGTTTATCTCAAAGCAAAGAGGTATAAATATGTCAATTAGAAGCTACAAGAAAGACAACCTGATGCGAGTTATTGCTGTTATCTTGGAAGAAGGAATAATAAAGTGAGGATGTTCTTATTGCTGCCAAAGAGGCATATGAAAGAATACATCATTGGTTGAAGAGTGTCTTATTTCCAATTCAATTACAGATCTACATCGCTATAGTCTAATGTGAAAATCTCTTCTTTGTCGTTCTTTATTACAGAGACATTTGTGGCATCAGTTGGGTGAATATGGACCTGTGATTCAGAAAGCGAGGCTTATTCTTGTGGAAGTTTTTAATGAGGCATTTATTGTAAAACCATCATTAGATCTAAATTTTCCTGCATAAAATATCAAAAAGCTTAAACTGTGTTTATCCTAAACAATATATGTTCTCATAGATGACTGAGGTTGAGGTTTTGATGATGGAATCTGTAGTTTTCAGCATACATCTAGCAGACATGCAAGGGGTCAGTTAAATATATATTGTTTTAGTCTGGTGAATACTGTGAGGGATTCTATTTTCTCATTTTTGTTGTGATTATTGGTCTACTTTTGCCAAAGGATTGTTTAATTAATCAAAACAAAGATCTTGTCAGCATATGAGAATGACACAATAGAGAAAAATGTTAAATCTCCACTGCAAACCTTTAGACATCTGATGTGCACATTTGGTTTCAAATAGTGTACATTCGTTGAGATCTATGACTCCTGTATTGTCATAAGACATTAAGCACCATCATTTAAAAACTTGGTTGTAGTCTATGGTTCATGCTTAACTCGTTGGTGTTTTTGGCTTTATTTTTATTGGTTATGTCCAAATCTATTAAAAAATAAAAATAAAAATGTCAAGAAGTTTTATAAAATAGAAATAGATTAAATCTGGAGAAAGAAAACTATATTACAACTATTTTATTATGTGTATATATGTATTGTGCATATATACTGCAAGCATGCATGTCTATACTAACATGCCTTAATCTATATCTTTTGTCTATATTATAGAATGAAGATTGTTGTATCTTATTTTTATTATATCTTGATTTATCAGCTTGTAAATTTATAATACATGTCGCTCAGTATGGTAGTCAAGCTCTTATTGCTGCGTAAATTTACTTTTAATGTACATGGGCATAAATCCCTTCTTAAGGTTGCCTCTGTTTAACATCCTTTTGCTCTTGATGGACTTCGGTTGAGAACCAACACTCCCTCAGATATGCAAATGGTCTCTTTGCCTAACTGCTGGTATCATTACCCTGCATTATTGTGGAAAAAGTCACAAAATGGTGTAAAGAAAATTATGGTTCCTTAGTTTCAACTGTATTGCTTAGCGTTTAATATTTGATAATAGTGGATTACTTGGTTCTCATAAATAAATGTTCAAAATTGAAATGAAACTCATATTATCTTGGTTTTATTTGTGTATTTTCTTTAATCTGATTTTGCTTTTTAACTTCTTCTTTGTTCCCAAATTCTGTAGAAGTGCTATTCATGTGGAGAAGTCAACATCATGTGACAACTCATAGATTTACATACATGTTTTAACCCATCAACAAAATTATTTTTGTCAGCAAAATAGGCCACTAAATTCTCAGAATGTTGCTGATGCCCTTCAAAAGTATAATCTCAAAAAGACTGCAGTCCAGAAAGCATTGGACACATTAGCCGATAGTGGACAAATTTCATTCAAGGAGTATGGCAAACAGAAGATTTACCTTGCTCGGCAAGATCAGTTTAAGATACCTAATGGACAAGAGCTTGATCAGATGAAGGAGGAAAATAGCAAGCTACAAGAAGAGCAGAAAGTCCAAAAGAAAGCGATAAGTGATGTTGAGGCTGGTATGCTTCTATGGCATTTTTGTGATGATAGTGAATGTAATAACCTAATTTTAGTTGGAGGGTGCCAACTGGCTCGGTTAATTAAGTTTTGGGGTGTTGGATTCTGGTGACCTGGATTTAAATCCTGCCCTCATCTCAATTTTGGCCGGGTTTCCTCCTGTCCTAATTCTCACAAAACTTAATTTTAGTTGCATATATCTGCTTAATCACGAGTCTGCAATTCTTGCATTCTGAAAAGCAGTTTCCAGTAAATATTATCAACTATCCAATATATGTTTCTCCTTGCAGAAATTCGAGCTCTGCAGTCAAACTTGACATTGGAAGAGATACATGCTAAAGAGGCTAAACTCCAGATTGAGGTACACATGAACACGTTTGATACTCTTCACTGGTAATAGATTGAAATACATACCTTGTTACCAATAATAAATTCTGAAACTATTATATCCAGGTCCATGAAATGGAAGAAAAATTGAAGAAATTGCGTAGTGGGGTTGTTTTGGTGAAACCAGAAGACAAAAAAGTTATTGAAGAAACATATTCTGAGAAGATCGGTCAGTGGAGAAAGCGCAAGAGGATGTTCAAAGAGCTATGGGATGCTATAACTGAAAACTCACCCAAGGATATCAAAGAATTTAAGGTTTTTCAGATGGGTCATCCCTTTTTTATGGTTTGCCATATTCCCTTCATTTTTTTCACGGGACGTGTTTGTTGGCAGGAGGAGCTTGGTATTGAGTATGATGAAGATGTTGGAGTTAGCTTGCAGTCCTATTGTGAATTGTTCAATCTCAGCAAGAAGAGAAGAACGGCCTAGTAATATATCTTCTACTATGTTTCCTGGGGATTGGGCTTTGTTCTTTTACCCCCCTTTTTTTCCCTCCCCTAAGTAAATATGTTGGAGCAAATTGATCCTTCGTGTATTCTAAAGAGAAAGGAGATAATGATCTGCAGTTCTCCCATCTAGTTTTAACCATTGTGATAGTGCTGTAGATTAATGCATCACTTTTTTTGGATAAACTGGATGGTTCATGCATGCCTAGTATGAATACATTCCGTAAACTCAGAAAACAACTAGAGAGTTGGTCCAAGGAACACCTTTCGAGGGCTCTGTCACAAACAAAATAATTCGCCTCTCGCACTCCAAATGGACGGGCAGCATCGAGTATAGTTTAAATAGTCTAACTGTAAATCCAGCTGACCACCGTCGTCAGGTGCCATTCTTCTCGGGGCTCTCCAAGACTGCCGTTTCATTACCTCAGCTAAGCTTTCAGAAGTTAAATAAAGCAGTATATTGGTTAGAAGGGCAAGCTATGGTCCTTGTAGACCGGCCAAACCATGTTCAGACAACTCTATTTTCTACTGACATGATTCAAGACAGAAATGAGCACAAACTTCGTTACTACAAGGCTAAAATGGTTTTTTATTTCCCCCTCCACTCATCCAAGCTCATGAAGCAGACATCACTACGGAGCAAATTTGCACTACCTCTGTCAATACAACAACATCAACACATTGAATTTACAAAACTCACACCGGGTGAAGAACGAAAATAACTAATGATCCACCTATGAAACAGCATACCGGATCTTACCTAAACTTAATTTATCTTCTTCGACGCCTTGAAAATTGCAGCTAAAATCCTCTTCGGGTCCTCATGGAGACCGCTTTCTTCCATACAAACGAGTGTCGCATGGGCAATTTACCTGCAGGATCCATCTCAGTTTCAGATCCTGCGTCGGAATAATGCATCGCAGTATTATGTTCATTTCTTGATCTTAATCCCAGATTATCCATCTCCTCATGCAAAGAGTCATTCACATTATTTCTTCTTGGCTTTCTTCGGTAGGCAGGCCGAAGGTTAGAGACTGGTTGCTTGTCAGACAAACCTTCATCTGTATCTAAATCACTCATCGGTAATGGTTTCGCCCCAAAATTCCGATCCTCCTCTGTCTCGCTGCCACTCTTATCCAACAAAATTTCCTTCCCCTTCGGCCTTGGCGAGCCCAGTTCATTTGAAGCCTTGTTTATATCCTGCAAAGGAGAAGGAGCCTCGGCGGAATCAGAGCTCGAAGAAGATGAAGATCTCTCTAGCCATGTCTTGGACTTCTCTCTTGGAATCTTCGTCGGTGTTTCCTCTTCCGACTCCGAACTGTATCTTCGGACAGGATCCGAACTGTATCTTCGGACAGGATGGATCTTCGCATCGTCTCCAACTCCGGCCAAAGTTTCGCTATCCGGCTCGCCAGGGACTTTCCCTTGCGTCTCTGATCGGGAGAGCTCGACTGCAGCCCTGGCGGCTACTGCAGCATATGCGGCAGACTCAAATGCGGCCTGTGCTGCGCTCACCACATCTTCGTACTGCCGCCTTCCTCCCAATGACAAATTCTCTCCCCGATCCAATTCAGACAGCTTGTGGGTGGTATCCGATGGCAAGTTCACCATGGGCTGGCTTTGGTTCCTTCTCTGGTTCAGGCTTGGATCCTCCTGCATCAACAAAGCCAAAAGATAAGCGATATGTTCAAAGATCGGTAATCCAACATCGCCAACCAACCTCTGGAACCTCAGAAGATGGTTCGCCGAAATCCAGTTTGATCCCTTTCTCGGCGGCGATCTCCTTCATCACCTTCTCTCTGTTTTCCAGGCTTGGCTGTCTGGTTGACAGCTTCTGCACCATCTGCAGAGGATGCGAAACGCAGCACTCCTTTCAAGAAAACGAGCGGCAAGCGGGTGAAGAAATCCAGAAGGTGAGAACATCGGAAGCAATACTACCTTGGGATTCACACCACAGTTGTTCCGCAACTCCGCTGCAGCAGTAGCGAATTCCTTCCCAAACTTGGACGCAAAGATGCATCGAGCGCTCTGCAGCTCGGGCAGGTCCCCGCACCTCGACCCGGCAAAGATGAGGCTGGAGATCGCCTCCCGGAGCTCCTCCGGGCACTCCCTGCGTTTGCGGCAACCATACCAAAGATGTTTTGAGAAGAAGCACAAGAGCAGAGGAGGTGCCGCTCCATTAGACCAACCGATGAAAAGGAAAAGAGAAAGACACACCTTTGGTGCTCCAAGAGGACAAGCCTCTCCGTGATGAGATGGCAGCAGCCTTCTATCATCACAAACGCTTCCAACATGTTCTGCTCCTTGATCACAAGCTCCACCTGCAATACATGCACCGGAAAAAACAGAGAAGAAGAAGACAATTAGGACGCAATCGAATCAATTTTGGTATGAAAGATAGATAGATGGGTGATTGATTCGTGGGTCTTGACCCGAAGGAGAGCGCGGTCGATATCGCCGAGTTGAAGGATCTGGGCGACGTCGCCGCGGGCCTGGGCATACCGGACCCGGCGGCAGTTGCGGAGGATGGCGAGGCGGTACACGGTGAGGCCCAGGAGGGTCTTAAGCTTGGACGTCTTCCTTGAGCCCCTTCCCAACAGGAAGTCCAGTGTCTTTCCCATCTGCTCCTCCTCTCTTCTCCCTCTGAATTGCTCGCCGCCGGCTGCAGAGGCTTGGGAGCAGTGTGGGAGGTCAAAGGAGCTGGTTTTTGGTTGTGCGCTACCAGTCTACCACCGGTGACTTATATGTTTATCCGCTTCCTTCCTCCTTTTTTTTCTTTTTTTTTTTTTTTTTCCCCTGATATCATACATAACATGTACGGATACATTCAAAAAAAAAAATCAAAAAACAGTACATCACGGAGTGCGAAGTTATTATCCCAATATCCCATGAACAATCTCTCTACCCGAAAGGAGAAATTTGGATGGTAGTTTCCTACTCGCATTAGTAAATATTTTCTGGCCAAGTAGCTAATCATTCTTAGAATAGGCAATTAGCATTTTGGAGTTTTACATTAGGACTCTTTCTTCTTCAGAATATTTTACTAAGAATTAGACACCAAAAGCACTGGCTGATGTAGCTTCAGATTTCGACATAGAGATGACCACATACATCTTAATTAAACATAGTCATTATTTTAGTGAAAATTCTTGTTCCACATTAGATATTCATCATCTGATGTATTTTATAGAGAAACGACTAAACTAATTTTTTTCTGACAAACCTCTACTCTGTATAGGCCAAGCTAAACTAACGCTCTCACTGTTTATTAAAAGGTGTAGCTATGCAGTTACCAAATAAAAAAGTATAGCTATGCGTGCCCATAACTTAATTATTCTTCAATAATTTCATTAGCCCATAATATTGAGGGCGCCGCCGTTGGTAACATTTTTAGAGGGTATTGATCGGTACTTTAATTGGGGGTAAGGACCTGGTTGAAATCTCGCCATTACCTTGATACCGGCCGGAATTCTCTTGCCCCATTTATTAAAAAATGACTATAATGTCGAGGGGATAAGATCAAAAGATACAACATTGCCGAATCCCAGGCAAAAAACGACCCAAAAGATATTATTTAAATTTTTTAATCATGTATCAGTATCCAAAATGTATTCCACGAATAACCGATGTGGAACTAAATATTTGCCCATAAATTTAAGCTCTGGCTTTCTCGCCTAATCTGTTTAGGTCACAAGTCGGATCTATTTTGATACTATTTTGTTACAACTCAAAATCTCACTCAAAAAGACCAAAAAATATTATTTAGATTACTTAATTATATATAAGTATCCAAAATCTATCCAGTAAATAACTGTTGTGAGACTAAATACAAACCTATAAGTCATATATGTCTATGACAAGCGCATGCAAGCTGGATAGATAGATGTGATCAAGCCAGGATGCTATTGCTTCCAATGTTAGTCATGCTACGGCTTTCTCTGTAGACTACAAGCCATTTAATAAAATTCATTTTGGAATAGAAAGGGAACTTATTCTACTTTATGGAGACGGTGCAAGTTGACATGGGGCCATCAACCTATCAGAAAGCATCCCAGCCACATAATCATCTAGAAGCCAGGTCATGAGATAAATTATGGATTGCAAATTCCGGAATGTGTCCCTGCATATAACTTTTATGATTAATTCGTTAAATCGTGCCACGTGCAGAAGCAATAAAATTTATTGTTTGTCCGAGGCCAAATGTGCGTATAAAGTCTCATTGCCTGCCTGTCTGTGTGCTTGTGTACATGTAACCGCTCACATTGGAAGAATCGTTTGTTTAGAGAACCAAAACATATACATGGGGACTAAAATTAAATCCCCTTTTTGGTTTGTCTTCCCCTTGCATTTTAGGCAATGGTGCTGCCCATGGGTAACAAAACAGGGCACATATTAATAAGGGTGGCAATCAGATCAGATCAGGTCGGATTAGATACGAGTCGGATAGAATGGGGCTTAGATGAAAAAAAAAATCAACCAAAATCTGACCTATTTATTAAACAGATTAAAATTTTAGATATAAATATAATTTATTTATTTAATAGATAATCTGGTCCAACCCATATAACCCATTTATTAAACAGGTCAAGCTATATTAAATGGGTTAAAAATACTTTTAACAAGTTGAATGAATTTAAACAGATTAAATAGACTAAGCATATCGGATTAAACAGATTAGAAATAGATTAAGCAGGTTTCAAATAAATTAAATAAACTTTAAGTAAGTTAAATAGATCGAATGATGACCGACTCAATTGTCAAATAAATTAAAATGAGTTAAATGAGTCGAGAATTTAAACCTGAATCTAACCTATTTGATACATAGATTTAGACTAGTTATTGATCTGCTTATAATCGAGATTTATTTATATCAAATTTAAATTTTATTAAAATGGATCGTTCGCATTGAATTGATGGATCTAAACATAAATCGCCACTCGCCACTCTTACATGTTAGCGGTTTTCTTCCTATGGGAGTAGGTAAAGTAAACTATATTTTAAAAGAGGCGTCACTCGTTGGGTCGTGATTTCGGTTGGAAACTCACGGCCGCTGCGTCTGCCCTGACGCGCGCACCCTCGCTTAATTCTGGTTGTGTCCGGCTGCCCCTCGCACGCCACCGCTTATTTTTCCGATTCGTGCGAAGTTGCTTGCAAGAAACAGAGAGGGGAGGATAACCTCAGGATCTCTCCTCAGCTTGACCATGAACCGAAATCTAGGAGAGAAAAGAGGAGAGGATCCAACATATTCCAGTGGCACACTTATCCTTCTAGTAGAATTGCTCCAGTTTCTTGCACATTAAGGACATGTTTGGCCTGCGAGCTTGGTAAGTCCAACCGCACTACTTAATAAAATCATGATGAATGAACTTGGACACGTTTCTAATCTACCATATCTACTATGTAACACCAACTCCTCTGTCAGTTATATATGCAAGGTGCGTCCAATAATCTATATTTCCTCTTCCACATTTTTCAATCTTGTATTCCATCCGAATCTCTATCAGTCTGCGTTACCCTGTCCAAGTCCTTTATCTAATGTTTATCCAAGTAGTTTTTTCTTTTGTTTGAAAAAAAAAAGTACATGACTTGTGTGCATTCTAGTATGATACAAAAAGAAAGTGCACATGAATACATCCTATGTCTTGTATTAGGCATCATGGCTGCTGGTCTATGATTTTTATTAAACAATAAAATCAGTTTTATACAAAACCCCCTTATTAAGCTCTATCTAAGAAGCACGACTCTCCACACGAAGACTCACGTCAGTTATGGATAGGTTTGAACAATTAACATTGCAAGCTAGTGGCAATGTATGTTTGGCGTTTGTTTGAGCACCCAAGAAAATGTAGTGGAGGATTTGAAATTCCTGGCTTTCCCTTTCCCTGCCGCTGTCGTGCACTTCCAAGCTTTTGTTTTAGCTGAAAGGCCAGTAAATTGCTCTTTTAATCATTTGAAACGAGACAAGGAGACCAAATGACCAATGGAGTACAGTTGAGTGCAGAAAGGGAAGGAATCAGGAGGTTGTAAGTCGTAACGTCTCTTTCTTCTTCGTCTTTCAAGGAGAGGGACTGGAAGTTAATATTACTTTTGGGTGGGATTTGGCTGCTCGGAATTTGTCAACATGCTCGCGTTCCAGGAAGTTGCTCGTAAGAGAAGTTATTATCACAAACCCGTCTCGTCCACGCTGTCTAGAAAATGACAGAAAGAAGAAATGTAATTATGCTTCGGCCACCTTCCAAAATCCATCAGAATATTCACCACTTGGGAATAGCTGAGTGCTTTAAATCCATGGCTTGGCATGTTATCTTTTCTTTTGGTTTTTTGCCCCCTCTTCTTTTTAAGAAGAAAAAAAAATCATGGTTTTAGTAATGCTAATAGGATAACAAAGAGGCTGGACTTGGCTATAATAATACCATTCTTAATATTTCTTTCACAGCAGTTCTTCTTGAAATAAAATAAAATATATATGCAGACCGTTTTAATATCATATAATGTTGTATTGCACAGTTGTTATTAGACAATATAATCTAATATACTCTCATATCAATAATAACATTTCAAATTTCTCTTAAGATTCTGAAATTATCATCATACAACATAAATTAATGGTCATAAAGCATGTAAGATGGTCATTATTTATGTGATGACTCGTGCGGGCGTGTGTTTAGTCCCACATCGGTTATTCACTGGGTAGATCTTGGATGAGGTCCTGAGTTGTTACAATTTATGAGATATCTGTGTATATATCCTTGTAACAGAAAGAGAATCCTTTCTCCATTCTGGCTAAAGAGCTCTAAGGCTGATACTAGATGGTCAAATAATACCCTCGATTTTTGTTATATCACTGTCATTGTTGCTGGATTATGACCCAATAATGATATTTTTCAACATCCACCTCGTATATACATGACAAGAGATGACCCTTGAAACCATCACGGCAGCAGTCTTTATGGCCGTTGCAAAGAGTCATCTTTTAGAGCTTGATGTAACCATGACCTAGACTTTGCAGTTCGGACATAACAAGCTCCATTTTTGCTGGTCAATTGAGGGATCATTCCCAGCCTTAGAAAATATAGTGTTCAAGTACTAGAAGGTACAACGACTGTGTCTTGATACTAGTCAATTCTTCTTCTTGATATCAATCAGTATATGTTAAGGACCATCTCTGAGTTAAAATCCGTTACACATGTGGCTTGAAGGGCTTAGATTTTCATGCTATTCCTCTAGTTCTCTGCTTTCTTAATTTTCTTTTCTTTTCTTTTTCTTTTTAATTTTTATTTTATTTTATTTTATTTTTTACTCTTTAACTGCTTGCTGATCTTGTCTCATTTTGTTGTATCAATAAAATGCAGGGTTCAAGTCCAATTTGCCACAGAGAGCAAGGAAGACCTTTGTTACCATTCCCACCTTTGAAATGTCAAATTTTTGGAGTGGATAAAAAAAAAAAGGTTCAAAGTGGTCCAGCAGCCAAAATTAACAAGTTCATGTCGACCAATTTTAAATTCAGGGAGGTTTTAGGTGTGGAAAAAAAGAAAAGATTCAAAGTGGTCCACACTTAGGGTGGCGAAACCTGACGGGTCCCACCAACATGCACAAACCTATCCAAAATAATTAGATTCATGTTGGCTATTTTTAAATAATTTTTTTACGTACATATCCTTCTAAATATTAAAATTTATATGAATACCCTTTCAAAATTGATATTTGCATGTATATCCTTATAAAATACTTGTTTTGCGTGTATGCCCTCCATTTTTCTTTTTTCTTGCATATATGTTTATCCCATCTGACGTCGTTAAGAAATTATCGGTTTAAAATTAAAAATAACTGAAATATCCTTAATAGGTAAATATGTAAAAATAAATATTTGATAAGGATATATATGCAAATAATACTTTGTGAAGGTATTCATGTAATTTTACATATTTATGAGGGTTTATGTGCAAAAAAAATCTAATCTTATTTTTTCTATTTCAACCTGTTTTAGTTTTCAATGAGATCTGTTAACTTGTTACCCACTTTAGAAATAAAAAGATACTTTCAAAATTTTAATTAATTTTTAATTTAAATAAATATAAGTTTGACTAATTACGTTAGCTGAATCATTATGTCAAAAGTATTCATCAAAAATAGTATTTTGTAATTTTTTTGTATGTATACGCTCCTCAATATATGAAATTGCATGAATATCCTCCAAAATTGCTATTTTCATGTATATCCTTACAAACATTTCTTTTTACATGTTTACTCATTAATGATATTTTTGTCATTTTAATTTTAAACTGTTAACTTCTTAACGGCGTTAAATGGTATGAATATACATACAAATCAAGTATTTGATAAGGGTATACATGCAAATATCAATTTTGGAAGGGTATTCACACAAATTCTAATATTTAGGTGGGTATGTGCGCAAAAAATCCTTTTTAAATTCAGGTTAGATTTAGGTCAACCTGAAACCTACTTATTTATGAAGGGATAAGTTCAATTTTATCTCCCAACCCGACAGGTCCGCTGAGTCAAACCAGATGGGAAAGTTATTTGAGATATGCAAAGACATTTATTTGATTAATTTATTTTGGAGTGTTGGTAATTTTCTTAGTGATGTAGTTATTTGTTATACTAGCTTAAGTTTACCATGGCTCTTGAGAATTAGTGTAAGTTTTCAGGCTCTTTATATATACTAAAAGATTTTTGGGAATATATTGAAGAACACTTGTTCTGAGGTTTATACTGGCATTCATTCCTTCATTTGTTTGCAAAGGTGGATACTTCTTATTCAATTGTGCACTTATAGGTGCTGCAATCTCTGTTTGCTGAGCATGGTAACTTTAGCAATATCTTTTATTTCTTTTCTGATTTTTCTCTTTTCTTTTTCAAGAAAAGAGATAAAACAGAAATATATTTGAATTTTAAAGTAACAAAACATGGCAGAAAAAGTTTACGTCGGTGACTTCAGAATCTATGAACATTGAGCTATTGTTAGTTTCATCTAAGCTTCCCACGTGTTCCTCGGCAGAAGTTCATGCACCATGAGCAGCTTCATTTTATCCTAGTTTTCCATCATTGACATCACTGGTTGCGTTTGCAAATTGTGTAGTCCAAGAAGAAAGGCAATAAAGTTGGATTTATAACTGTGGAAAATACAAACATAATCATCCTCATGTGAGCTTTCCAAGCTTTAGGTGCATTTCAATCCAACAATTGATTATGTTCAGCCATGTAAGGAGAGAGAGAGAGAGCTTTTATGGCCACTTATATATTAGTGCAAATTGCTTTCTTAATCAAAAAGAGTTAGCCTGCAGGTATATATATCAATAAGCTTATATATGATCGTGGTCTCTAAAAGTTAAACATTACGTTAAGATGCAGCAAGCTAGGTCAAGGTCAAGTGCACGTACTATGAGATTTTAACAACCTTAAGCCTTTGCCTCCGGCCCAAATATTACAAGGTCGGGCCCGCCACCTGCAACGTTACCTTAGAACAAAAGGAAGACTGTATGTAATGGCATGACTACGTGGGATTGCAACAAAAACGAAATTGGTAGCCTTTGGTTAAGGCATTATCCAATTTTACGCCTGGAATTCTAATTTGTCTTTCGGCTCGCACGGTTTCAGTAAAATATCCCTTCTTTGGAGATTGGTGGACCAATGAACCAACTAGCAACTACCCTCAAGTATCTTATGCATTTCCCGAGCCTGGTAAGCTGACCGCCTCTTAGTTTAAGATGGTAGATTGGAGATAGACATGAGCGATTTATACCTTCACTCAACTTTGGTTCGGTGTTACTCCGTTATTTAGAATGACAATTACACTTAGGCTTCATTTGGCAAAACCATTGGTAGTAGAGCATTTGGAAGTAGAATTTTTTGAAGTAGAGCTTTCATAAAAAGTTAATTGCTATTTCGTAACTATATTTCTAAAATATTATGAAACTTTAATATATATTTGGTAAATAAACTAGAAAATTATATTTATATGACAAAATTACCATAAAGGATATTTCATAGTATTATACAATGGAGCATAATAAAATATAATATGTATTAATATATAAATATATGATATAGTATAATATTATTGTAATGCAATATAATATTATTATAATATAGTAATATAATATTATTATAATATAGTATAATAATATAATATAATTTGATATTATATAACATAACATATCAATGCATTATGATATAATATAATATAATATTATATTTGTAGTATAATACAATAATAAAGATATAAAATATTATAATTATTATCATCATATATTAATTTTTATTAATATAATATTTTTAGGAACTAATTTTTTGGTTCTTTATTTTCTTTATTGGGACTTATGCAAATTTCTGTAATATAAAAGGGACAGTTTTCTGTAATTATAATATTTTATCGTGAGTATTTTGGTTCAAAAAGAAAAAAAATTATAAATCAAAACAGCTTTCGGACACATGCTAAAATTGTTTTTTCGTTCAAGAAGCTGTTTTAGCTTTGTAGTAAAACTAAAATAACTTTCTGATTTTTTTACTAAATATTTTTATTCTATTCAAAAGTATTTTTAGAGGGTCAGAAAGTACTTTTTGGCCCACCAAAAGCTCTGCGAAATGAAGCCTTAATATAGATGTTTTACGTTTGCACTGATAACCTACGAAAAGACTAAATGCTTCGCAATATATCTTATGCGGTACAAAACAGGGTTCTTCTTTGTATTTTCACCGGAATCAGCTTGGTCGGCTGCTTATTGTCACATAGCGTTCAAATTACCATCCAAAGCGCCGTCTTTAGACAAATCGCCATGGTTGCTGTGACGGCGACTTTCCTAGACAAGAACACACCATCTCGGCCCATTTCGGCCTTTTATTGGGCCCTTTCCCAACCGGGGGACCCAACCCACTCTGACCCAACCGATGCAAGGCGTAAAAAGAGACCGAACTCCTGAGGCGAAGCGCACGGCTACCGAGGAACGCCGTCGCTTCCTCCTTCCGCGCTGTAGTGCCCGTCTCGTCTTCGCACTCGATGGGATACATCCAAGAGGCCAGAGAAAACCATGTCAAGAAGAAGGTGGAAGAAGGTCATTAAGCTCACCCCTCCCCTCCCTCCCTTTCTCTGTCTCTCTCTCCCCCCTAAAACCCTCCACCATTTTATTTTATTTCATTTTATTTTAAGGATGGGAGCTAGAATCTGAGAGGAGGACCTCCCGCCCTTGAACTTATCTGCTATTACTCCTAATTTTTATCCTGAAACTCTTAGTTTGTTTTACAATGGAAGGAATGCAAAAATTTGGTGAAACTGCATGTGTCTAAATGCTTGCAATTGCAAGCCTGACCGAGCATATCTTTCTGTGATTTTTATTTTCCTTCTTTTATGGCTTGGATGTTAGATTGAGGAAAAAGGGAAAAATATAAATCTTATAGAGTTTCTCGATGTGGATTAATGAACTGCAGATGATTTTGGTATGATGGTTTTGAGTCAATTTTGTTGGTGTTCCCAGTGTTGGCTACCTAAGGAGGAAGAGCTACAGCACTGGTTGTTGAGAATTTTTTTGTCCTCGTTTGCATCTTGTTATGTATGAATACTGATTACCGTTGGTGGTGGTCATGTTTTCTGATATTGTGGACTTTGTGAAGTTGATTTTAAATTACAGAAGGTGAATTTGGTTGGGCATTGGGAGCCCTATTTGGTTGCTTAAAGATTAGATCATTGTTGGCAGTGAAGAGAGTAGACCAGGCATTGGGACACATAACCCTCTGAGGCAAACAAAGTTGGATGGGCAAGCAGCTAAGTTAGAGTTGGGCGATGTTTTTAATGGCCTAGTGCAGGTTTCAAGGGGTTATTGCATTCCTTAGTCATAGTTATCAAGAAAAATGTTTTCATGTCCATTAAATATCCCGGGGAATGTGTGGGAAGCTCGTTCAGCTTGGTTTCTCCATGCTAGAAAACTTCTGGGGCATGATTGCAAATCAGTTGCACTGGTAGGAAAAATGTGAAAGATGACATGTTGGTACAAGGTGGAGGCATGATTTGTGTGAAAAGTCAAACTAATAAACCATAGAGCTTTTTACAACTGGGGAGACTATCATTGTTGCTACTGAATGGATGTGATGACAATTTCATTACTGCATTTATAAATAAATGCCCCTTTAATGCCACATTGCCTTGTTGATAAGTTTTTTATTAGTAATAGTTGATGGACAGAGTTTTTAGGAACATTTCATCTGTTGTAATGCTCTATCTTAACTTTTCTCTTCTTTCTCCTCTCTCTCACATCACGTCTGCTCTCGCCTTTCCTTTCCTAAAACCACAAGAAAACTAGAGCCATATACAAGAAGACTCCTAGGCTGAAAAAGAAGAGTTTGATTCAGACTGGTTGAGTTCAGAGGCTTCTGCACTCTTCTATTCTTTGCTGTTTTCTTCTATTCGTAGTATTTGGTTGGAAGGCCAATGCATCTCCAGTTTCATCCTTTCTCTATGAGGTGTGAGAGACTGCAGAAAACCCCTCCTTGGTGGCGGATCCCTTGATCTGGGGACCTCCTTCACTTACTATTTTGCTTCCGCTTATTATTGTTCATCATCCTAGACCTTCTTTTGCTTATTCATCTGTTATCACATTTACACCTTCAGTTTATATCTTCTTTCATGGGCACTCACGTCAAATACCTCCCATCCATAATTGCCCTATCCTTTGTACATCGTCCCTAATAGGGCCAATAGGTTGGGTTGAGCTTAGCTTAGGTAGGGTCAAGCTGGAAAGACATTATATAAAAGTTTCTCTTATCCAACTGGACTTGACACAAGGTCAAGATTGCACAATCCAAAACCACCCCAAGATGTGATCAACCGAGCCTGGCCATCCGGTAGCCTACTACACATAACCTAGCATGACCTGACTTGACCTAACCCTTCTTGATCTTACCTCCTTAGCCAACTTGACCAATCTTGGTATGACCTGGCTTACGTGACACACCATGCTTTACCTTCACCTGACTCAAACCAATGCCGAGTTCCCATGAAACAGTAAAAAAGGAGGGAGAAAGGGGCATCTCTAAACAAAACCCATGTGATGATATGCTCAATGTATAGCAGTTTGGGTGACATCTTAAAAAAGAAGAACATTAAAAAGCAGATAGTCTATTAACCCCATTTAAGTAATCTGACTTGACCCCAAATTACCCTACCCTTGTGACTACAGAGGTCTCAAAACTCCATATCATACATGACCATTTAAAATTTAGGCCAAAATAATCTAATTCAAATCAAACTGGAAAAAAAAATTTTGGGCACAATCTTGGCTCGATAGGATCAGCTCAGGTAAGGTTGGGTTGGTCTTTGCCCCATTTCTGTGCTTCTCTTTGGTTTATCTTTACTGAAGTTTCCATGTTAGATTATTATTATTTTATGCAGAAATTTAGTTTCAGACTTCAGTGCATATTTTTTATTTTTTTACATGCTAGATAATCAACATTATTTGGCTAACATGTTGATTGGTTCATACTTTAGTTTCATTATCAATATGGGGACAATTTTTTTGTTGAACTGAAGTTCAACCTCAATTTATGGTCACTAGTATACACTACCTTTGAAAAAAGGAATGTACATACTCTAGGGTGCCTGATTAAGACATATTTGAGTCCACAGGGTCAGTAGGCATAAAAGTGATAATAGGTCCTAGCATGGAGCTTTAGATGATTTTCCCCACTATTTTTCTATTAGTTTCCAGGTGGCTATTTGACTAATATCCTACTTCACCATTTTATTTCATCAACTATTAATTTCTGTTTTGTTGATTATTGTCTACGGTCATCATATATTCCATCCATTATATATATTCCACCATATAGCTAAGTTGGTGGATTTGAACCCTGACTGAAACAAAGGGCCAGGTCCCTAAATACAGCTCCAAATAAATGGAAAACCTTACCAATCGTTAAAATCTTTTTAATGGTAAATTATCATCGGTTGGTGTGAAGCTAAGTAGACCTAATATCATAAAGAGAAAGATCATTTATGTTTGCTTGATTGTTGTATGTCTAGATTTAACTCCTACTGGCCTACTGCTAATGCATCGAATGATCAACTATACCATGTTGTGCTCATGGTGAAACAGCTTAAGGCAGTAGGTTTCTTTTGGTAAAATAAAATGCGTAGATATGCAGTAGACCTTACATTTTCCATTGAGATATGAAAAGGAACACAATTCAGTCTGTTAAAGGTCCTGTCATTGTTTTCATGTTTTTTGTCAGTGATGCAAGAGAAGATACAAGTTAACTTTTTCTCAAAAAGAAAAAACAAAAAAGAAGATACAAGTTAGCTGTAGTGTCCTCTTTGCTGTCGTTTGCAAATGGTTTCTGTGGTCATTGACTAATATGATGTTTTTCCAGCTTTGCGCAGCAAAATGAAGCAAAAAGCACTCAAAGAATGTGACCATTACTCTGCAAAGTATGCTGAATGTGCCATGGGAAGAACTTTATCTGTAATTTGGCATTGTCGTAAACAAGCAAAAGTGCTAAATGAATGCCTTCATCAATAGTAAGTTCATACACCTTTAAGTCTATAGCACCAGAATTTTACATTTGAGTTGTCTCGCGGATACTAATTTTGGTTGATTTCACATAAGTATATATGTGGTTATCTTTAAATGCATGCCTTAGAGGAGCAAAATTACACTTTTATCATTGATGAGGCTTCCTGGTTCTTTTACATGTCAGATGGTCTTTTTGTAAAATATACCTTTGTTGAGACAAGGTGTGCTCCTATGCGTCTGCTCTTGCTGTTAGTTATGCTGCCTGCTTATACTAGTTTAAGCTAGAGCAGGCTTCATCTTTTCTCCTTTTGATTTGCTGCCCATATAAGATTCTGAGTTTCTTTCATGCTAATTGTAGACTGATCTATTCTATGGTTCTTTGCTTCTTATTGGAGGAAGGATAAGAGGACAAAGTCATTAATATCAGAAATCTTATGATAATGATAGATTTAAGAAGATAGGTACATGTGCCATATCCATCTAAGGATGAATGTCTTCCTAGAGAAGTTTATATCAAAGAATTACGCAGAAAGCACTAAAAATTAAAAAAGTCTTTTTATATAAGTCCGCCATTGTTGCAAAATTTTACTTTCGAAGAATATCATGATGCACACTTGTCACAATCATATCAGGACTTTGCTTTCCTTCTTATTAAATTTATTTATTACCTGCAGTATGCAGGGATTGAACTATTGGTTGGTGTACTTCATGTGAGCAAAGATGTTTTCAAAGTTTTTACATCTGCAATTGACAAAAGCTCCAGATGTTCATGGATGGGCATACATTATCCAAACATGGAAGAAATTTGCTCATGAAAGACCTAAACTCGAGGAAAATTTATGTGCATTAGAATGTCTGGTGACGATGTCAGTAGCTTATTTTTGGTTTTCTCAAAGGATTAGGCTGTCACATGCTGTACCTGATTTAGCTCTATACTTGGGATAGAAAACTTTCAACAAAATCAGTATAATTACATTGTTGATCCAGATTGTACTCCAAATGAAGGAATTTAGGAGGGTTTTTTGGAATCTCCCCTTGGATAATGTTGGTGGGAAGATTACACACAATGACTTTGTTATATGATAGGAAGTTTCTTACATTACCTACTGTTCCAGATGCAGAGCATATCACATATCCTAGGGAAATGCTCATACACCAAGGAATCTAGGATTTATCTCAAGATGGTTGAGGATAGCAAATGCTAAGATGATGGAAGACTTGCTTGCTGAAACTGTCGGGGAAAGCACTTTGTAAACATTTCCGTTGTAGGATATAAGTGAACAGCATGGCATATGCTTGCTAGATGCCTTGAAAAGAGTCAATGGGATCAAATAATTGGTCAGTGAGAAGCATATTGCTTCACATAAGGAAGAGCTTAGGGAGCTGGGATTATGTTCCGTTTTTATTGGGCAAGGAAGAAGGAAGTTTGGTATGGAAGTCTGTCTCTTCAAGAACCATGATTAAAATTAACTTAGGTGAGTCCTTTCAAGGTAGGTCTGGTCTTGTCGGCCTAGGTGGCATGGTTAGAGGTGCTTGTTGAAATTCTATTTTGCTCTTTGATGGATCATGAAATTAATCCTCTTGATGCAGATATTCAAGATCTTTTACAAGACGTAAAACTATTAAACGAAGGTGTGGAGTATCAAAGCTTTGTGTGAAAGTGGACTCCTTGTTGTTGATAAACATGTTAGGTTTGGAAGGCAAGGTGGTAGCTGAGACTAGTGCTATTAGTATATTAGAGGTACTTGTAAAAGAATCCAAGTTTGTATCTTTAGTTGTACTTTTAAAGAGGCTAGCTCTAACTAGTTAGTTGCTAGATTAGCTAATCAAAAAGTCTTCCTTTATTGTCTTAACACCAGGTAGTCTGGTGAGTCAAGAGATCTTCCTGCAGAGCTGAGCTCCTTAATTGGAGCTGATACATGATGCACAGACTTTCTTAAGAAGATTAGCTGGATAATGTTCTGCTGGGGGTGAAAAATAAAGAATTCATTTTTCGTACATCAGATTGGACTTCAAATCTTCATCTTTATGAATTTCCTGCATCAAGGGGTTTGGCAGAAGTGAACCTGCTTGGATTTTGGCCTCACACCAACCTGACTAGACTTGACAAAAGAAAGTTTAAATTTCTAGGTATAGCTTGTAATGCTCAAATCTGACAGGTATCAGATCCTAGCCAACGAAAAAAATGAATTTGTTTTGGGACCAAATGGAGAACTGACTTGATTTGGTTTGGAATGTGTCATTTGAATCCGAAAACCACTTAATCATTGGTATCCTGACTAAAATTGAAATCTTTACAATAAAAAATGCTCGATTCAATTTGACTAGCAAGTTGCAAGGACTTATTAAACACACAATTTTACCTTTAGGATCTCAGCCCGGATCATGCTGGTGAAAAGATGCCATCTAAAATTGAGAGTTCATTATGTTAATCATGATTTCCAGCATCTAGTATGCTAAGAAGCTACAAACACAGAGAGGAAGCGTAAGAGGGAGGGAGTCTTCTTGCACATGAACCAATAGGTCAAAAAATAGAATAAATTTAATATTAAGATTAAACAGTTTAATGCAATTTATGTTATCCGAGCCTACTGAACTTTGGTCTGCATGTTTTCTAAGATGTGTTTATGATGATTAGTGATATGGATACTTGATTTATATGGTACAGCTTGGCAGCTTGCATTTTCATACCCTAACACTAATAGTACCACCTATGATCACTATGTGTTGATCGTTTTGGTTTATGTAGGCTTTAGCTATTGTCTCATGGTTAATTGTGTGGATTCTCAATTTAGATGGATCACCATGAGTTTTACATGATTTGGCTCAAATTTTAACCAGTAAAATTATGTATAACAGATATTTTTACAAAGAGGCATGTATAGTTCAAGTTTTAAATGAGCTGAAGGGTTGTATGTGTGAGAAATGCGCCCAAGTCATTTGGCGTTTTATGCATTTGAAGACCCGCCTAAGTGGATTTTTTGAGCATTAGGTGTGTTTTAAAAGTCCAAAATACCTAGGCACCTAGAAGTGACATCTATTACTACTATTTCCATGGATCCATGGATGTTCACAAGTGGTATGTGAATTGAAATGCCAGACATGTTTGTCTGGTTAATGAGTCTTTCAACCAGTTGATGGGGAGAACTCATCCAAGTATTTTGCATTTATCCTTTTTTTATTAGTTATCACATTTTTAAATCACAGATATTTCAATTTTCTGAGATGGGTCCCAGAATTCTCTAAACATTTCCTTTCCAGGTTTATGCAGAACACATAAACCAGGCTTCTTCATCCATGTCTATGCAGGTTTGAACAAACGTTTAGCTTATCTACCCTACTCCAGGATAAACGTTTAGCTTATCTACCCTACTTTATGTTTAGCTTAACTGAATGATCAGAGATGTGGAATCATTCAGTTAGTTGCTTTGAGAGATATCTCTTCTCCATTAAATTGGAGTTGGATTGTCCTTGTACAGTCCTTGAACATGACTAGTCATGCTTCTTGCTGTTCCCTCTTGGCTTTCTGCTCTTTCATGCAGTAAATACATTCTTAGTATGACTAAGTGTACAAGTCTACTCCTCCTCAGATGTGAAATATTGCAAAAACTTTCAATTATCTTTTGTTTTTAAAGGATTGTGAATACTTTTTCCCCTTGTTCTTGGCAGTACCAATGACAGTGTCTTGGAAGAAATGAAGAAAAATTACATGCTGGAACAGGAAAGCAAAGACAGGAATAAGCTCTGAGCAGTTCTTACATTTTTGCATCCACTATAAGGTTAACTTTTTGTGCGGTGTCTTTGAATATCCTGGTCCATTTATGTTGTTAGAAGCCTGGAAGGACAATATAGACGTATGTGTTTTTAATTTTCTTATATTGTGATTTCATGGTAGCAATCACTAGTATCATATATCAAGACATGCCTAAGTCAACGAGATTGAAACTGTGTTTGCGAAGACAACATGCTGAAGGACATGGTGATATTTACGGTGCTTGGAAACTGAGAACAAGACAGAAAAAGTGAATGGTTCGATTAAAAATTTCTGTATTTTCTGTCATTCTAGTTATCTCCAACAGCATTTGACTGAATGAACACCAATACTTTACAAATGGATGCTGCTGCTGCATGCTTTCATATAACCATATCCAGAACAGTAGTCACAGGAGGTGATTTAACATGGTACATGTCAGCTTGAGATGAAAATTTCTGTGATTGTTCTGCATCTTATTGATCTGCGCTATGTTCTCCCGCACGAGGCATGCCCTAAATTACTGATGCAGCTTAAACCACAGTCGGTTTACATATGCATGCAGTTTGACAAGTTGGTGCACCCAATGTTATTTCTACCTACGCGTCTTGCAGTTGATTACAAGCAAAAGTATAGTTGAAAGAACAAGGATATCTATAGCGGACGGTGAACTTTGGTGCAGGAAACGGCATGCAGCGCTTGACGAGTCAACAAAGTCACATCAGCACAGCATGGGTACTTTTCTCATCTTTGATAAGATACTTTTTTGGCCATGCTATTCATGCAATATGCCTAAATTCTGGTTTTCATCCACTACGATACGTGAAAAGCAAGGTCAATAGAAGACAGGCATGGAATATAATATTACAGGTCCTTGCGGTAAGACAGCCAGCGCACTAGGGAAGCAATCTTTGGATTAACCTCTTGAGATATTGGTTCTCGTCCTCAGTATTTAAACAATAAAATGGATTATAATTTGTGCAGGGGCACTAGTATTACCATGGTTTCAAACAAGGATTGTTATGATGGTGAACAACCATAATAATAAGTTTAATGGTTTGTTGTTATATTATGTGTTTGTTTATATAATATACCCACTATTTCTACGGCACCATTACTAGGGAAGTTTTCAGTTGGAAGAGAACACAAGCTTCGTGGCCGAGAAAGGGCGTCCGAAATTCCCAACTGTGACTGCCTGGGAGCACGGTGGGTGCTTTTTTATTTTGCTGGGCAATCAATGATCAAGTTTTGTTCATCAAAATGAAATAGCAGTTAACTAATTGCTGCTATTTCAATTTTAAACTATTCATTTCTTAACAACATTAAATGATATAAGTACATATGCAGAAAAACAAAAATGAAAGAAATACATGAAAAAAATAGTGTTTTATAAAGATATATATAAAAATGGTAACTTTACAAAAATATTTATGCAATTTTGTATATGTAAAAAGGTATAGACTAAAAAATTCCTAATTTATTATTACAATATAAATATCTGTTATATTGACCATTGTTAGCTGCAATGACAAAAGATGATTGCCCGCAATTATATTATTTTCGATTTGATTGCATTATATGCACAAAATAATCTTTTTCCTTTTTTCTCTGCACATTATAGGAATATTTATTTTTTTTCATAAATTTAATTTTAAATATCTCAGTGCTCTTCAAAGTGAAGCAAGTAAAGTAAATGAAGCATCACCAAAGAAACTAAAGTACACAAAATAAACCAAAGATATAATTTTTGGGTCCATGAAGGCAGGCCCTCGACACAGACTCACCGATAGTTTTAGGGACCTAATAATTAGCTTCAAGATGCATGGCCTCAGATCCTAAGACAGTTGATAAACATTTATTGCCACATATAAACTTATCAACAGGCTCGCATTCTACGTCATCTGCATGAGATTTCATGCCAAATACTTCATGCCATAAGCGTCCACTAGAGCACTTGAACCCCCAATTCTCCTACAAGAAGGGAGGCTTCAATCTATCAATGTTACGAATTGTGATTTTTATTTTCCTGAGGAAAAGTAATGTTGGGGTCATCACATCCTGAGATCGAGCCCAGAACAAAGTCCTATCGTCATGCACTTCTTGTGCTTCCATAGACATAAGTTTCCTACTAGAAAAGAGCGTTCTTCTATTTTTTTTCCAAAGAAGAAGAAAGAAAGTGACCATTCTCCGGTTGCAGATTTCTTTCTCAAATGCTCCATTTTTAGCATAAATGGTGCACACGTACTTCTGTCCGAGATTAAGATTCCAAATATTTAAATGTCCCACTACCTCTTTCAATTACTTTTAGGGCATATTTGGCTCGAAAAAGTTAGGCTCTCGAATGAGAATAGGAATAAATGAGACGGGAGAAGACACATGCCTATTCTAATTTCAGGAGAGCAGGAATGCTTCAATTTTACAATATCCAATTCTGACTCTTTCTTGATAGTCAAATCTTATTCCGATTTCAATTCTGTTATGCATCGGAGAATATAGTTATCTCGATTTTTATTTTGATTTCGATTCCGGTCGCGACCCTAATGCACCCTCAAGAAATGATGGGTTTATCCGCAAACACTATTATTTGCTCATGTAAACAGAATGCAATGATCGACGCCCAAACCCCTAAATCTATTGTTCCCCCGGAGTTTGTGAGTTTGACATCCAGCCGAAGGGTAGCATTACCAGACGCCTACCTAAGCAAGATTTTGGAAGCCCCTGACTCATCAGTTTCAGCCCACGGATTAATTTCAGTGTCCCTAATAATTGGATTAGACCCTCCTACAGGTACAAGTCACAAGATTCATCTTAGCGTCCCTAATAACAAACTATACTCTCATAAGCAACTTTTTAGGCTGGAGGACAGGGAATGCAGTCGTATCGATGATGTCAGTCCCATATGTGATGCCACTGAAGCCGCTCCCTCTTCCCTATTTCAACGCTTCTCACACATTCCATGCCCCTAGCTTATACCTAATAATGCAAACACATTAAAATACTTCGTCGAAGACTATCTGGTCCAAAATAATGGCCGTAATGGGTGGTTGGCCGGTTCCAATAAAACCTCTGTTTCAGCGCCCAAAGGCTGTAGATATTTCTTGACCTTCCGATCCCCTGGGGGTCCCATTCCTTCCCCAAGTCCGCCCCTGCCACTTTGCTCGGCCGCTTATAAAAGCCCCCATTCTCTCCGTGACTCCACAGGCATTTGATCTCGTTCCCCTTCTCAAAGCTCTTGCTCTAGGCTATAACTTCGCTGTAGTAGTGATGGCTCAGGGAAGGGGCAGTGCAGTGGCTCTCGGGTTGGCACTGCTGTGCCTCCTCATCCACAGTGAGATCGCCGAGTCGGCCACTTACACAGTGGGGGATAGCCGGGGCTGGACCTTCAATACCGTCAACTGGCCCAGAGGGAAGCGTTTCAGGGCCGGCGATGTTCTCGGTAAGTGCTCACTCCGTAAGGCTGCTCCGAAGTAATTTCAATTCCAAAATCATAACGTCTTAACTTTAAAACTTTTCTGCATGTTGAGAGAGAAATTTTAAGGACTCGAAAAATAAAAAAAAAACCATTTATAACATAAGTAAACCAGGATTTTTCACTTGCATGATACTTGGCTCGTACGAAAGCAGGAACCAAAGTACTATAATAAAATTGATATTAAAAAGTATGCAAAATCAAAAAATATCATGTTTTTTTTTTCTCTTTTTTTTAAGAGGAAAAAAATACTCCCCTCCCTTCTTCTTTTTTTTTATCTGTAATAGCAACGCGACTGTCTAGAATAATTTCATCCTACGTCCAGGTCCATCTAATAATTTCTCATCTGGATGATTAACGATTTTATATTCTTTGTTCATGGTTGGTAAAGTTTTCAAGTACAGTCGATCAGCCCACAACGTGGTCGCGGTGAATGCGGCTGCCTACAATCGCTGCTTGACGCCGAGGGGGTCGAGAGTCTTCAGGTCAGGGAATGATCGCATCACGCTTGCCAGGGGGACGAACTACTTCATCTGCAACTTTCCTGGCCACTGCCAAGCAGGGATGAAGATTGCAGTCACAGCTGTGTGAAAATTTTAGTCGAGCTTTATCTACTTTGGTAGTGTGCTAATATGTATGAAGATGAGGATCGTGTTGTATGACGACTACGTGGGTTATAATTAAATAAAATGGTTGGTGCATGGCTCATCAACTTTGTTTCTTTTTTGCCTTTCATGCAAATTTATTGACTGTCTGTTGGTGAGATTGGATTAAGCTTGACAAGATTTTTTGGTAGCAAATACTTTAGATGTTATCTTTTCTTTTTTTTTTATTATATAAAATATCTTTTTTGGACTAAACAATCATTTTTTGACATTCGAAAAACATATTATTTTATTTAAAAAAGTGCAAGTGAAAATGATGGTCATTATTAATATTATAATACCGTTCTGTAAAACTATCTTGCTAAGTGAAAGCAGGGAATTTGGAAGTTGGGAGAATGCGGATGAAGAAAAGAAAATAGTGAGATGGGGTTGATTTGGGTCTGATATCTCTTGATTGCGTTTTCAGTGGGTGTCATACTGTCATGGTCAGGGTGGAGTGGACTTCTCCTCCCTGGAGCAGGGGATGGTGAAAGAGTTAATGCGGTGGTTGGTGATAAAAATTGCAGGGAAAATGCCTTTAACGTGTGCTGTAGATATGACGACCAAAGTTTCCATGTTTCCTGATGAGTAGGGTGTCTCTTTGTTGACTCTGTTTTATGGAATCTAGACTCGAAGCTTGAAGGGTCAAGGAATTGCTCGCATCACTGCTACAGAATCCCGATGTTTAACTGCAATTACTTGTCTGACATCCACTTTTGTAGGAAAAAAACTACGGTTTTGTTTGAGATATAATTATGGCTTTGATTTGATAACGTACTAATTCACTTTCATAACAGCTGAAAGGAGTTCTCTCTTACATTACTTTATAGTACATTAGTACAAATGTCCTGTGTCAGATGATAATTGCAAAATTAGATGCTAATTATAAAGCTAAAAAGATGGTTTAGGTAGACCTAAGGATCAATTACTTTTTGAGAACTATAGTAGGACCGTCAGCACCGCATCAGGACCACCAGAAGACCCAACAGAACCACGAACTTCTCTTGTTTGTAGCATATAAATATCTTTTGTCAGATGATGACTATAAACTTAGATACTACTTATAAATCTAAAAATAAAAATGAAGGAGTTAATGACCAAATATAGCGGAGGGGCATCAAGCCTAAACTATATTTATTTTGATGGGTTCCGATCTAAGTTTATTTAGAATTTGATATTTTTTTTGTATCTAATCGATAATCAGCTTTATGATAAGATAATACTTTTGGAAAATACGACAAGGACACCAGTATCAGAATTGAACCTGAGCTTATTTTGTCGTGCAAAATCATATCAAAATTAAAAACAAAAAAAAAATATAAAGCTTATTAACTCTTGTGGCTGTAGCCTCCCATAGAAGAGTCTAAAATAGCTCAACCTGCACTCTTGGCTTACCTACCAATATGATCTTCTTCCAGTAATTGAAAGAGCTGCTTAGGGCAAAAATTTCAGCTTGTTGGCATATAGGATAATAAGTTCAAATAAGTTTATGTTCTGTCAACTATCAATCGGTTTATAGTCTGTTAGATTATTCATAGGAAAAAAGAATGGAGGGACATTGGACTCAGTTCAAATGTACTCCTAACAGCTTATAGATCATTGATGCAGTATATATTCTCTATTAAATGAAACAGCTCTTCATACATGAAACGTGGGAGACAAAAAAACATATAACAAAATAAATAAAACAAATAATTAGAAGGATTCGGGATAAAGGAATGCAAATTGTCTTAAATACAGTTTTGTTTTCCTAGCAAAAAAAAACACAAATCTAAAATCTAATTGCATCAACCTGAGCTAAAGCCCGATGTCAATCTAAGGGAGAAATTATACCATACACCACACGCACCATGCAGCAATGCATCACGCCAACCACAGCAGCTTGTTATCATAAATCTCATTCATCAAGCACACATCTCAGTATATGGCTGTAGAAATGAAGGACTGTGATTCGCATAGTGCACCGACACTTGGTGCATACCGTGTAGGTTATAATTTTAGGTTATAATTTCTCCGACCTACGGGTCAAACATCGGCATGTTTTGTGGGCCCAAACCTGGCTTAATCATAATAGTCTCAAACTTGGACCAGGTCGTGTCATATTGGATTTTTTTTTTTTTTGAAAGTTCAAACTTCTCCACGAATCAATTTGTGTAGGCCTGGGCCTGTCCGAAGGGCTTAATGACTTGGGACCATTTTTGTTAGAGCGTAGACTTTATGAGTCCAATAACGTGTGGGCTCCATACCTTCAACAGGGACAACACTCTCTCCTTCATTTTCCGCTATCAAGGACTCACCACGATTTAACTAACCAGGCGTCTTTACCACCCCCACCTGCCCAAAGAAACACCCACCAAAGTAGAAAAAAAGCAAAAAACGAAAAAACCAGGGGTCTAAAATGCAATAAATTGGCGAATTGATGTATAAATCGAAAAGGAAGGGAGAAGTAAATTAAAAGAAACCTTGCACACTGTATCAAATACTATCTTAATTTTAGTTTATATGCCATAAAGCAACACAATTAAAGCTTTTTTTTTTTTTTTGTTTTTTTTGATACAATGACAGCTCACACGCGACCAATGTAGATGCGGCCAATAAAATTAAAAAATAAAAGACTACATAAAAGCTCCGGCACTAAACTACAATCCTTCAGATGAAGCTTCCAAAGTCATGAGCCGCGAAGGATGCAATTCAGTCGATGGTACCGGCTAAAATACCACCAGAACGTACGTTAACCAGCACACATCCATTGGTTAATGTAAACCAAGAATATTGACCCCAAACGAGACGGTGCAAATGGTGAGGCCTAACAGTGACATCAGACCAAAGAATGGCACGATTCTGAGTCCCCTGATACAAGACGAAACATACCAAAAAAAAAATAATAATAATTAGGTAACCTTGGGGGAGAGAAATCTCCAAATTAAGAAGTCGGCCAGGAAAAATTAACTCACAACATCTTCAAACGATTCTCAGGAATTCCACTGGAATAGCCCTTGAAATAGAAGAAGCGAGCGATGGTGTAATCAATTCCAAAGCCAGCTGCAACGAGAGGATGCCGAAGTCCGCCCAAGAGCAACATCACAAAGAACACTGGCATCAGCTCCAGCGAGTTTTGATGTCCCCTCTGTCCAAAAAGACGAGAACAATCGAATCAAAAAATGAGCCAAAGTTACTTCCCCCAGTTGCAACAAAATAAAGCTAACCTGAACACAGTTGAAGAGCTTGGCATCCTTGTTCTCGGACTCGATGGCATAGAGGGTCGGATAAGACACCTTGTACCTGATAACCAATCGACCGGATTACAAGCTAATAGCAAAGCCAAACTAGAATGCTTAACAACGGCAAGAAGGAAATTGAGGAATACTTAATCCGGGCTCTGCCAACTTTGGAGGCCATCCAGGAGTTCAGGAAGGTATAGAGGAGAAGCACCAGCACCACGTATCCATATTCCCTGGGCAACTCCATGGCCGCCGTGTGGTCTCCGCCTGTACCTCTGTGTTTGCTGCTGCTCCAACGCTCATGGCTTTCTTATATTATATAGTGGGATCACATACTTAAGCGAGAAGGAATTCAGAATAAATTATGTGCTCAGGATGGAGAGCTGAGGTTGGTCGAAAACTGGCTTACGCTCGAAGGAAATTTGACCAGTAACATGTGGTCTTCTTCTGCTGGTCAACGGTTCCATTGGAAATTTTTGAGTGCTTGGGTACCCTGGAAGATGTTTGAGGGCTACAGGCCAGTTTAATTTGTACAGTTTACTGTAGTAGAAGTACTTGTCATGGGTTAAGTTGGGAAAATTTTGAGTGCACACAAATACTTGAGTTGGACTGTTGTAGACTGCCCGGTTAGAAGGAACAAAGACTGGATCAATAGCAGCATGACATGCATGGAGAGGTTAGAGCATAGTTGATCATTTCCAAATCGGCCTTTAGGGGATAAAACCTTTTAAGGAAGGCATGCAATCGGAGACACAGAAGGTGACTTGTACGCGGTTGGTGTGGTCCCTCCTCAGGTGGGAACGACCTCATTTGATTTAAAATATAAAAGAAAAAATCGGATAAGAAGGAAACCAGGGTGAGGGTAATTGAAACGAAACCTTGGGGCGCGGGACTCTACGGAGACAGGAGAAGAAAAACAAAAGGGAGAAATAGAAAAAAAGTGTTTTACTTTATCGGATGATCGGATAGTTGATTATAACTAGATTTGGCTGAAATTTTATTATATTATTTTTAGTATTAAAAGATATAGATTGAACGGTTTGGATTGTTGAAAAGTCTTCTTTATTGATTATTTTAAGCATCAACTCTTGATGAAATTTATTTTTTATTTTACTATTTATTGTTAAAATTTATCTTATTGGTGATGAATGTTCTTGTTATGGAAGCCAAAATTAAATCTTATTGATGTGTGTGCAACCTCTAATTAAAATAGAGAGAATTTATTGTACTTCCATTATTCTAAATAGTAAAAGTTTTTGTCTGAGGTAGGTCCTATAATTTTTCGTTTTCCATGTTAAAAATTGTGTTGTCTCTTGTTTCTGAATTCTTTGATTATTTTGTCTGCTAATTACTTAAGTAGATTGTAGAGATTATTATTGCTTGGTGAGTGATATCCTATTAAATTACACCAAAAAAAAAAAAATTGCAGCATCATCTCCACAATCACTTACATCTTAGCAGAAGTATATGTTGGAAAAAACTGCCTAGCCCTTATTCTTTCATGGGGATCTCTAGACATGGGGCGGGACCAACTAAAGTAAATATGTGAACTGCTAGTTCATATAAACATTATGCAAACTGCACCTGTACTACTAGTAAACCTTCGTGACCATACCTAATCACAACTAATATACTAGACGAGACCAATTTTAAGATTCATCATCTATGACTGGCGCTTTATTTAAACTATACATGTTCATGACTTCATTCAATTTGTCAAGACTTATCAACTCAAGTCCAGCTTGATTTCAAAAAGCTGTAGGTCAATATTACTTGATCCCATATAGAGGGTTGGCCCAGCCAAGCTCAGCATATATACAAAAATATATGCCGAGGCCTGCATACTGATGCCATCACATGCAGCAAATTAATGAAACTAGTGGCATGCTTACGCAGTGCATGACATAATTGAAATGGCACGATGGAAAACATTAATAGAAATCAACTTAGCAATGCGACAGATGTTGCGGCCCTCCTTGTCTTGATGGAGATTCTGGGGTTTGAATCACGGGTAGTGCATCACTAGGCATTTAGATCAGGATAATTAATTTACTCCTTTCTTCTCTCTCTCTCTCTTTAAAAAAAAATATAAAGAAGTCAGTCTTGTATACGGTATCAAATTGTGATGAAGTTTCACCATTTTTTCCTAGGAATAAGGATCCACTAACAAGCATCCTAATTTCATACAGTACATTAAGATTGCTGCAGTATCGGACTACCTATTCTAATGACTGTGATTGGAAGTTCTTATTAGAAGTATTAAATATCCAGCGACGTGCTATTAGGAGATTACTGTGTTATATATAATACTCCTTAAAACAAATAGTAGGAATGGAAGGGAAAAGTCAAGAAGATGGAAGACTTTTATTTTGTTTTTTTAAAATATGAGATGAGATTTGACCATAGATTTAAACCGGATCTAATTTTTGAACCTAATCTAATCCACAGGCTCATACGATTCGGAGTTTCTGGTGAGGTTGGATTAGACCTAGGATGGATCGAGGTCGAGTTAGACTTATTTTTTGGTTTGATTGGATCCAATTTTTGAACCTAATTTGATCCATGGCCCTTGAAATATGGATTGGACCGAGTCTAATCGGATAGGGCACGGGCGGACCTGGTCAGCCCTAGCTCCGAGAACTGTCGCGGTGGCGCTGGCCCCACCGGAACAGCCCCCGGTTTCGACGAATCTGCGACGATGCTTGGAAGCCTCTGGGCTTTAGATATCCTCCCCACCTTTGGAACCCTTCCTCGGCCTGGGCTTGGTTAAGGAATAGGTTGAAGGGCGGCGACAGCGCCATTAACGGAAGAGATGGCGGTGAGCGTAGAGATCCCGAGGGAGTACGGATACGTGGTTTTGGTGGTGGTTCTCTACACCTTTCTCAACTTCTGGATGGGCTTCCAAGTCGGCAAGGCCCGGAGGAAGTAAATCTCTGGCTTTTTTTTGGGAGGGGGAGTTCCCCACACAACACCTGCGATCCTCTAATTTTTATGCTCGATTTTGTTATGATTAATGCTGTTATTCGACTCCCGTCAGGTACAAGGTGTTCTATCCCAACCTGTATGCGATTGAATCCGAGAACAAGGATGCCAAGCTCTTCAACTGCGTCCAGGTATGTATACATCTCCCTCTGGTGCTGGCTTTCCCTGTGAGAATTGATGCATGTCGTGATTGAAGGGATTGAGGTGAGGTTATGTGATGTTTGGCAGAGGGGGCATCAGAACTCGCTGGAGGCGATGCCGGTGTTCTTCGTGACGCTGTTGGTGGGCGGGTTTCAGCACCCTATAATCGCCGCCGGGCTGGGCGTCCTTTATACGGTCGCCCGATTCTTCTACTTCAAGGGTTATTCCAGCGGAGTCCCAGAGAATCGTCTCAAGATTGGGTATATAGATTTACCTGCCTTTGTTTTTTTCTCCCGTTCTTTCGCGCTGTCATTCGATTTTAGTGTGCGTGTGCGTGTCTTTTTGTTTCCTCACCATGTTGGCTTTTGTTCTCAGGGGATTTAACTTCTTGGCGCTGTTCGGGCTCATAATCTGCACCGCTTCGTTCGGAATCCATCTGCTCATCCGAGAAGTGCTGTGATGTGGGTGCCAATGCGCTTTTGCTTGTGCTTTTGCTTGTGTTCGCGGCCCTACGATGGTCAAAAATAATAAAGGTTTAGCCAAACTAGAGATAGTGTTTCGATCGGTCTTAAAAGTATCAGAGGTCTGTACTCTGTAGACTTCTTTTGTCTTTGCTTTCTGTGTGTCGAATTTATGTTTGGAAATAAATTGCAGTCTTCTTTAAGAGGAGATTATATTATTGGCATTCCTAGCACAACTAAGAAGGCATTCCAGCAGATGGTTTTTTTTTTTTGTTCGAAATATGGAAATAATCTATGTGCAAGGGGTATACATTTAATCCTTGATGAAATCCGATCATTTCGACCATAGTAATAATAAATAAAATATTATTTAGAACCCAACCACCTTTGAACAAATCCATAGGCTGCTGCGAGCCTAATTACTTCGCACAGCTCAAGTCAGCAAGCAACAAAGAAGAAGAGGGTGGTTGTGAGAGCCCCCAACCCGATCAAACGGAGACTGTTGGCAAGAAAAAAAAGTTCCACAAGAACTACAGAAAAATTACTTAATTATCAATATGTTTAGGGGAACGGTAATCGGTATCAAGTCTAGGGGTTGCCTATCATACCTCTTACATAACTTCTTGGATTTGTTATCTCCGTGTTCAGCTTAATAAGAAAATGGATGGAAAAATTAACACCTCCAAGAAGGGGGTAAATCTATAAAGTACGGCTGATTAAAAGCAGAATAAGGCAGCTTAAAAAAAAAACCTTCTGATGCACCAACCCCGTACTCGAGCAGCAGTCTAGTAGCAGAATATTACAAATCTCAATTAATATTATATCTTCTTGAAGGAATGAACAGCCAATGCCATCCCATGAGCTGCGGATATCTCTGCTTGCAGTCAGTGTGTTGCCCCTCCCCCCAGTTGATGTCACAAAGGAGTATTTACACATCAAGTTAAACAAGGTTTTGGGAAGGGACCATCAAAACCAATGCCTTCGCGATTACGACTTTTTTTTCTGTGAATCCAACTGAATTAGCCATGAAATGAAGTTCTTGATTAATTGGCATTTATAATGGCCTTATTGAAGTCTGCAGGCTGCGCAAGAGGAAGCTGATTTCCGTGTTTCTCTCTCCTGCATTAGTTGGGCACACCATCTGGCTGATGAGGCGGCACCACAGCATGCCGTCTTTGCCGTTCGCGGAGGTAAAGGACAGCAAGGAGGCATGCAAAGAGGGTCAATATAGTTGCATTGCCTTCGTCCATGAGTACTTCCTCCACCCATGCCTCAATTCTTGGATAGACCTCAGGGAGTGAATCAATCAACCTAACCTGAAACACAATAAAAATTCCTGATATTATCCATAAGAACAGAGAATGGCACTCGAATCACACGATACACCACTTACTTTCCAGAAAAAAGGAAAGCATATGAGGGCATTTTATTTTAGTAAGTGAACAGCTTTTTTGGTTCTAATCATATTTGCTAGTTCCTATTGAAAAATGAAGCCAACCCCAACCATTAAACAAATGATTTTAACAGCAGCACCAAAATGACTGAAAATACTCGCATACATAACCACACAGGTGGCACTTTTCAAGCACGAATCTCTGAGTGACACCTACTTTTCTGTCAGTACATGAATGGGCACAATATGACAACTCAGAGTTGCATTGTTGAGTCACGTCTTTGAAATTCAATTATCTTGCTGAAGGCCGATACAAAGTAAATCGGAAACTCTCAAGATTCACATAGAACTAAAGCCAACGTGAGCTTTACCTAATGGTGATAACAGAGAACCATTAAGATTTTAGTTCCAATAAGCAATAGTTGGTCTGCTGATGTCCAAAACCCAACCTACAGTCCAGTTTCTTAGGTGAAAGACAGACCTAGCATCCTTTCCTTAAGTAGCCAAAAAAGGACAATTATGTAGTGCTACTTCTAAATTGAACCAAGAAACAAAGACACCTATACGCTAATAAAAAACATAAGCTCCTAAGAACATTTTAAAAAGTCATATCCGGATGACCAATATGATCAGCAATTGACTTAACTTGCAGGTGAGGTTGAAAAGATGCAACAAAAGAAGAAACCTTACCAGGAAGCTGTCGGCATAGTTCTTTCGTATCCACAAGCTTGTAAGTGCAAAAGTAACAGGCAATTTCGCTGCCGGATCAACCTCGAGGGCCTGATCGTAATACCTTTTTGCCAAATGAAGATCAAAAGGCAGTCCTTGTCCATGCTCATGCATGTATCCCAGATTGAACATAGCCTGAGCATTGGATTGTGATTGAGCATGCATGTACGCCTCCGCTGCACGTTCATAGTCTCTCTCGGTGCCCTGCAACAACCAAAACAGAGAAATCAGAGATGAAAGTCTACTGAAAATCTGATAACAAGTCAGTACTACATCTATTGCATATCCCACTGGATTCTTCTGATAGTGGGATTGATAATTATAGTGCATATCTTATATTCAAAGATGGAATGAATGCTCAGCGACAAACAGCTTTCAATGGATCTGGTATAGTTATCAGAAGAATCAGTTTTGCTTGGAAATGACAATAGTTTAGGGCTAAATAACAAACGGCAAGTTGCAGGAGTGGTTAGAAAATAGTAATGTGAGCTAGATGAAACTGGCTCAGACCCAACCAAGCCAGGCATGTCAGGTGTTACCTGCATGTCTGAGAGCAGGCTATTAAGTAGCAATTAGGGCTGAGTCTAGACTGAACCTAGTTCATAAACTTATCTCAATCCATGGTATGCTGAACCAGCATGTACCGGCTGGTTGAGCACATACCGTATCGGTGGCGGAGCAATGGAAACCGGTACAGAGCCGTAGATGCCGAACCCAGCCGGAGCCGAGGAAGAAGAAGAGAAGGGGAGAGAGAGAGCGGGGGAGGGAGGGAGAAGGAGAGGCCTCCACTGCCCGCGGAGGCCGAGGCCGCCCCGCGGGCTCCGCCGTCCCCCCCCCCCCCACCTCCACCCCCGCGGCCCTCCGTGGGCGGCGGAGGCTCCTCCTCCCTCCCTCCCCCGCTCTCTCCTTCTCTTCCTCCCTGGCTCCGGCTAAGCGCACCCGCTTCCATGGAGAAGAATTGGCCTATTCGGTACCGGTTTAAACCGCTCTGAACCGGAACCATACCGATCCGGTAGGCGACCGGTACGCCTACCAGTATCGGTACGGTGTACCTTAGTCCCATTATACTACATTGTTTATCGATGAGCTTAATCATTAAATTAAGCATGAGCATGGCCCACAGCTAAAACTACACTTCCCAGCTTGGGCCATGACAAGCCAAGATTCACTACCCACTGCCAGCCAAAATAATATGAACTTTAATTATAAAGTATTCACTATTCCACAGCTAATTCTGATTGCACAAAAGTGATTCTGGTATAATGCCCATTCAAAAGATGATAAATAGACAGGAAGCCTGTTTGACATATTGTTAACTATGGACACCAGCGTTCATAATTATTCATCTGTAACATGGCTTTGGAGCATGTCTCTAGAAAGGCATTTAAGCACAGCTGAAATAAGCACTTCAGAAATCGGAGCTAACAAGGCTATGTCAAGTGGGTAGAACATTTTACTCGAGACTATTTTAGGAAAGCAACAAAATATATTAACACCTGTTGAGTACATAATTTAATAACCTTTATCAAGCAATACATACCCGGCCATAGTAGTAAGCATCCCCAATCAACAAAGCAGCATGTTCATTACCCTGCTCTGATGCCTGCCACCACAAAGAATGTGCACGGAGATGCCTCTGTGTGTCTGTGCAAAAGCCAGATTCTCCCATGCACATGCTTTGTTCCCCATATTTATCAAGGATCCAAGCAGCGTTGCTCTGTGCCACCTCATATCCCAGCTCTGCCATTCTAGAATATAACAAGAGCGCTTTTCCCACATCACCTTTCAAGTAGGACTCTAGGGCCCATCTTGACAAGGAGCTCCAAGGTCCCCTCTCTGCTACTGTTTTGTACAATAGTGTAGCCTAAACCCAGAGGAAAGAAACAAATCAATGATAAAGTACATAAAATCAAGAGTATGTACCACAAGAAGAAATCTCCACAACTGTGATTGGTGGGAGTTGGGAATAATTTTATCTTGCAACAAGTCAATATCAATTGTAAGAATGCTACCTGAATAATGGAATAGTAAGATAATGGAGTAATAAATGGTCGATAAATAAGAAAATATTTCATATATTAAATCTAATTTTTTCTTGTCTACTTATATTGACAGCTTTATAAATTAGATTTAAGGTACTGGATGCATGGCATGATGAAATCTTTTACTCTTGTTTTTTTAAACAAACATGAAACAATATTAGACTCCAGGTCGTCATAATTCTTCAAAATATGCTACTTCAGTGCTACAACTACAAATGGCAGCAGCAACAGAATTTGACATTTGGAAAATAATATCATGATGTCATTGCACAGGGCATTTAGCAGCTGGTTTAACATTCTATTTAAAACAGTTATACCACATCTGCAGGAAACACATTTCCTCATCCACAGGCGTTCCCCGTGAATGCACTGGGAATATCAAGGCAACTAGGTTTCTTGAAATTCTCAGAGATATTTCAAAAACTAATTTCAAACATTTGCTTTTCTAAAAAGGGATGAATGTAAAAGGATGGTGCCTTCATGATATATATTTAACAAAACTAATCCTAGATTTAAAAACAAAAGTGAACCCTAAAAGGCAGCCATGTATATAAAAATTAATAATAACAATAAATTTTCAGAGAGTGAATTTGTAACATATTTTAATCATATAAAGCCTAGACTTAATTTGCACCATTAATTCAACTAAATAAATCCTAGTACTCAAACTAAATTTATGACTATGGATTTCTTTTAGAAAATGACATTACATACCTAATCCTGTCTTATTATTTTAACTTGGCCAAAACAAGCCTATTTAGTGTATTGATACATTTAAAAGATGCATCACATCGATACAACCAGTCATATATAATCTAGTTGAAGAAGACATGTAGCTAGTCACAACACCAAAACATATAGCTTTATTTAATTTGAAAATGAGGACAAAAATCAAAAATGAAATTTTAACCCTAAGGACTCTTCTAACTTTGGTCCCTTGATACAACTCAAGGGACCAAAGTTCCAGGTCATGCGTACACAAGTTTAAAAGAAAGCATTTGGTTTGATTTATTCAAAAATTTAGGCAAGAGCTAAAAGACAATGTGAATAATTATGTCCGATCAAAAACCAACGATCATTTCTTACGAGTAGGTTTCAATTTCTAGAGACTAGTCTTTTTTAAAATGAACAAACCTAGATTGACTTGTTATTATTGGTACATGCAAAAGTTTGCATTCCGAAGAGCAAAGGGAAAGCGTTCGAGGAGCTATCTCAGAACATCAATTTCGATGTCATGCCTGATGTTGAATGCAAATATAAGACCCTGTTCCAGTATCCTTTTACCCATTTGCTCTTTACTTTTTTGATAAAGACGTGTATTGCTTCGATGTTTTGTAAATGTCTAATGACTGAGGAAAAAATAGAAAAAATATAGATTGATGTCCATATTGGTTCTGGAGGTCTCCTACCTATTGATCAAATTTGCATATAAATGGACATTATCAGTAGTGCTAATGCTGACTTTGTTATAGCAGTGATAGAAGATCGCTTGTTGCACACTAAGAGAGGATGAAATGGATGGAAGAGCCAGTGCATAAGGCTTTCCAATGGTCAATCCAGGCAATAGAAGGCTGAATATGCATGATCGGTCACTATATGAAAGTGTAGTTGGTCCACATCCATCCAATCGATGCATATAAGGTGCAAATTGAAGCCTAAATCCACTTAAACAGTTTGGATTTAGTCTAGTCTTGAGGATTTTGTATTTAATTGAGTGTGGCAGCAGTTTAAGAAGTACTTCTCAATAAAAAGGGGTATTTACTGTCAGCACTACTCACACTACACTTCAGTGAACAATGATGTCCAATGAAAGCTTTTTCTTTATTATATTAGTGTTGTCCTAGTCTATATCAATTAGTAATGGGATCAGTTGTTTAGTTTTCAAACTAAAGTCTAGTTTTATTTGGCTTACCAAAACAGTTTAGTTTTATTTGAATCCCAAGATTGTTCGAGTCTAAGACTCCAAAATAGGAAAGAACAGGAGTTGGCTGGCTTTGGAGTTGGAAAAAAAATAGATTTCCAGAGCATTGTATGCAAGATGTCATTGAGATTCTTATTTATTTTTTAAAGGCCCGGTATGGCTACTATTCCTGCTCTTCATTTATTCTCTTAGTTCTTCTCCTGATTTCAACTATATTTCTCCATTCTTGTCTTTTCTACTTGAATTCTTCTTAATGCTGGCTTAATTTGCACGTCAGATCAAATCGTTGCAGAATATAAAATCAGATCTGTTGAAGTGTCTTCCTTCTCAATTTCATTTGTTAATTGACTGCTGTTATTTCTTTTCTAATTTCTGCTAGTTCTGTGTTGCAATCAAGTTTGATCTGATTCGAATACCTCTCTTTTCACTTCTAATCTCCTTGAACCTAAACATTGATTTCTGTCCTTAAATTCACCTAATTTGACATTCTCAGAGTCATCTTTGCCATATTTTGACAATCTCCTATTTCCACCATAAAACCCTAGCAGAGCTACACGAAATATCTTTTTCTCTTGAAATTAGGAATCTATTCAGATATGTTCTTTTCCCAGTTCAAGGCATCAAGCACTTATTTTTAATCAAGCCTTAATAAATCCTCTTCTTTTTGGCCTGCCAATTCTTATATGCTTGAAGTCCTGCATCACTACGAGCTAGACAAGATGAGAAATGTATGAATTAAAATATAGTAGACTGGATGCTTGTAAACCACACATAATAGTAGCGCATTACATCATGTCATGAAATCCATCCATTTTTGGCCGAAATTGCTGCAATTGGACTGGACCCGCAGAAGCTGCTGAAACTAAAACTCATATGGCTTGGCAAAAAAGCAAAAACAAGAGTTTGAAACCTTGAAGTATATAAATACGGCAATCCTATTAGATACCGCATCTGAAACACAGGTGTTAAGACTTCAATCACAAGAGAAACTAGAAACTAGTTCTAGAAAAGCTGGCTAGAAATTGATCACTTTGTTGGTTGTCACCCAACAACACAATAGAAGGACCATGATGATATCTCATTTTAGTGAAAATTAACCCATAGTCATGATTGCACATGACAATAAAGAAATTATTTTAAAGGCTTGATGAATTAACTGTTTTTTTTTTTGACAAAGCCATTCCACCAAGTATCCATCACTCTATCTCCTAATGCTATACTATGAGAAATCTCTACTACACTAATCTCCAAGTATGTGATGTACGTTGCATGCATAACGTTTCAAATCATACCAAATGTTGAAAGAAAAGCTGGCCCATATGATCCAAACAGGTTCCTCCAACTGGTCTGTTCAGTTGACACATGAAGTTCATGATATAATTGTTGTGTATTCAAGTTTTAACAATAGCTTACAACAAAAGACACCTCAAACTTGGGTAATAACTTCTAGAGTTTCAAGCGCCGGCCCATGCCAGGCCTATAACCTTGCACAGGTTGGCACAACATCTATTAATTACTTTTATCTTAATATTTTTAATTGAAAAATGGTGGTAAGTGCTTTTTAAACTTTTTCTCAGCATGACACAGCATATGTCCTGCCAGCAGTGGTTGGCATGGCCTCAGCACCAAAAACTGATCACTCATTGTATAAGCAAACTAAAGACATGAATTTAAGTCTCGCTACAAATCAACCATACTTTCTTGTTTCAAATAATAATGGGTTTAGACATGATCTGGCTGGTTCGGATAACTCTAGCAAGTAGTTTTTACCACCAATCAGGATTGATGCTAGACTAGACCAAACACAATGCTCTAACCTTGTTTGTCCAAACTGGTCCATCCTGGTCTTAAAATATTGGGCAGAAGCAGGCCAAAAGAGTATTGACAAAATGAAATGAAAGAAAATGCATAATCTAGCAAAATAGAGTAAGAATGCAAAATATCTACAAAGGAAAAAAAGATAATATAATTATACTACAAAAAAAATTTAGCATAAAACTAGAGCAAAGCTGCCTCATACTGTATAAGCTGTCTCAGGTATATTTAATAATCTTTTGAGTTAATAAGGTTTGTGCTAGAGCAAGGAAAATGTAGGTCTAATGACAAAGCATGTAAATATTATACATATATAATACAAAGCATGCAAGAAATGCAGGAATAAAAGTGGGTGGTGAAGCGGATGGAATAGAATGATCATGCAAAATATCTAAAAGTATTGTCTAAGATACTGACTTTAAGTAATTTGACTTTAATTCTCAAATTATCTAACATTAGTTTCACATTAGGCAGCAAATCAACCCAATATGTACCCATAAAATATGAAATGCACAGTACAGTAATAAATAATAACAGTATTTTAAATAATACAAAAAAGAAAGAAGCTTCAATTTAAATTGGCACGTATAGTGCGATAGAAGCTGAACATACTTGACAAAACCATGTGAAAAGAGAAGGTCTAGGAATGGTTCGAGGCTACAAGCATTAGCAAGCTACTTAAATATGAACAACCAGAGCAGCCCCCCGCTTCACAACATTGAAAAATGAGAACAAATACCTATTTCAAAGTGAGATCAGCATATTGGAATAAAAAGTAGAAGCAACCAATGCATGAAACAGTAAATAAACATTAGTATGGTTTTAGAGGAAAAAATACCATCTGAAGATTCTTCTTAAGACCGATGCCTTTTTGAAACATCTTCGCCACTTGGTAGAGGGCCTTTGGCTGACCAGCATTAGCTGCAGTAAGAAAAAACTTGCGGGCTAGCGTCACATCCCTTTTTACACCCATGCCCTTAAGATACAAAACACCTAGGTTATAATGTCCTCCAGGCTCCTTATTTTCAGCAGCTTTCTCAAAATATTCTCTTGCCTGAAAGTGACATTAAGAGCTAAACCATGAGTTTTTTTAAATAATCGGCCAACAACCTTCATTGCTGCACAAGTATTTTGATAAAACTAACTATATCATTAAACTGAGCAAGTATGAAGCATGGATACTTCCTCAGAGTAGTAGTATTTGAAGCCAATATATAATGGATGCTAATACACCTAATATATGTTCAGGCACATTCTTACATGTCATATACTTCCTACAAGTACCCATTCATAAGAAGGAAAATTATTTTCATATACAGTGGGATTACATTCCATATAACTCCCAACCACTTCGAATACTTTTGGATGTTGTTCTATTCATTCATGGGTCAAGATGGCTGAGCAAGCAACATTTGGATCCACACTCATTTAAGATAAGTAAAACCCCCATTGATCTTCACCATTATGTGTTCCTTGATGGAGAGCCATGGAGAGTTTACAAAAAGAGAACAGGAAGATCTAAGTTGTTAAACTAGAAATATTTATAATAAAAATATAGTTACATATGTATGTCTCTCTATGTGCGTTTATATACATATACATATATGTACATACATAGATACATGTGTGTATGTATTATGTATGTATGTATGTATATGTATATGTATGCATGTATGTACGTAGTAACATCCCTACCACACTCATGACCTATTTCTTCGTGATTCTGTATCATGCTGCATCTGCATCCCTAATAGGCCACGTCGGTCAGAGAGGGGCCTAAAACCGAACCTCAAGTATCAAGGGTGAAGAGTGCACGTGAGAAAGGAGCTGCATGGCTTGCGGAGGTCAAGAACAAGCTGTCAAAGTTGTTGCATGGATTACGCAGGGAATAAAACAGCTTCAAACGTTTACATGCAGCGTTGCCCAGTCAACTAGCCGTTGGAGCTAGTTTAGGAGTCTGTTTTTCCATTACTTCCCGTTGTTGTTTACTGAGTAAAAGTTTAGTAGCTTAAGTTTCGGTCATGTTCTCGTTGGTTTCGCTGGGCTTTAGCCTATTTAAGGAACCAGAGTTTAGCAATAAGAAAGCAAGAAAATTTCCTCAACTATTGTGGTCATGTTCTCGCCTTAAAGAGAATATATATTTCTTTTTTTTTATCTGTTATAATCCTTCTTTGACTGGGACCACTATCAATCCCCTTTCCATATCTATGCTTCATATACGGCCAATCATAAAAAGCCTATGTGCTTTCAATGGTCAAATACTAAAAATCAATGTTAAAAATTGTACTGATCTTGATTTCACTAAATCTGCTGATCATCTAATGTCCAAGTTCCAGTAACATCGGCCAAGGCATTGCAATATCTCAGCCCTTTCCATATTTTCTCAACTTACCATCTTGGAAAAGATAAACCAACATCCGATTCATCTCCATATTAGCAACCTAATGACACAGCCAAGATCTCAACTTTTAAATGCTTGGGTTAATCCAAAGCAGCAATTACAGGGCATCATAGATTACAAAAAGTTTGCCACTTATAGTAACAACAAAACATCAGCTTATATCTAAAAGATAAACCAGAAAAATATCTTTTCTAAAGATAACCCAAAGGTCATAAATTATAAGGTGAAAAAGGTACAGTAAAGATTCTCTTAATATTGCTCAATTTTATATATAATCATCTGGCGAGAAGATAGAAATGAAACAAAAAAATGAAAAGCCAAAATGTGACCTGGCAGAATTTCCAACCACAATATGATAAATTTAGGAAAAATCAATAACAATGCAGTAGAAAACCCACAGCTACCATCCATTAGCTAATGCTAGCTGCACCCGTTACCACAGATTAATAATTACCACTGAAAAACTTGACATCTCTTCATAAACCACACTTTCCAACATCAACATATGGAACTAAAGTACAAATCTTCAACAACTAAATTCCTAATAGAATGAAATATGAAAAGAAAACCTAAGTTCAAATCTTCAACAACTAAATTCCTAATAGTATGAAATATGAAAAGAAAAGCTTCAGTATTATATAACATTGAAAGCACATTGTTGGCATACCAAGGTATGGAAATACTAAAAATCAATAGTGGATCCTCCAAATTGGAGTTTCATGTCATTAACTATGATTTATACCACTTGAAACCAAAAATCATTTTTTTTTTGTGGCATCTAATCTAAGTAACAAGAAGGTAAAAAAAAATGGACTGTTTTAATTGTATAATATGATACTTAACTATAATCACAGTTTTAATGGTATGACACGATATGTTGCTATGATCTAGAAGCAAAACCTTTCAATTTTTACATGTAATAAGATAAGGGAAATATGATAAACAAAATGGAATTTCAAATCATATGCCTTATCATGAATTTTAGAATGCTAGCATACATGGTGCCGTTCATTTTTGTTTCTATACCCACTTGATTAATAGTTTAGAGATTTTCAAAATATAAGGAATTTTGGTTTCAAGATATTTTTAAAAGTGTAGATCAAACTCAATGATGTGGATCTTCGATTTGAGTGGCCCATTTTTAGCTCTTTTCATTATCATCCATCCATCACAAAATGAATAATCAAGACAATTCTTCATTTAACCAAAAATAGCCACTCTAGGTATGAGTACCATAAATAAGGAATGTATTATGGGACATTGATTATAGTAACATGGAGAAAGACTCTTTATTTCCATCTCAGAATTTTGCCCTAATTTGAAGAAGAGCTATGGCCACCACCCCCTCTCCAACCATCATCTCTCATAGCCTCACCACACCACTATTGCAACACCTCAGGTCACATTCCCTCCTTCCATTTCTCCCCTACACTGAAACCAATCTATTCCATTTCCCACTGCCACTACACCACCATCTCCTCGTTGGAGAGCCACCACCTACACCACCTTAATCTCCATGCTAGTGCCTAGTTATGGTGCAAAATCTTCCTTTTTCCTTCTTGCACATTTAAAAGCACTACATATGGCAGTCATGGTTGCCTAGTATCCCATATTGTAATGAACGAAAGCTAACAGAAAGTACCATAGCAAAACCCTTATATATGAGCATCAGTAAGAGCAAGCATTTCGTAAGATCAACCCTATTACTTTATTCGCTAAGAAAGGTACTTTGCTAATAAAATATTCTCCTCCAACGATACCTAAGTTTTGTTTTTCTAACTTCCATATCATCATAGCAAGATAACTAAATGGGCAATCAACCTTATGAATTTTTTTCTATCAATTCTCTAGACGTAGATTCCCATGACACAATTCCATGTTCTAATCTCTTAAAAGTTTCCCACCAAAATATTAGAATCATGGACAGCAACAAATCAACATCAAGCACCAAGGTCCAAGATGTTTTTCCACCAGTTTCTTCTAATCATCTCTAACACCTACTATAGCACCTTTGAATGTCTGAAATGCCCTTGTAATTATTAAATTCCTGTAATTGATATTTGTCTACGCATCTTTTCTTCATATCATTTTTTTTAATAACCTTTATAAATGTTCTGCACATTGTCTTGGAGATTCCCTCAGGAAAAAATATCAACCACATTCCTCTCAATCCCCTGTACACACATTACATTCTCTCATTTGAAAAATGCATTCAAAAGGCATAAAAGAAGGGATAAAAAAAATCAGGGATTTTCTGAATCTCTATAAATAATAGTTCCAATCAATGAATTTAATTTCATCCTCTGTGTTCGATGAATAATCAGAAATTCTGTATCAAGTCTCTAAGTCATGTGGCACATACACCAATCTTATAGCAACTCGCTACTTAGAAAACCATGTTTAAATATGTTAATTTTGTTTGTCTATCTATATGTTTGATAAATCTAAGTCAGTGAAAAAAAATCACACAAGGGAACCTTTTTTCCATGCCTTGTTCTCATTTTTACACCCAGTATTATATCGTCGCATATTCTGTTTTAATCATACCGGCCACAAAATACTATACTGCAAAACTTTTTCAGCTTGCTACCTAGCAATCTGCATTCAAAAACTAGATACATAAATAAGAGATAGGTTTTGGAAGAACTTACTTTGGTTAAGTTTTTCTTCTCTACTCCATATCCTTTGACATAGAGATATCCCAATCCATTATATGCCGAATAATACTGCTGCCTGGATGCAAGCGTGAGCCATTCAAAAGCCTTGGTATAATTCCTCTCCACTCCAGCACCTCTTGCATAGATCTCCCCGAGTAGCTCCATCACCCTCGGGTCCCCCTTCTCCACAGCCTTCGAGAACCAATAAACAGCCTTGGCATAGTCCCGCCTCACCCCTCTCAGCCCATAGTAATATAGCAGCCCCATCCGAAACATCGCGGCGGCGTTACCCTTGTGCGCCTGGTACTCCGTGATATGGAAGTCCTCATCGTCCTCCCCTCGGGACTTCCTCAGGGCCTCCTTGTTCTCCTCGGTTCCGCTGTGGATCCGAACGGGCTCCATCACCGGCGGATCCTTCGAGATCAAGAAGCTCGCCATCGCCGCTTCCGCCAGCTCCGCGTAGAGCTCGACCGCCTTGTCGTACAGCTGCACACATGCAAGATTGGACAACATTGAAGTAAAGATTAGGCTTTTGTTTGGAATTCAGAAAAAAGATTGGAATTTTACAAGGTTTTCGGGGCGCTCACGTCCTGGCGGAAGTAGCTGTAGGCCAGGACCATCTTGGACTGCATGTTTCCGGCCTCGGTGGCGAAGTGGTGGTAGAGGTAGGACTTGGGGCGGCTCTGTGGGCGGGCGAGGCCGGTGCCGAAGAGGAAGGCGAGGGCAGACTGGGCATTGGGGTGGCCGGCGGAGGCGGAGGCCTCGATGTCGGAGGCGGCGGAGTCCATAGCGGCGGGGTCGCCGGAGGAGGCGGCGGAGATCATGGCGCGGATGCCAGAGAGGTAGAGGTCCTCGTGGGGGTCATCGGAGGAGGAGTTGGACGAAGTGGAAGGATCGAGGGCTGGGCGCCAAGAGCCCGGGTCGTGGTCGTCGTCGGAGGCGGAGGCGGGGCCGGGGTCTCCGAACTCGTCCCATTCCGGGGAATCATCGGGGGGATCGGAGTCGGGGGAGTCCTTGAGGTCGTTGCTCGTGATGACGAGGACCAAGGGACGGAGGGCGGAGGCGATGGGGAGGCAGACGAGGAGAACGAGGAAAAGAGAGAGGGCGGAGACTGTACGACGCCGCGGCATCGCGGATTCTTGGAGAAGGACCGGTGGTCGGTGGGCAGAAACGAATCCAGGACAAGAAGAACAATCGAGGAGGAGGGGGAGTTTCGGCCCTACACGTATTTCTTGATGGAACTGGAGGAGACAGATTTTGTCTAGCTGTGACGTGGCAGCTTAGAACTGGGAGTGCCGCGTGTAGACCATTTGGAGGCCAATCAAACCCGGACAGCTGGAGTTAACTCGGATGAACTGGTACGGAAAACTTCATATATATATATACAAATCCTTCACTCATTTGATGGTTAAATGTATTGTCCATCCTTCATCACACATCATACATGCAACATTGCATGATGCACATTAAAATAGATTTCAAGATTTGCATGCTCATGCATCTTGATGTGTGATTTGTGGCGGACACCATCATGAGCCATCAAATGGTCCCTGACCGTCAGCTGTTGACCCAATTCTTTTTAGTTGTCATAATTAGGAAAGTACATGGAAATTTTGAGTTAAAGCAGTGGAGTTGATGCAGATGCCTCTTCTTAAATAAATTATATGAAAAAGTGTAGTAGACTGTAGATGTTTTCTTTATAGGTGTGAGACTTACATATCTATCAATTATATATAAAAATTGAACTCCGGCCAATTGACTGTCCAGCTCTTGAATAGTTTTAACCTACTAAACACAGGGAGCTAGTTTAGACTTGAAATTAAAATGATTATTTTGAAAATATAAAATGGTCAAAAAATAAAATTTGAATAATAGCTTGGATGAGGTGGGTTAAATATGACCAATCGGGTGGCAATTGGGTTGGGACAGGTCGGTTATGATTCTAGACAAAACTATGTCAACTTAAATGATCCAGTTAGTAAACATATCAAAAATTCAAACCTAAAGCCTGCCTTCTTTTATTAAATATGTACCCCGAAGCCATCCACATGACCTATTTAATAAATAGGTGGAATTATGTTAAACAAGTTAAACAGATTTTACTCAGGTTAAGCAAGCTATAAATTGGTTAGACTCTACAGGTTTAATTATAACCGAACCTAACTACTAAATGCATCAAAATTATTTTAACGGGCCAAAACTCGAAACCTAAACTCAATCCATTTATACCAAACCTGATAATCGAATAAATGTAAGCTGAATTGGTGGTTTGGGTCATAAATTGCCGCCCCTATCATCAATGGTTCGGTCAGTTTAATTTTCAGAAACTTGATTGACATAAGATGGAGCATGATGAGCCTAATTTGAGCTTTAGGTTGGGCTTGATTAATGGTAATAGTTTGGTTCGACTAATGGCTAAACAATGGTTGCTAATTGAGATAGGTGAGAGGTGTGCTGATCACAAGGTAGGCTTGCGTGGGTTAAGGATTGATCAAAGCTTTAGCCGTGTGTGGTATCGCAAGGGCTTGAAGAATGGATAACAAGAGGTCGAGGATGGCAGTTGAAGGTTCTTGTACTTCTAAACTACTTTTGTTGATGTCAACTTTAGATCAGGTTTAGGGTCTCGAGGCAACGGAAGCCCCTGATTTGATTTGTTGTGTCAGCGAGCAGTGCCGAGCTCTAACATTTTTGAGGCATCAAAGCAAGGGGGATAGAGAGGGATCTTCTTCTTGCTGAGGTTGGAGACGAGGAGATACTTGAGACCACCTATGAGAGAAGAGGAAGCAAGTGATCTCGGCAATTTCTTGGTTTCTAAACTAATGGTGGAGGTGGAAGGAGCGGACCTCAAGAGCACGATGGAGGATGATCGAGCTGGTAGACAACATCGATCTATAGCTAGGATGTTCTTGATATCTCCAATTAATAACATGTAAATTAGATTTTTCCAACAGTTGGCCCCGACCTAGCGTACGATAAAAAGAAAAAGGTTTGTTCACGAAGATGCAGGTTCCAAAACTAGATCCTAAGATAGCTGCATCTAGGGAAATACCCCGCATGTGGGGATGGCAATGGGTCGGGAATGAGCGGAGTAGGGCAAATAGAGTTACACGGAGCAGGTTGGATGGTTCAAACCGGATAAAGCTACAATTTTTTTATCTTGGAGAAGAGATTTGTGAAAAATTATATATATGTATATATATTGGATTCGAGATCAGTTTTACCATTATCTGTATCCACCTCGGATCTATTGCAGATCAGGACTGGTTGAGTGCCGATGAAATGAAGTAAATTGCCACATCTATTGATGCAGGACAACTGCAGGGAGGAGAGGGAAGGAGGAAGAAGAAGAGAAGAGGAGGGGGAAGAAGAAGAACAAGGCTTCTCACCTGGCTCTAGCCGTGGCTTCACACTAGGGTTTAGAGAAAATGATGCTATTTTCATTCAATCATTTAATAATACTAAACAAGTATATGGACCCATATATATAGGGTCAAGAAATAACAAAAGGACCCTTACAAAGAAAACATTCTCATAAAGGCCCTAAAATAACAATATGAAAACAAGCCTAATCAACATAAAATAAAACAAAATAAAATAACACAAAATCAATCCAGCCACAAAGAAAGTGGCTAGACCATCCTTCTGCGATGATCATGGCCCCACATAACAGGCGGTCCACCACCACAAAAAACATGAACTCCAGCATATTCAATACAGCTGCATGAACTTAGAACCTAACAACCTTACACAATATAGATTGACTCGTTGACATGCTACAAACTTCATGGATACACCAGCAAAATAGGTCCGCCGGTCATGTCGAAATCAACACAATGGAAGAGTATCAAGCAAAAATTCTATCAAAAGAAAGGAACTCTGATGCTCTTATAATAGGTAGAGAAAAGAGAGATCATCATCTGAGATGCTTTCAAGCATGTGTTGGTGGAAAGGACGCCATATACACCATAGAAGTTGGGGAGGTGATCTTATTGCCTTGCTTGAGCTCTGCTGCATAGTCATTGAAGCATTCGTCGATGGTTCGAAATGAGATGTCAGGGTAGAGGCAGGTAATCTCAACATCCTTGCATCCATCAATTGAGAAATTGATTTGGCAGCCATTGATGAATATGTCATGTGTCAAAGCAGCAACTATGCTTGCTGGAATGCAATTCTCTGTCGACCAACCCAACAAAGAAAAGGAGAAAGGAATCACCATTGTCAAACATGCAAACAAAATGTGATTTGGTTAGTCTTGAGATTCTATAGATGTTATCATATGAGACATGTTGCTGAGAAAATTGTTAGCCTCCACAATTCAGTATCCATTTCAGTGCTTTCACTCGATGTTGTCTCTGTTGTCTCACAGTCTGCAACATGATTCTAGCTTAGCTAAATGGCCAAGACAAAACCACCAGACCTGGACTTGGCCTGTACTGATCGATGCCCAAACTTGACCAACGGAAACAGCTGGTTCTCCAAGAACAGACCTGGCTGGGTTTGGAATGATGGTGGCCTGACTCAGTGCCCAAGACTCGGCTTTATAATTGTTATGAAGGCCTCTGTTATGTTCTATAATAAGATTTTAAATAAGGAGTTTTAGTTAGCTTTCTTGTTATTGCAGATAAGGAGAATAATGGTCAGTATTTGTCATTTTTGCTTGCCTGTCTGCACTGAAAATATCTTTTTAATTTTTTTAAAAATATTTTTTAAAAAACATCCAAATCACTCTGCCAGTTAGAAAAGATTTTATTCATTGAAAAATGCCATAATTAAATAACACTATTATTTATTTGTTACTATCCATTATTTCATATTATAATGGTCGGTGATTGTCATTAATAAGAGTATGTTACTATTGCATTTCTAAATAAACCTAGTTAATAACAGGGATTAGAAGCAGCCTCTATTTATATTGTAATTGATAATAGTGGTTTTTGGAGGGGAATAGTTATTTGAGGAAGCCAGCATTAACGAAAATTCAGAATGTGTATGGTTCTAATTTTGTAGTCCAAGTCTAGATCTTTCCGAAGAGATCTATTCGAGCTAACTAGGGGGTGGTAATTGGGTTAGGTCAAGTTTGATATGAGTTGGGTTAGATGTAGGTTATATAAAAGAAAATTATCAATCTAGAATCAATCTATTTATTAAACATGTCAAAAATTCAAATCTAAATTCATCCCATTTATTAAATAAGTAACCTAACTAGGCCATGTAGCCCATCTGTTAAATAGATCCATTCAGATTAAATGGGTTAAATAGGTGGTTAAGTGGATTTTTAATAGGTCACATGAGTTTAAACAGGTTAAACTAGTTAAATGGGTCATGTTAAATTGGACAAAAACTAGTTAAATAAGTTTTAAATGAGTTAAAACCGCTTAAACATGTCGGGTTATTGACTTGATCTAATTATTAAACAAAACTCGGCTAGACAGATTAAAGAATCTAGGCAGGTTGATCCATTTGTGATTCGAATCTATTTCTGCTAATCATGAACCTACTTAAAGCTGGTTGGTTGCAGGTTGAATCATAAATTACTAATTGGGCGTGCTTGGTCCACCGACACCAGTTTACAACAAATTAACTTCATGCTGCAAAAGCCTAAAAATATTATGAATTTTTGGATATCTAGTATATGGAAAAGACCAAGATGTTTCCAACCTTTTGCCACGGCAAGCAAGTCCTTCTCAGTCAAGGAAACTCTCGGCAGGGTCCGTCCGATCTTACTCTCCCACATCGAAGCCATTTCATTCAAGCTAAGGAGATTGCAAGCTGGGCGGAAATGAACGGTTTTGTTGAGAGTACGAGAGTCATATGCTGCTTTGATTGTGAATTTCCCAATATCACACCCAGCAACAAAGAAAGCTGCAGGACAAACAAAACGAAAGGAGTTTGGTGAATGGCTTTATTTTTGTACTTATATCAAGTCGATCACAGCTAAAACTATAATGATAACTCATATTATGGCTACGTAAGTCCATATTATGGATTTGTAAGAAAATTTTTAATAATTTTCTCCACAAAATAATATTTTTTACTTTCCTTGAGAAGAAGAATGAAAGGTATGCGAGATTGCCACCGAAGCCAACAGCTAGAAGACCCTATCTTAGTGGCCTTGCAGTAGTGCAAGCCAGATGTAATCTTCCTAGTGGAACCAATCAAAATAAATAAATAGATAAATAAATTATGCAAGCTCATAAAGTCAAGCACTTGTAAATAAAAGTATTTTTTTATAAAAAGTATGGACTGTTTTTCGTACACTTGACAGCCTAATTTTAACGCGGGCAGACCTGATACAAGATTTGGGCATCATCACGCCCCTGATTTGCTAGCGTTTGCATGTTGAAATTAATAACGCCATTAGAACTCTCATAGCCATGGGCTGGTCTTAATGGCTGAGCTCATGATATTATTTTATGGCCGCTCGCCTAGCTTTCGTGAAGGCGATGGGCGTTGGGTGCGGGGCCATAAAATTTTTCTGGTATATAATATATATATTTTTTATTTTTTTGATAAATTTAGAATTATTATATCACTTTATTATAAATATATTTGTAAATATATTTTTCAATTTTTTTATAAATATTCTTCTAAAAATTTAAATTTGTATGAATACTTTTTTAAAATTTTATTTATTTCTGTACCATCATAAAATACAGTTTTTGCACAAATATTTCTAATATAATGATTCTTCTAGTACCATTAATAAAAACTATATTTATTTTTATTAAAAAATAAAATTTTGAAATTATTTTTTTTTGTTTTCTATCGTGATCGTCTTATAAATATATTTTTTTTGCATGTGTACCTATTAAAAATATTTTAGTAATTTTAATTTGAAACTATCAAATTTTTAACAATATTAGGTGACGTGGATATATATGCAAAAATAAAGATAAAAAATAGAATAAAAAATCAGTATTTTATGAGAATATATATATAAATATTAATTTTAAAAAATATTCATACATAATTTGATATTTAAAAGATATTTATGTAATTCTTTTTTTTAAAATTCGGCCGAAGACGGAAGTACTACGTCGTGAGCTGTGATGGCTTTCCGAGCCATGTCCCTCTCAGTTGCTTGGCTCCAAGTGGAGGTGGGCGAGAAAGAACCGTCACAAGTACGAATAATTACTTTTGCTATATTTATTTTTATATTTTCTCTAATATTTATTTTTTTATAATTACCTTCACATATTTTTTTAAAAAAATTAGTTTTGTATAGCGGAAACTCCACTCAATCCACTGTATCGTTACTCCTAATTTCCTTCTGATAGACATTATAATCATAGTATAAAATAACAATGTTTTTAAAAGTTAGCTTGGCCTTTCACTAATAGTATAATAAATACCAAAAAATGAATTACATTTTAATAATATAATAAATATGTAGAAAAAGATAATTACATGTAGTGTGATCTGAATTGCAGCATATAATAGAATTTTTCTTTTGAGATTTTTTCTTATCAGAGTGACAACTCATATATAGTCATCTTTTAAAATTTTTTGATTTTTTTCTAAACCCCAAGATTGGCTCAAAAAAAAAAAAAAATCATCCTCTATAAGCATGAGAGTTTGAGTATGATAGATACCTACCAAACCTAGGCACAAGATTCTTTTTTCTTCAGCACACTTCCACGATGCAAGGTCTTATTCAACGAACTTCCAACCATGCAAGATCATCTCTTATTTATTTTTTTTTAATTTTGTAGACTTGTATATTTTATACTTCTATGATTACAAATTTGGTAGTTTTCCAATATAGAAATTAATTGTGAAAAATACAAGATCAGTTTTCCATTATACCAAATCTGGAATCCCTTTTCTTATTAGAGTAAAATAATTATTTTTTGCTTGCACGGAATATTTGGATGGGACTAGTCCTCTCCTCTAAATAATGCATGAAATGACGCGTGAGACCTACGATCACTTTGTTTTTTTTAATTAGATGAAGCTTTTGATACGCGAATATTCTTACAGATAACATTAGTATTAAATACATGAACTTGCAAATCCAACCATGAGCAATGATTAGAAAACTAGAAAAGAGACAGCAGCAACCGATAAGCAACACGTCGCAAGATTTTTTTTTTTTTCTTTGTCCTCGTAGCAAAAGATATAGTACCCAGGAGAAGTTATACCTTTAACGTTGCCGTCACCGTAGATCTGGAACCGGTCCAGTGGTGGAGTAATCTCCGACGGGTGGGTGTTGTTGTGGTAAGGCCAGCCGGCAATGGAGTTGCAGCAGATGTAGGTGTAAGGGATCCCTGCAGCCTCAATGGCACGACGGACTTTCCTCTTCTCCCTGTAGAAACTCAGGCCAGGCTCCACGGGGTTAGCCTTCTCGATGTCGTGACCAAACTCTGAAGGCAAAAACCTCTGGAAGGAAAGAAACACGCTTTTTATAACATATTAAGGTAGGCTAAATTCGTCTTGAATAGAATGCTACAAGATCGCATGTTATACAGATGGAAATTGTGAAAAGAAAAAAAAAATATAGAACTACAGGAGAATCATCAGCTCTAAGACTATAAAAATATAGCAGGTTATTAATTTTGGTACAAATAAGGATTGGTTTAAAAGAAGTTATATTTGAAGGCACATATAAGTAGCTGAGACAAGGAGACATGCGGTCATGCTACCTTGATGGAGCCGACGGCTTTAATGGCCTCGAGCAGGTTGAGCTGGTCGAGAATTTGAGGACCGCCCATCGCTGAAATAACCACCTCGATGGCTTCCTCTCTCAGCTTCCTCTCCATGAAGTCGTTATCATTTGCGGATCCCTGAAAGCTTCGTATCATCAGCTCAAGTGTGGTCTCTGATATCCTATGTAACATGGTTATAACTGGAAGAAAACAGCATGCAGGGTTTCACCTCGAGGACGATGGCACCTTTCGCTCGGAGAGCATCGACGGTGGCAGCCCGTGCAGGGCACGCCGAGCCGGGGCGGACGAGGATGTAGGTGGCGCACCCGCTCTCAAGGCATGCCTCCGCCACGAAGCGGCCGATATAGCCGGTGGCGCCGATGACAAGGGCCGGGCCCCTGCTGCAGCCGAGCTCAGCGGTGGCGGTCATCTTTGGAGGGAGGCGGAGGTGATATGTTTGTCTTCAAGGGAAGGACCAAAATGGTTTGTCCAATGAAACGAGGTGCGTCACCTCTTGGGTATCCAGAAGGGTGGAGGAGCTTTTGGACCACCGCTGGATGCGATGGGATCTAATTTTTAATGTTTATTTATTTATTTATTGGGAAATGAGAGTTGTAAGTCCTGGCTGCTTCTAGATTTTGTGGAAAAATTATATCATGCACCACGTAGTTATGTGCTATGCGAATTAGATTCTCTCATTTCTTTGGATTTTATTCATTATGCGCTCATTTCAATGATTGACCTGAAAAAATAAGATGACCTGCCTGACATGATGCTCGGCCAGGTTGGTGCACCCAATTTTTTTCCCAAAAATAAATGCTGTCAAAATATTTTGAGAGTTATACTGCTTAGAATCCAAATAATTCGAAACTTCAACTCTTGCATGCAAGCTATTTCTTGATTTACAGTATTATTTTAGCAAAAGTGTGAGAAGATTTTCTTACATTGTTATAGTCATATGAGGGGGTTTTATATGCAAAGCTACAGTGAGACCGGTAGAGATATAGGGATCATTTGGTTCGCAGAAAAAAAAGAAGAAAAAGTGTAGTCAACGAAAAAGTAATGAGATGCCTTTTGTTTGGCTAGAGTTTTCAAATGAGAGAGACAAAAAAGTTGGATTCCTATGGAAATATGATTCCTACATTTTATGAAAAAAATTTTCTATAAGAAATATGGGAAAGTTACTTTTTCATGAGTCAGAAATCACTCCATTTTTATTTTTTCTAAAAAAGCCCTTCAGCATTAAAGAGGCATTAAAAACCTAATTTTTATTAAGAGTATAATAAGAATTACATATAACTTTCTCAGAAAAGTGGATAGTCAACCAAATATAAGCACTCTGTAAATCTGTCATTTTTTTATTATTAACCAAAAATATCAAAAATATTTTTTTAGATATTTTTTTTTGAAAAGTCTACTTCTCAAGAATTATATTTTTAGAAAAAAAAATTATTTTTTACCAACCAAACGAGTCAATAAAAAGACCACCACATACGGCAGTGAAAACTAGTGAATGAGGACCAAGCACTCTTCACAGAAAAGGAAAGAGGACGACAGCAGCAGCGACGTGCCGCATTTGGCACCCAACACCATCCTTTCTACTCCCGACAGCCGTAACACCTAAGCGAAAAAGATACCCAGGTGGTTGATGCAGGGAAAAAACATGAAATTAAAGAGTGTTTTATACAGTCTTGTATTGTAGACTAGTCTCCAGGTTGGGCCCGCGGCAAATGTCTCTTGGCCATGGTCAAAATGCCTGATTTTGTTCCTTTGCAGTTGCATATTGGACTGGGTTAATCCAAGCCCATAAATTGGATTATTTTGGCCAATATACCGATCACAGCTTTGAGTTTAGATCGGTAAATATCAGTTTGAGTTAAAGTTGGAGTGTTGGACCAAGTTGAGTTGAAGGCTTGAGCAGCATATTGTTCTCTCAATCCAATCGAACCCAAATTTGGCCCTTGTTATTGCCAACTCAAACCGGCCCCTACCCAAAACGCAATTATAGCACAACTTGACCCAAATCAATCCATCTGAGCTTGACTTAACTGACATTAGTCGTAGCCTAACTAAATTCAACTACGTTATGTCTCCTTAAGAAATTATGAATATGCTTTTTTAATTGGTTAATAAGGATTTGGTATATAGTAGGTAGTTCAGAAATCAGTTTGAGAAAATCAGACCTAACCAACCCGTGTTTTGCCACTTCCAGCCAGCGAAATGCGTTCAATACCCTTGGATCAAATATAACATATTTCATGATCAAACTTCTCATTTAATTTAGAAACTTAAAAAGCTTTGCTATGAGATATTCATCATGTCACACAGTAAAATGGCCATAATGCAAAAACAATGTACGCTTTATAGTGAAGGAGGATATTAACTCCACTTTATAGAGAGGCGGAGTTACTTAGTGCCCTCCGTAATGTTTTATTTTTTGATTTTATTGGCAGCATTCATGCATACACATTATATGGTTCTTTCCGTTTTAGCCAAAAAAAAAAAAAGTTTTAACAGTCTTTAGAAAAAAAATTATATTATGGAATTATAATGTTATGATGGTTAGAGAATCAATCAATGCGGCAAACCTTAGTTTTGAATTAAGAGAAAAATATTTTTCTACTTAAACTATTATTTATGTTATCAAGATGTGCATATGAGAAGAAACATAATAGCTATTTGATAAATATACCCTCACTTTTGCTATTATATTCTCTTAATGTTCGTGCACTTCATGGAGCGGTTTTTAGAAAAAAAACATGGAAGATTTGAAAACAAAGAAAAAAGAAGATTCAGATCCAAATCCAAAGCCGGTAAAAGAACAACATCTAAATATTAGTTTGAATGTATACCTCCACCAATGTCCTTTAACCAGCAAGAAGTGCAAGACTGAACCTAGATCTTGGTCGTATATGGTAAAACTTGAGGTGTACCTCATTAGAAAATAAGAATTAAAATGTGAAAGTTTTGTAACAAAATTTGCTCGCAAGCTACTTCTGAAAGAAAAACAGGTGGAGATATATTACGATTCTTTGGATACAGATATAAAAATAAATATCATGAGATCCATTATTAATATAAGTTTTACAGTTTTACTCCAGGAAATAAGAAAAGCTCCTCCTAGTATAGGGGGATCTTGACATCTTAATCCTCATCTTTCAGCCCAATCCCAACAGTCCTTTTTTGCAAAAACACAATTAGGATATACCATTTTGTACATAGAAACAAAATGCTCCCTATTGCCTAGTTAATGACCAGTTTACTGGGCCTTTAAAATTAAACAATGATTAATCTTGGTGTATGCTATTATCATAACCCTAAGTAAGGAAAGTGAAAACATGGATCACCAAAGGAGTATGTGTTGTTACAAAAAAAAAATCCATTTATCATTTAACTGAAAATATTGAGAGAGAGAGAGAGAGAGAGAGAGAGAGAGAGAGAGAGAGACTAGAGAGAGAGAGAGTTGTCAGGCACTCTCCCATTTATAAAAATACTCATGGTCATAGCTGTCTTTTTTCAAAGGGATTGTTCTGATAATGGGCTAAGAAAAAGCGAGTTAATCCATCAAATTTTATTTATTTATTTATTATTTTTGGCATGGATATAAGTTTGTAATTCGTTAAAAACTTCAAAAGTCGGAGTGAAAATAGAAGCTTAAGAGTATAAATCTACATATACACATGTCAAATACTACAGCTTGAGAAGCTTATCCATTATATCATTACATTTCTTTTATAAAGAAAGTAAAGATTATACATAGCCAGATTTTTTATGCAAAATCTGTTTTGATTTGTAAAATTAAGGGACTCCTAGATAGTTCAAGGTTTACTAGATGAATGGGTCCTGGAAATACTGTCAGGGGGATGCGGTTGCTCTTCGACAATCGACAATTTTTAGATGAATGTGTCGTCTTTCGGGCTACCCATGTCTACAGAGAGGCTAACAACGTTGCGGATTGGGTGGCATCCTGTGCAGTTCATCATTCTGTAGATTTTATCTGGAAGAACCATGTCTCTGTTTTGTCTTCCTTGCATTTTCTTTTAATGTCTGACTCTGTGGGCTGTACTCATACCTATTGTGTATGAGCTACCGATGTACCAAAAAAAAAACCAATGTAAGCAAATTTCTTAGGATAATTGATGCTGAAAAGAGCATCTTATATTCCTCCACTTTTAACCATAAAAAAGAGTAACTTGGGCAGAGGATCTTTATCTCCTAATAATAATAATAATAATAACAATAATAATAATAAAAATTATTAAAATAAATAAACAAGTAAATCTAACCTAAAATATAGCTGAAAAAGCTATCATCTTGCGGTCAATAATAAAAATGACAGAATGCTAGCTAACACAGGAAGTTCAATGTACTGTAACGGAAACCCTGCATTCTCCTCTGCTCCAAACAAAATCATTTAAATAAAAATATGTAGGTAAATATGCAGTGACCTGCCATTGTTGAAGCAATCAGTTTGCACCTCAACTGCTTCAGTAATGAACCTAAGGAAATTATAGCACACAAAAAATATACAATTGAAAATGAGAAGGAATTGCTAGGGGCCATTCAATGCTAAGAAAGGCTGCTAATTTCACAGTGGCAAAAAAGATGACTTTGTTTCAGAAACCAAGTTACCCTGTACAAAAGGATGTCCTGGAACCTTGTTGGGTTCTGGGCTACCTTGAAGAAGTGCCGCTCTTTTAGGATTGAAGAGCAGGAGCTGTTGCATGTCCTTGGGAAGGACATGGAACACCATCTGAAGGTTTCCCTTCAGTTTCTGGCATGCCATTGCTGAGTCTGCACTTCGACTTCCAGACTGCTGTGACTGGAAAAAACGAAAAAAAACAAAAAACTAGTGCGAGCATATTGTTTCAAGGTTAGCCTGGTTACAGTAACAAATTGCAGCATTATATTATCTCAAAAAATAGCTGACATTGCTTAAATAGAACTGGAATGCCGGTTAAACAAACAATTATGAAGAAAACTTAGTCGGACATGCAAAACGATTCTTAAATCTTTTTCAGTGCACTATCTACTGAGCTCCAGAAATCCTATTTCTGTGCAATGATTTTGACCAGGTAATTAGATGATACAATTTATATTATATGCTGAGCCTACACAACATGTTGAACTCAAAGAGGTCAGAAAATATGGCACGGAAAAAACTATGTCTTCTGGTGATGCAAAGGTTTCACTCATCACTTAAAACCCTTCTTGTTCTTGGTAAGAAAGCTTCGGTTTCAATGCACACACACCATAATCCAGAAAAATAGACAAGTATCGCTGGACAAATATTCAAAAATAACAATTCACTTAATTCTTAAAACCTAGACATGACTTATATCAACCAACAAGATTTGCAGGATCATAGAAGCTGAATTTTTAACCACCAATAAACAGCCATGATATCCTTGAATTTAGCCAGAGTATCATTCTTTGTTTGTGGTGAAAAAAGTATCATTCTTCAAACTAGATATCCTCATATACTTATTTATCAAGATTTGTTTTTCTTGACAGCATTTTCTGATCATGAGAAGCCAGTTGGAGAATTCATATACTGTTCAATCTAAATTTAAGTCTTTTCCACATTAACAATACAGATTTGAAAATTCTTTCTGCTCCTTTCTTTTAGTTTCCCCTTCACACCTTCAGTTTTGGAACAATTTTATACCATGGGTATAACTTTCTGACACTATCAAATTCCAATATAGATCAACAAAGTTCATGACCTCAGTCCAGGCACTGAAAAATTCAAAGGACTTAGCCACCGAATCAACTTTTGAAGAAATGATCATTAAGTTTAAATCACTCAGACAAGATGGTTATATTAAAGGAAAAATCTTAGATAAACAATCTCCAAACACTGCTAACTAGTCTCCTCTTAAGCCTTCCAGGTTTCTTCTTTGCTGTAGAAGAACTACCAAATTGCTCAAAAGACCCATAAAAATAGAATTTTAATACACGGCTTAAAGTCCATTGAATCACAAAGAAATAAAAGACTTGCCTATTTTCTGAAGAAGGACACTTTAATATTGAATTCGCTGGCAACAATTAAAGATTTTGGATAAGTTGGCTGAAGCCCTCAGCCATATTCTCACAGCTTCACTTCCTGTTTAAAGTAAGAGCCATTCGGTAAATTTTCTGCCCAGTTCTAAAATATTTGCTTTTATGAGGTGGCAGACCACTCCAAATCCTGGATTTCCTTTTCCAATGCCATGATTTCAATTTAGAGAAATACAAATTCTGTTCCAAAATTCCTTTTCACAGTTGTGGATAGTAACATAATGTATCCATTCATAATCTGCTATAAACAGAATCAAACAGGTTTTGCTTTTTTGGATATTTGATTTTTTGGGCTCTTAAAGAAAGAATCCAACAGAAAATTCACTACATCAGTAGCCAAAATTCAGCTGAGTCTAATATTCTTACTACCATCCTCGCCAAACTGGTTTCTTTAGGCATATTTAGCTAACCGGTCTACAGCAATTTTCCCATCCCTAGATACCAAGCAAAAAAGGCACCATATCAGCAGCCAAAATTTAGCCAAGTTCAATATTCTCACTACCATCCTCACCGAACTGGTTTGTCTAGGCATATTTTATTTATAACGTGAAAAGTCTTCAAACTCTAGACGCATCTAGACATTCAGGCCTTCAAACTCTTATTAATTGGAATTCCTCAAACTCTTAAGAAACACGGAATGGTTGGAAAAAGGCATAAGGCTTTTAGAATCCATTCTCATGATGATGATAATAATAGTAGTAGTAGTAGTAATAATAATATTAATAGTAAAACGGCTAATTATAGTCATAAAGCTAATTATAGTAATAATGCTATTATAGGAAAGTACTAATTATAGTAATAATAGTAATGATAATAATAATATTAATAATAGTAATAATGCCAATAATAATAATAATACTAATTATAGCAATAATACTAATAATACAAATACTGCTAATTATAGTAATAATACTAATAATATTAATAATAGTAAACATGCTAATTATAGTAATACTGCCAATCATAGTAATACTTCTAATAATAGTAATAATGCTAATAATAGCAATGCTTCTAATAATAATAATGCTAATTGTTGCTGGTGGTCCAAACCGTGAACGATTGGCACTGCGGTGTGAACGGGGTTCCGTCTGAGTTGTCTTGGTTGGTGTTGGCTGCGCTCCACCTTCCGCCAAGAAACCTGCAAACAAGCCTTGCACCACCACCAGGGTGGTGATGGCCCTCCGACGGTCAAGTCAGAGGAGATTGGAGGAGGAGGAGAGGTGATAATCGCAAGTAAGAGAGTGCTCTGGGAGATATTGCTCACCTCCCCCCTTTCTCCCCCCAGCCGCATATATACCTGGCTGGGGGGTCTCTCAGGGGGGTTCGTTATCGTGGGGCACGATGGTGTGGCCACTGACATGGCCGTTACAGGGCGTCGTGGAGCAGCACCGGGTACGGCCACGTCAGGGCATAGTGGGGCTCCGCTTTGTACGGCTGATGCAGGAGATCGTGGAGCAGCATCAGATACAGCCGTTGCAGGGAGTAGTGGAGCAGGAGGCCGCGGCGTGCCTCTGGGGAATAGCCTGTCGTTATCAAGAGATCTCCGACTCGGGGTCGGAGCGCTGGATCAAGGGGCAGCCGACTCGGGGTCGGGCTGCGGAGCCGAGGATATCTGACTCGGGGTCGGATTGCTGGATCAAAGGGCAGCCGACTCGGGGTCGGGCTGCGGAGCCGAGGATATCCGACTCGGGGTCGGATAGCTGGATCAAAGGGCAGCCGACTCGGGGTCGGGCTGCGGAGCCGAGGATATCCGACTCGGGGTCGGATTGCTGGATCAAAGGGCAGCCGACTCGGGGTCGGGCTGCGGAGCCGAGGATATCCGACTCGGGGTCGGATTGCTGGATCAAAGGGCAGCCATAGTCTTCCTGGGCGCGCGTGCCGGTCACGTGGGGCATGGCGGCTTATTTCCCCCGTAACAGTAGCCCCCCACTTCCGAGCCTGGAACCAGAAGGGGAACAGGTGAAGGGAGTGATGTTTCGGGATTGCCGCCGTTCCTCGGAGAGGCGCGCGCGCTTCGAGCTCCCCGCCCTTTTTATGGCGTATGGCGGTTATTGCTGACCCGGCAGTCTGAGGATTTCGGCGGACATCCTTCCTTAATGGTGTCGATTCGCCTTTGGGGCGCGAGCGACCCTTTGGCAGCCAGGCGTCCTCTGGCGTCATTGAGGCGTCACTTGCCTTTCCGCCTATTTAATCGGGGGCCTTTCCCCGTCCGTCTTCTTCTTTACAGATATTTTCAAGTTTCCCCTTTGCGCCGCTGTTGCTGCCGTCGGACTGTTCGCTCGTTTCTCCTCTGGCGCTCTCGGAGCCGCTCTTACCTCTTTTCCGGTGAGTTTTCCCCATTCTTCAGCTTAGGGCTCTCCATACTTTCCCCTCTTATACTAGTGTACTCCAGTCGCTCCGGTCTTTCCCCCCTTCCTGTCCCCGTCCTGACCGTAGGTTTATTGGCCATTAGGAATGGGCGAAGTGAGGGCAGACCAAATTAAGTCGGAGCTGGTCGCCACAGACTTAGACAGACTCGTGGCTCGGTACCACCTTCCCGAGGCCTGCAACGCCACGCTCCCGGGGCCTGAGGAGAGGATGTCCCATCCTCCTCCAGGGAAGATCGCCATCAATGAGGGCATTCTCCAGGCCGGGTTCCGCTTCCCCCTTCGGACTTGGTCATGCAGGTGCTACGGGGTTTAAGAGTGGCACCGACGCAACTGGTGCCGAACTCGTGGCGGGCCCTGACGGTCTTCCAGGTTCTCTGCCGTATGCACGAGATCCCCGCCACCCTGAATGTTTTTTGGGAGTTCTACAGCCTGAGCGGCCACCCCCAGGACAAAGGGTGGTGGTGCTTTGCAGCGCGGCGAGGATGCGGCCTTGTCAAGGAGGCTCCTACCTCCATTCACAAATGGAAGGAGCGCTTCTTTTTTGTTGATGCAGATCCCTCTTGGGAAATCAGGGCGACCTGGGAGACCCCGATGAAGTCTCCGATCGGCCTATCGAGACTGTCAAGGGAGGAGTCCGATGGCTTGGCCGCCTTGAAGGGGTTGGTTGCCGAGGGCCAGCTCCCCCCGGTGGCCCGCCTTATTTCCGAGGATACTTTGGTGAATGTCGGTCTGAGCTCGGTCCCCACCGACCGTGAGTCCGCCACCGATTCTTTCTTGACTTTTTCCCTTCTTTCGTCCCGTTCTTTCCTTTGGTTTCTCCGTCTCCGACTATCCCGTCTTTTTTGCAGAGATCGACGACGTCATGCGGTCGGTGAAGACAAAGGTTGTTGGTAGGGCGTCCCTGCTGGAAGCAGCCCAGAGGAGGAAACGAGCTCTTCCGAGCGGGGCCCCACCGGCGAAGAAGTCCCGTAAGGAGGTGCCTCCGACGCCGACCGACGAGTCCGGGCCCACCGATCAGGGAGACGTCGTGGGCACGGACCGGCAGCTGACGCTGTATCAGCCCTCCGGTGGTAAGATTGCCGCTACTCCGGAGGTATCATCCGAGCCTGCCCGAGACGGACGGGTCGGACGTGATCGGTCCCCGACCCGGCCTTCGACTCGGTCGGCTCCTGATGACTCGAGGAGGGACGCGCCGAGGCCCCGACCGAGCGGGACCCTATCAATTCCTGGGGTGACCCCCGCCCCGAGCGCGATCGGCCGGACTCTTCCCCAGGCGATGGATAGGGGTAAGGCTGCAGAACCACCGTCCGGCTCTGGGGAGAAATCGGGGTCTGCCTTCACTACCGATGGCGCCCGAAATCTCATCGAAACAGTGCTGCTGGAGAAGGACCGTCGGCGGGTCCGGGAGTTGGAGGTCTCTGACGTTGGGGCTGCCAGCTGTGTCTGTCTTATGTCGGTGAGTGTTCTTCTGGCCGCTTTTCACCATTTATTGGCTCTGTTGTTCTCCGCCTGACTCCCTTATTTTTCCTATTTCTTAGCTCGCCCAGTACATGATCCGTCTGGAGGAGTGCTACAAGGAACAGGCGGGGCTTCTGGCGAAGGCCGAGGACCGGCTGAAAGCAGTGGAAAAGGGAGGCCAGGCTGTGGCAGTCAGGACAACCGGGGACTTCGAGGCGAGGCTCCGGGAGGCCGAAGAGCGGGCACTCGGCTTTGCTGCCCTCGAGAGGCAGCTGTTGGAGGCTCAGGAGCTTGCCTCGGGTCTCGAGGGCGAGGTCAAGAAGGCGGATGAGCGGGCCGAGAAGCAGTCCCGGAAGGCTGCCGACTACCGGGAGAGGTGGGAGAAGGCCCAGCGGTCAGCCGACAACGCCCGCGACCGAATTCGGTCTCTTGAAGCTAAGCTGGGTGAATTGGAGTCGGCCTTGGAGAAGTCCCGTGCGAGCGATTAGGAGCTTCATTCGCGCCTGACGGAGGCTGAGGCTGCTCGCATTGCTGCCGAAGCGAAGCACAAGGAGGCTCGGGCTGAGCTGCTGAGGGTCTCCACCGAGGCGGAAGGCCGGATTGTGGCGAAGGTCTTGGAGGCGAAAGCCCAGATTATGGAGCGGGCAGAGGCGGCACTGGCCGAGAGGAGTGCGGAAATCGGGCGTCAGGCGGTAGAGGCTTATCGCCAGTCCGCCGAGTTCGCTCATGATATGTCGGAGGCAGTACAGACCTATCGTCAGTCCGACGAGTTTGTCCGTGACGCGTCGGACGCGGGGGCCGAAGCCTTTATCTTAGGCTTCGAGGAGGGCCTGGCAAGGGTGTCGGCTAAGTACCCCGAAGTTGACCTGAGCGAGATTTCCCTTCTCGACTCCTCTCCGGCGCCGTTGCCTGCTGGTTCTCCTGCTGCTTCCCTACCTCCTGCGGACGGGCCCGACGTTCCCGACTCGGGAGTTCCTCCAAGCTGACCTCTTGTACCTTTCGTTGTCTTCTCTTTTTTTTTTTTTGTATACCGGGGTTTTGCCAAATTGTATGGGCCTCGGCCTTGAAACAATGAAAATTAATGCAAGTTGAATGTTTCTTCATCTCGCCTTCGTCCTTCTTTTTCTTTTAACTCTCGGTAGCGTCTTGCTGACTCCTGGCTCCCGAAATTCTTCCGGCGCTAGGCCAGGCATCCGAGGGTTAGGCCTCAGGAAACTCTTCCGGCGCTAAGCCAGGCATCCGAGGGTTGGGCCTCGGGAAATTCTTCCGGCGCTAAGCCAGGCATCCGAGGGTTAGGCCTCGGGAAATTCTTCCGGCGCTAAGCCAGGCATCCGAGGGTTAGGCCTCAGGAAACTCTTCCGGCGCTAAGCCAGGCATCCGAGGGTTAGGCCTCGGGAAATTCTTCCGGCGCTAAGCCAGGCATCCGAGGGTTAGGCCTCGGGAAATTCTTCCGGCGCTAAGCCAGGCATCCGAGGGTTAGGCCTCAGGAAACTCTTCCGGCGCTAAGCCAGGCATCCGAGGGTTAGGCCTCAGGAAATTCTTCCGGCGCTAAGCCAGGCATCCGAGGGTTAGGCCTCAGGAAATTCTTCCGGCGCTAAGCCAGGCATCCGAGGGTTAGGCCTCAGGAAACTCTTCCGGCGCTAAGCCAGGCATCCGAGGGTTAGGCCTCAGGAAATTCTTCCGGCGCTAAGCCAGGCATCCGAGGGTTAGGCCTCAGGAAATCCTTCCGGCGCCAAGCCAGGCATCCGAGGGTTAGGCCTCAGGAAATTCTTCCGGCGCTAAGCCAGGCATCCGAGGGTTAGGCCTCAGGAAATCCTTCCGGCGCCAAGCCAGGCATCCGAGGGTTAGGCCTCAGGAAATTCCACTCGTTGGTCGACCAAGGCAGGCGCATGCCGAGGCAACTGGTCGGGGCTTCAGGCTAGTCTGCTCCCGGGATGGTCATCGGGTTAGCCTGGCATCCGAGGGCCGAGCCTCGGGACCTTCCACTCGTTGGTCGGCCAAGGCTGGCGCAAGCCGAGGCGACCGGTCGGGGCTTCCGGCTAGTCTGCTCCCGGGATGATCATCGGGCTAGCCAGGCATCCGAGGGCCGTCAAGCCTCAGGAAATTCCGCTCGTTGGTCGGCCAAGGCTGGCGCAAGCCGAGGCGACCGGTCGGGGCTTCAGGCTAGTCTGCTCCCGGGATGACCGTCGGGTTAGCCTGGCATCCGAGGGTTGTCAAGCCTCAGGAAATTCCGCTCGTTGGTCGGCCAAGGCTGGCGCAAGCCGAGGCGACCGGTCGGGGCTTCAGGCTAGTCTGCTCCCGGGATGATCATCGGGTTAGCCTGGCATCCGAGGGCCGAGCCTCAGGACATTCCGCTCGTTGGTCGGCCAAGGCTGGCGCAAGCCGAGGCGACCGGTCGGGGCTTCAGGCTAGTCTGCTCCCGGGATGACCGTCGGGTTAGCCTGGCATCCGAGGGTTGTCAAGCCTCGGAAAATTCCGCTCGTTGGTCGGCCAAGGCTGGCGCAAGCCGAGGCGACCGGTCGGGGCTTCCGGCTAGTCTGCTCCCGGGATGATCATCGGGCTAGCCAGGCATCCGAGGGCCGAGCCTCGGGAAATTCCGCTCGTTGGTCGGCCAAGGCTGGCGCAAGCCGAGGCGACCGGTCGGGGCTTCCGGCTAGTCTGCTCCCGGGATGATCATCGGGCTAGCCAGGCATCCGAGGGCCGAGCCTCGGAAAATTCCGCTCGTTGGTCGGCCAAGGCTGGCGCAAGCCGAGGCGACCGGTCGGGGCTTCCGGCTAGTCTGCTCCCGGGATGATCATCGGGCTAGCCAGGCATCCGAGGGCCGAGCCTCGGGAAATTCCGCTCGCTGGTCGTGCGCTTGTCGCTCGCTGCCCGACGGGGTTTCTCCGTGGCCAGCCGCGATCATGTTTCTCCTTTTCTCTAAGCGTTGCCTGGGGGAACACGAGAAGGGCATTAAACGCTAATTAATGCGTTACCTGGGAAATCGGATCACCAGCTGCTGCTTGCGAGGAGTGTTAGTTGAGCGGCCGCGATACGCGGGTTCTTCGAGGAGGATACGGCCTGGGCGCGAGCGGAGATATGTGGACCTAGGGGTACATGACACCCGGATTGTCCTTTTCAAATTGTCTTTCTGGCCTTGTTGTTCTACTGGTAATACATCCGCAGGTTAGCGGAATTCCAGCCCCTTGGAATTTTTCGGCCATCTAGGGCTTCCAACTGGTAGGAGCCAGGTCGGTTTACCCAACGAACTTTATACGGGCCTTCCCAATTCGGCGCTAGCTTCCCACCTTCCGTAGGTTGAGATGCCTTAGCTCGCCTCAGCACCAGATCTCCAATTCTGAAAAGCTTCGGTCGGACTTTGGAGTTGTAATATCGGGCCACCCTCCGCTGATACATTGCCATCCGAACCTGCGCCATTTCCCTTGCTTCTTCCAAGAGATCCAGGTTCCCTCGGAGTTGCTTCGAGTTGGCCTCGGGTCGGTGTGCGGCTACCCGAGGTGAGGGAAGTCCGAGCTCTACGGGGACAACGGCTTCCGTGCCATAGGTTAGGCTGAAAGGCGTCTCCCCGGTAGGAGTCCGATGCGTGGTCCGATACGCCCAAAGGACATTCTCGAGTTCCTCGACCCAAGCTTGCCCCGTCCGTCCGATCCGCGCTTTGATACCTTGGAGGATTGTCCGATTTGTGACCTCGGCCTCGCCGTTGGTTTGGGGATGCGACACGGACGTGAACCGATGTTCGATCCCGAACTCCTCGCAGAAGTCTCGGAAATGCTTGTTATCAAACTGTCGACCGTTATCCGAGATGAGGACCCGAGGTACCCCAAATCGGACAATGATGTTCTTCTTTACGAACTTCCGGACTTGCGCCTCCGTGATGGTGGCCAGTGGCTCTGCCTCCACCCACTTGGTGAAGTAGTCGATGGCGACAATCAAAAATTTCCGCTGGGCCGAAGCGATGGGGAATGGTCCGAGGATATCCATTCCCCACTGTGCAAAGGGCCAGGGGGCGGTGATTGGCGCCAAGGGAACAGAGGGGACTCTCTGGATGTTGGCGTGGCGCTGGCAGGCGTCGCATTTCCGTACGTGATCCTTTGAGTCTTCCAATAAGGTCGGCCAATAGTAGCCTTGCCTCATGATCTTATGTGCCAGGGACCTAGCCCCCAGGTGCGATCCGCAGATGCCTTCGTGGACTTCGCTGAGGGCGTAAGCCGCTTCCGAAGGGCGGAGGCACCTTAAGAGGGGGGCGGTGAACGAGGTCCGATACAGCCTCCCTTCGTAGAGTACGTAGTGGGCGGACTTCATAACAAGTCGCCGAGCTTGATCTTCATCTTCGGGGAGGATCCCTTCGGCGAGGTAAGCTACAAGCGGGTCCATCCAAGATGGTTCCGGATCAATTGCCATTACCGCTTCAGCCTCGCCGATGCTCGGGGCATCTAGGGTCTTCAGGTATATCGCCCTTGACAAGTTGTGTGCCTCAGCGCCCACCAAGCGGGACAACCTGTCGGCCCTAGCATTTTCGCTCCTTGGGACCTGCTGAATGTCAATACTGCCGAGGTCGGGAATGAGTGCTTGCACCTTCCGGACGTAGCTCTGCATGGTCGGGCTCCTTGCCTCGAACTCCCCTCGAACCTGCCCGACCACCAGCTGGGAGTCGGTGAAGACCTTCAGACGCCGGATGCCGAGCTCCTTGGCGAGTTTGAGTCCCGTGACTAGGGCCTCGTACTCCACCTCATTGTTGGTCACTGGAAATCCGAACCTCAAGGCATACTCGGCTATCACTCCATCGGGATTGGTAAGGACCAGCCCAGCCCCTCCACCTTCAGGGTTCGACGACCCGTCAATGTGGAGCGTCCAGATCGGGAGATCGAGGCTGGGTGTTTCCGGCGGCCTAGGTTCCGTCTCCTGCACAGTGCACTCAGCGAGAAAGTCCGCGAGCACCTGGGCCTTGATGGCGGGCCGGGGCTGGTAGCGGATGTCGAACTCACCAAGTTCTACTGCCCACTTCACCAGCCGTCCCGCATTCTCAGGATTGCTGAGGATCTGCCGCAGTGGTTGATCGGTCAAAAGGGTGACAGAATGAGCCTGGAAATAGGGGCGAAGCCTCCTGGTCGCAGTCAGCAGCGCGAAGGCGATCTTTTCAGCCTTCGTGTACCGCGTCTCGGCATCCCGGAGGACTCGGCTGGTGTAGTACACGGGCTTCTGAAGTTTTGCCTCTTCCCGAACCAGTACTGCGCTGACTGCGGTTGGGGAGACCGCCAGGTAAAGGTAGAGCATCTCCCCCTCTTGCGGCTTGGACAGCAGGGGAGGAGACGCCATGTACTCCTTGAGCTGGTCGAACGCCACTTGACATTCAGCCGTCCAGAGGAAGTCTTTCGGGCGCTTCAACACCTTGAAGAACGGTTGGCAGCGTTCGGCCGATTTTGCCACAAATCGTCCGAGCGCGGCGACCCTCCCAGCGAGCTCCTGAACCTCCTTCACTTTGGTCGGAGGGGACATATCTTGGATGGCCTTGATTTTGTCCGGGTTGGCCTCGATCCCCCGCTGGTTGACAATGAAGCCGAGGAACCTCCCGGCCGAAGCACCAAAGGCGCACTTCGCTGGGTTTAGCTTCATACGAAACTTCCGCAAGGTGGCGAAGGTCTCCTCCAGATCCGCAATGTGCTGATCCGCATGGCGGCTCTTTACCAGCATATCGTCCACGTACACCTCCATGTTCCGGCCGATCTGTTCCTTGAAGATTTTATTGACGAGGCGCTGGTAAGTAGCGCCAGCGTTCTTCAGACCGAAGGGCATTACCTTGTAACAGTACAGCCCCCTGTCTGTTATGAAGGCCGTTTTCTCCTCGTCCTGTGGAGCCATCATTATTTGGTTGTAGCCGGAGAAGGCGTCCATGAAAGACAGCAGCTGATATCCGGAAGTCGCGTCGACCAGTTGGTCTATTCGCGGAAGCGGAAAGCTATCCTTGGGGCACGCCTTGTTCAGGTCGGTGTAGTCGACGCACATCCTCCACTTTCCGCTCGCCTTCCGGACAAGTACGACGTTTGCCAGCCACTCGGGGTAGCTCACTTCCCTTATGAAACCTGCCTCCAAGAGTTTGTCTACCTCCTGGTCGACCACCCGGATCCGATCCGGGGCACAGTGTCTCTTCTTTTGCTTTACTGGTCGGTGGGTCGGGTCGACGTTGAGGGCGTGAGAAATGACCTCCGGGTCGATCCCAGGTACATCGGCCGCCGACCAGGCAAACACATCAGCATTGGCTCGGAGGAATTCCACTAACCGGAGCCGAGCTTCCAAGTCGAGGTTGGCACCGACCCGGACCGTGCGGTCCGGGCGGCCTTCTTCGAGGGGAACTCCAATTACGCCCTCGGCCGGCTCCCCGTGCCGCAAGGCCACTTCATCTCTGGCGTCAAGGGACTCGACGCTTAGGGCCTCCATGGGCTTCTTCCCTTTGAGAGTTGCTAGGAAACACTGCCGTGCGGTTGGTTGGTCACCTCGGACCTCTCCAATCCCGGCCGCCGTGGGAAACCGCATGAGCAAATGGTAGGTAGAAACCACCGCGCGAAGGGCGTTCAGTCCGGGTCGTCCGAGGATAGCGTTGTAGGCCGAGGGGACACGGACGACCAAGAACCCGAGTCGCACCGTGGCTTCTGCGGGTGCAACGCCCGCAGTCACAGGCAGCTCAATGACACCTTCGGCCGAGATAGCGTCTCCAGTGAATCCTATGAGGGGGGTGGATTTTTTGTGCAACGATTGTCGGGACAAGCTCATCTTTTGGAAGGCCTCGTAATACAAAATATCAGCTGAGCTTCCACTATCCACAAGAACACGCCTTACATCATAGTTCGCCATAGTGAGAGAGATCACCATGGCGTCATCGTGGGGAGTCTGAACCCCCTTTACATCTTCATCGCAAAAAGTGATTACATTTCCGACCCGCTGCCTCTTCGCGACGGCCACTCCTGATGCTTCCGCCGAGCCCCCTGCGTTCCTCACGGGCCGAGAGCAGCCCCCAGTGATGGTGTGGATCACTCCCGCAACGGGTCGATTCTGCTCCCGAGGCTCCTGAGGGGTCGGGTCGACCGGACGCGGGCCTGCCGGGGGACGTCGGTCGTTTACATATCGACCGAGACGCCCTCGGCGAATGAGAGCCTCGATCTCGTCCCGAAGCTGGAAGCAGTCTTCGGTATCGTGGCCGTGGTCTCGGTGGTACTCACAGTACGCCCGAGAAGGCCTCCTCCCAGGGATCTTCTTCATCTGCCTCGGGACCGGGAGGTCCTCCCGCCCCTTGACCTCCATGAGGATCTGGGCCCGGGGGGCCAGGAGTGGGGTGTACCGGTTGAAGCGTCGGTGCGGAGAACGAGGGCGTGTGGCGCCGTGGTTCCTTGCTGGTGACGGGCTTCTGCGCCGGCGTTGAGGCGTCGGGCTCCTCCTCTGGGGTGCCTCTTTTCGCCTTTTCTTCCCGGGCTTTAGAGGGGCCTCGGCGGCCTCCTCGTTCCGGTGGGATGCTGCCTCCTCGGCGTCTGCATACTGGTTTGCCCGAGATAACAGCTCCGGGAAGCTCCGCGGCAGGCGTTTGTCCAGGGAGAAGGTGAGTCTGCCCTTCCGGAAGCCGCGCTTCAGGGCTGAGAGAGCCACTTCCTGGCTCAGGTTCCGGACCTCCAGTGTAGCCTTGTTGAAGCGGGTGAGATAATCCCGCAGGCTTTCTCCCTCGTTTTGCCGGACATCAAAGAGGGAGTCGGAGACCAATCGCCGCCTACTACTAACGGCGAAATGGCTGATGAAGAAGCGGGTGAACTGGTCGAAGGACTGGATGGAGTTAGCCTCCAGGCCGGCGAACCATGCCCTTGCCGGGCCACGGAGGGTCGCCGGGAAGGCCTTGCAGAGGAGCGGATCCGATGCTCCATGGAGGAGCATAAGAGTCCTGAAACTCTCCACGTGGTCCCGCGGGTCCGCCGCCCCGTCGTAGGGTTCGATCGCCGGCATTTTGAACCCCGGCGGGTTCGGGGTCCGCAGGATCCTCGAGGCAAGCGCCGGCTGGGAGGAGATCTCCAAGTCAGCGAAGGGATCTTTGGAGTGGCCCTTCAGGACCTGGAGTTGTCTGTGGAGATCGTCCACCCGCCGGTCCAGGGAGCGCGACCGGTGGGTGGGGGACAAGGAGCGGCGCGAGGGGGACCGACTGGAGTGCGGGCCCCTCGAGGACTGGGGTGTCTGAGAACGCGCCCGGGTCCGCCTCTCGTACCCCGCACAGCTCCGATGAGAAGGTCCTGGCAGAATGGACCGCATTCGAGAATCCTCCTCGCGCCGGCGCTCCTCTCCGTGGGAGAGGAAGGAGCGCGGGTTGTGAGGAAGAGGCGAGTGCTCGGGGGGCAGCGGCTCCTGAGCCCGTTGCGGCACCCGAGAGATCACACCCTGCAGATTCTGCACTGCCTCCGCGAGGGTGCGAACCTGCTGGGCTAGCTGGTCGAACTTAGCAGCTTCGACCGTCTGAATGGGAGAAGGGGCGGTGGAGTGCTGCTGAGAGTGCGTTGGGGACGCAGCAGCCCCTCGGCCGGAGGCGCGAGAGGCTCCGCGACCGGAAGCATTGGAAGCTCCACGACCACCTCGCCGTGCCATTACGATCGTTCTAAGATTCGGGCCCTCCTTCTAGCGCCAACTGTTGCTGGTGGTCCAAACCGTGAACGATTGGCACTGCGGTGTGAACGGGGTTCCGTCTGAGTTGTCTTGGTTGGTGTTGGCTGCGCTCCACCTTCCGCCAAGAAACCTGCAAACAAGCCTTGCACCACCACCAGGGTGGTGATGGCCCTCCGACGGTCAAGTCAGAGGAGATTGGAGGAGGAGGAGAGGTGATAATCGCAAGTAAGAGAGTGCTCTGGGAGATATTGCTCACCTCCCCCCTTTCTCCCCCCAGCCGCATATATACCTGGCTGGGGGGTCTCTCAGGGGGGTTCGTTATCGTGGGGCACGATGGTGTGGCCACTGACATGGCCGTTACAGGGCGTCGTGGAGCAGCACCGGGTACGGCCACGTCAGGGCATAGTGGGGCTCCGCTTTGTACGGCTGATGCAGGAGATCGTGGAGCAGCATCAGATACAGCCGTTGCAGGGAGTAGTGGAGCAGGAGGCCGCGGCGTGCCTCTGGGGAATAGCCTGTCGTTATCAAGAGATCTCCGACTCGGGGTCGGAGCGCTGGATCAAGGGGCAGCCGACTCGGGGTCGGGCTGCGGAGCCGAGGATATCCGACTCGGGGTCGGATTGCTGGATCAAAGGGCAGCCGACTCGGGGTCGGGCTGCGGAGCCGAGGATATCCGACTCGGGGTCGGATTGCTGGATCAAAGGGCAGCCATAGTCTTCCTGGGCGCGCGTGCCGGTCACGTGGGGCATGGCGGCTTATTTCCCCCGTAACACTAATAATAGTGCTAATAATAGTAATAAAGCTGATAATGGCAATGATACTAATAATAGTAATATTACTAGTAATGGTAATACTAGTACTAATAGTAATAATACTACTGATAGTAATAATACTAATAATAGTCATAATATTGATGATGATGATAATAACAATAATGATGATGATGATGATAATAATAATAACAGTGATTTTTTTTTAAAAAAAATAATTTATAGATAGATAAGGCACTTATAGTCTAGTATTTCTTTTAAAAAATCATCTTCATCGACTTTTGGGTAATGGTTACATCACTGTATGTCTTTTAGATTGATCTAATTCTTGATAATTTTTTTTTTCAAATTTTATTAATCTTAGTTGTCTCTCTTCTACTTATTCTTACAATGAATAATGAACCATGATAGTCTCAAGAGCTAATGATTGATTTAGCTATCTCAAAAGCTAATTATTGATTTATTAAGGAATAAATATATAATCTTGTAGTTTTATTTATCCTCTGTGTGAATGTGTGCTGAACTCTTTTGCTTTTAGATTCGCATCCTCTCCAGCCCCATGAATTAAAGTGAGCCAGTCTTCCGCATATAGCACATGTACCATGGTGGATCCTATTCAACCATGGCCATCATGCCAATCACGAGACATGCAATGCCTGGTGGTGACTAGTGGCATTAGAAGATCTTTTTCCTTTAAAAACATTATTTGGCTGATGAATGAGCTCTGCCAATCTATGGTGATTAATTATTTGAAAAGAGTTCCATGAGCTTAAATACTATATTTGTAGAAGGAATTCCAGGCCCTGCAGATGTTTCCCTGTTCAGTGAGAGTGTGTTTGTGAATTTAGAGATTAAGGCGAAGAATGACTAAATTGAGAGGGACTGCAGGATTTGTCATCTCAGGCATCGGGCCGTTCTTGCAAGGAGGGTTGAGCTACCATGTACAAACAACTTACTGAGGCATGCTTGAAATCGAAGAGAACAAGTGAAGCAATCTAACTCAGGTGCGAAACTCATTGTTACGGTTTAGCAATCTAAGTGAATTGTGTATTTCTTGTCTCGGATCCTGTGAGATTTGTGCTCGATTGCATGGAATATGGTTGGTGTGTGGGACTGAGTTCGTTGAGCAGTAGTTTTTGCTTTCGTCGTTGCCGCCAGTAGATTTGAAGTTATAATCAAACTCACATGGCAGCAACCAGGGGATTGTGAATCTTAGTGGAGATTTGGTGCATGAATATATTATGCTAGTTTCTTTTCTTTCTTTCTTTTTTGCATACTTCACGCTAGTTTCTTATGGTTGTCATGGATCAGGGTTGTATCTTTCGTGGAAAGAAGGATTCCCTTTTTTTTGCACGAATCTACTATTGGATCACCCGCACTGCAAAGATCTCGAAGCTGTCCGAAGTCTTATTTCTCAAAGCACAAAGGGTTCCGGTTAGTATGCAACCACTAACAACCAAATTTCTGGTCTCGGATGTGCATGCAAGAGATTGCTAAGTAGATATGTAAATATGCCGTTGGCCTAAATTTTAGGCATTGGCGGGACCATGTTTGAACTAGGCTACGGTTTAGCATTTGCCATACCGGATGCTGGAGTAACTAAGCATCTCCAGGACATACCATTTCTTTTTTTTTTTTTTTTTGAGGAAACTAGGGCTTTACTTTTCAAATCTAGTTCTACTAGAAACAGAGAAATTTCTAACTAAATGTTTCATTGGTAAGATAGGTCCTTGTTGACATTTAGATTTTGATTTAGATTATATTTAGGCCATTTAAGTTTCGATCCGCTATCTAGATTTTTGATCTCGACCATGCTTTTATGAGGGGTCTAGGGTATCAGCGAGCTATGCATATTGCACATATACTAAAATAAAAAGGTCGAACCATAATGACCGCATGCCTGTATGGTATCATTGGTTCAATCTTGATTGGAGTCAGGTTTTTGAAGGTGAGATAGTTTTCTAAAATAGAAGATGGAGATTAGACCCATGTACTTTTTTAAAAAAAATTGAACTGCAGAAAACAGAAGTATAGTGTCAGAATAGGGAAGAGAGTTAGTTGTAAACAACCCAAATTTCTGAGAGTTTAAACACCCTAATATAAGTCGGCAACAATTTTGACGAAGTACAAATAAAAATCCCATTGGAGCGTCATCTTTTATGAGGAAGAGGAGGCTCAGCCGAGTCGCGCTTGGGCCCACGGGCCATCAAAGAAATCCTAGTCCACCAAGGAACCAAGCGGCCTCGGCCTCGCCCTCGCTTTCCTCTCCGTGTCCTCCCCCCACCACCCCCCAAATCCCAATCCCTAACAACCCCACCCTTCTGTACCGTCTCCTACCCAGGCTGCGCCAACCCACCCACACCCTCGCCCGAGGAAGGGATCCAGATCCAGCCCTACTCCCCGCTATCTCGCCTCACCCCACCCTTTCCCCCATTCGCCTCGCTTCCAATCCATCCGTCTCCAGCCAGCAGGCGCGCCATGGCCACCCCGACCCCGACCCCGACCCCAACCCTCCACATCAAGTCGGCCGCTCGCAAACTCCCCATCAAGCGAAAGCCCTCTTCTGACCCCAACCCCACCCACGACTCCGTCCCCCTCGCCCCCAAGCTCGAACCCGATGCCCCCCTCCCCGCCCTCCCCTCCGACAACGGCTACGACTACGACGACGACGACGACGATGACGCCGAAGACGACGATGAATCCGAATACGGACCGGCCTCCTCCGCGGCCGGCGTCGAAGGCGGCCCCGGGGGCGCTGCGGCAGCCGGCGATCTGCGCTCCCCTCCCTTCAAGTTCCACCGGATTTGGTCCGAGTCCGACGAGATCCGCTTCCTTCAGGGCCTCCTCGGTTGCTGGTCCCAGGGCATGGTCTTCCCTCGCGACCTGAATCTTTTCTATGATCGTTTCTCGGAGTCGATGCCCCAGCCGTACACCCGATCCCAGCTCTCCGAGAAGCTCCGCCGTCTCCGCAAGAAGTTCCGTATCATGTCCGGCCGCATCGCCCGCGGCCAGGACCCTTCCCGCCTCGCTCCGCATGACCGCGACCTCCTCCACCTCTGCACCCGCCTCTGGCACCCTTCCTACGCCTCCTCCTCTCCCTTCTCCGCTCCCGATGCCGCCGCCCCCGGCAGCGGAGGCAACAAGCGCCGCCGCCCCAACCCCCGCGCCCCATCCGGCCGTTCCCGCGCCGAGGCTCCCCCTACCCCCCAGCTTTCACTCCCTCCCCCTCCCCCGCCCGCCCTTCCCTCCCTCCCCGCGCCTCCCACTCCCCCGCGCGCCCTCCCCGCCGAAGCCACGCCTCCCCCTCCCCCTCCCCTTCCCCTTTCCGTCCCCTCTGCCAACAAAAAGAGCCACTTTGACGATGCAAATCTGGTCGATGTTCACCCTGTGCTCGTAAAGGAGGAGCCTTTGCCGACAAACAGCGATGTTTCTGGCAAGGAGGGGCCTGGACATCTGGTGGCGAGAACCATCTTGGATGTGTTTGATGGGTGCCTGAAGGAGCTGCAGGCGACTCTGGCCCAGCAGGGGCTGCATGACCGCCCGGACTGCGATTTGACGTCTGTTTCTGAAGAGAGCGAGTTGTTGAGGAGGTGGCGGGAGCAGCGGGTTGCGGAGATGGACGTCCTGGCCCGGCGCTTGAGGTTGGTTCTTGAGAATGCGGTCAGGAACTGAACTGAGAGGATGGGTCGGTCGTTTTATTAGTATTTATTTGAACTTTCGTCATATTTTATTTCCCGTTTTTGTCTTGGGGTTCTGTACATCGTTCTACCTATGGATGTAGTTTGTTTATTTTCATGCTTTGTTAGCATAAGCCTAGTTTTGATGATTTTATAGCAAGTTAATGATGATCTCCGCTGATGACAGTGAACTGAGTGATATAGTCATTGTTTAGTTACTTGTTCTTCATTCTTGTGAATGCTTGGCTTTCTGGTGTCAATATTGATCACTTCTTTTTAGCGCAAAGTAGGGTATTGAATTTATCTATTTATGTGATATCGTTAGTGTTTACACTTCTTTGACAAACAAAGGCACCTAAATTGCAACAACACCAGTGAAAGGACGGTAAAAGCCCTTCAGTTTAAAGCATTAAAAAAGAAGCTTCTTTTTCTAACTAGTTGTTGCTACTAATCTATATTTCACTAGTATGAAATTATGAAACTGACGAATGAGGTTTATTGGACATGTTGGTCCCTTAGGTATCCAGGGAGATAGGTTCATAAACTTTTGTTTATGTCCGTGGATAACTTGGTATGTTATGGGACACTTTTGCATATGGAATAATTCATCTGTTGTAGATGATACTGTCTAACTTTAAATATATAATTGTTAGTAACTATCTTGGACTTGTTTGGCTTTCATCTTCACCACTAGTTTGTACATTATAAGATATTGCTTAGTCATCTATATTTGAATCTTAATTGGTGAGTTCTAAGGAAGAACATGTACAGAAGGGTTGACGCATTGATGCTAGCAACATATGTTAGAGCTAGTGATGACTGCAAGGATTGGTTATTGTTAGCTCAGTGGATCTACTTGTGCTGATGTGCACCCATCAAGTGGCAATTAGAAGCTTGTTGTCTCTTGGTGGCACTAGCATTCAGTTTGTGTGTTGCATGTGAGAGAAGGGTTGGATGATTGTGATTAAAGAAAGACGTTGTCTCGACAAAATACAATGGACAAAGAAAACTATGAATCGTAAGGCATGAGGAAGCCTAGGTGTGCACTAATCCATCTCTCTTACCTTTCTTATCACTTCCAGATGACTTATTTTTTATCACTAGCATTGCTACCAATCACTGCTCTGTTCACAGTTTTGCTTCACAGTTAGGAGTTGGTGCAATACACAAGGGGTAGGAGATTTTAGGTGGGGTCTGGGTATAATTCAGCCATTTCACAAGCACCATGGCAGCATGGGAGCAGTGACCTTGGTTTTCCCCTTTCAGTTTGTTTTCTTGAGAATCTCTATCCTTTTCTGTTTCCCTACTAGGTCAAATTGCAATTCCCAATATTTCCTTCTTTTTTTTTTCACTTAATAGGGCTCCATTAATGATAAAGCAAAGTGTCAACTTTTGTTGATGATAGAGCTAATCCCACCTTTGCTGTTTTCGTTGGACTCTTAATCATATGCTTAATCCCAATTTTCCATCTCACATGAGATGGTCGAATGAGCGCCCAACATTTTGTTGCCAACTTCACTTAAGAGATCACAAAAAATAATTTAGGAGCGGAGCCCCTATTTCATTTTGAAACAAGGACAAACTTTGTGGGCAACCAACACCTGAGGAGACTAGGGCTTTTCCTCTCTCTATCTCCCTCACTTCCTCCCACTCCCTCTCCATCCCTCTCGCTTTTCTTCTCTCTTCTTCTCCTTCGCCGGCTCTGGCTGTGTCGGTACAGCTCGAAATGGAATGGCACAATATCGTACTGTACTACCAGACAACCGATACAAGTCTGGTACAACGAATCTTAATTTTTGTTCTAATAAAAATTTCGTAGTGACTAAAATGCCCATAAACAAATTCCGTAAGCACATTATATTATTATAATAATATAATAATACACTACTATATCATATCTTATTATATTGTTATTCTATGCAATATAATATAATATATTATATTATAGTAATATTACATTACATTACATTATAATAATATTATACTATGTAATAATTTATTATCATATCGTATCGTATCATATCATAATATAATATTATACTATAATATAGTATTTATTGCAATATATTGTAATAGTATTATATATTATCTTATATGATACCATATCATATTATTATACCATATTGTATAATATTATATTACATTTTAATTGTAATAATATTAAATTATATTACAATATTATTTATAGTCACTAAACAGCAAACATCTTTTTGTAAAAGCTCTATTTCCAAAAACTCTTTAACAGCAACAATCTCGAACAAGGCCTCAGTGTCTGATGTGGATCTGATATGGGTATATACTTGGACACAGATTCTAGTGGTTGGATGCAAGTGTCCAGGTAACCAGGTTCCATTAAATATTTTTTTTGCATGTTTCTTTTGCTGGGATTTGAGATTACATTATCCTTGACTGTTTTGGCTGAAGTGACCTTTGACAGTTAGAGCTGAAGCACTTATCATTTCATTTGGAACTCAAAAGTGCTATAGAGAATTGAAGTTCATAAATGTGCTTTTGATAATATTAGACAGAGATATAATTTAAAAATAATATGTTTTGACTTGTGGGGATCACAGGAATTTGCAAAAATATGGTGGAAAGGTGTAACCTGAACTGGTAATATTGATGCTCTGCTTGATGTTTGGTTGCTCTCATTATTGCTTTGAAATTAATGGGGATGAATTTAGGTTTATGTGAAAGAGTTGTGAGACAGTCTGATAATTTTTTCCTATCTTACTGTTGATGAAACATGGACAAGTATTCATGTGCCAAGGATTGTTAAATTCCCTACATGTGATTATTGCTCACATGCAGTTTTGCAAAGTCAATTCCCTAGCTGATTTTTTGTGTTCCCTTTGGTGCTGAATCCTTCCCATCATGAGCGGTTGCTGTGATCTGTATACACAAACTTGAAAGCTAACTCTGTTGTTTCCTTATAACTATGAAGCTTATGCAAATGTATATGTCGTTGCATTCTGTTAACAGGTTTAGCTTATTATAGCATTAGAGATTTCTGCTACTTTGAGTTGATTTCTTGGAATTCTCTCTGTTCGCTGTTGGTAGGTGGGATGCAAGGCCATCTTCTATGAACATATTAGAGAGGATTTCCTATTGATGCTCGAGTGTTTTGTCATCTTGTTACTGATATCTGATAACTTCCAGCCAAACAGCTTAATATCTTCTTTGTCTAATTATGTTAGTTATAGTTAGAGAAAAATGTTGTTGGGTAGAGATGTAGCTGAGCTTCTTGGTGGTCAGAGATTTGATTCTTGTATTTCCTAGCATGGAATTTGATTCTTGAAATAGCTTGACATGTCTTTTTTTTGGTGAGACTTAACATCTGTCTTTAACATATATTAAGGACATCTGCCTGACATATGCCCTTAATTCTCGGTAAGACCATGACTAGGATTATGGATGATGTTCAGCCGGAGATGTTATATCCTCTCTTTTGTTGTAGATAAGCTTCCTGAATCTTGAAAACCACATCAATTTTTGAAAAATCCTTAACTGCAGTAGATAGTGAACTATCATTTGGCCCCCGATTATTAAGGGAAATCCATGGTGGGATCTTCACTGAGGGAAATCCATGATTCATGCCACTTTTGCTACAACCCACTCCCTTGACCTGCACTAACTGATGCTAACCAACTGCAGTTAATCACTGCATTCTTATGTCTATGGAAGCCATGCATTGGAAGCAGCAAATGGATGGATTATCAGTAAATGGTGTGGAGTCGCATCATAGGTCTCCAGGAAGAGAAATTAATGCTGTTTTTTCACTCATTATTGCTGGTGGTTGCACGATCAGTGTTTGGGAAAAAAGACATAAAACCTATAGAAGATATTAAGAAAACAAGAAGATGGGGTCAAACAGTCCCAACTTTGTTTGGGCATTGTTGTTACTATGTTTTCATGATGAAGATTTTTTCAATTATCATGTCTCATAATGCTAGAGTACATCTCTAGTTTGGTATGACTTGGATGTCACTCATCTTTTTTTTTGTCGTAATGCATCCATTTCTTGATATAATGGCACTTGGGACATTCTATTTCCTTGAAACAATGTTGGTTCGTTTATTCGTTTCTTGCCAGGGCAAGAAGTAATAGGTTCCTTTCTGGATATCACCTTGTGTCAAGCTTCCCTTCTAAGCGCCCCTCTATGGGATTAAGACACCATCCTCCAGCTGATAACAATCATTAGTCATCCAATTTAATGTTATCTTCTATTATTACAAGAACTTTGTCCCAGGTTACTTGTTTGTGACAACAGGTTTGATTTTTTTTCGTTTTGTTTTGTTTTTTTCCCTCAATCCAAACTAAGGGAACACCTTGGAAATGTCACGCCAAGCACAGAACGTCGGATACGATAAGCTGGTATTTTGGTAGCTTCCATTTATTCTTTCTGCGAGTGTTTCACTTCTCATATGATACATATATATTTTTTTATGCCTTGTTTGTGCACTTGCTTCAGATGTGGTTCCAATGATTTATTTATTTTCATGACATGTTTCTTTTACCCTTCGGTCCCTCCAAGGTCATGAGAGACTCCAACAATATTAACACAAGTTGTCCGTTCTTCCTATCAAGGTTCCAGCAAACTTTGATGCAAATGTTAATTTCAGTACACTCCACTTGGAATTCAGGGTAAGAGTGGGGGATTTTTTCATGAATATGTTTCATTTGTTGCTTGATATCAATTGAGATCAGGGTGGTCTCCCAAGCATAGGCAATTATGCTTCTTTTCTTTGCCCTCCCATGGGTCTTCACTTGATTTCCAGTTGATGGTGCTAATTTGTTTAGCTAGTAATATTCATTGATGCAAGAGACCTGGATTCAATCCCACACGCACCTCGATTCTAGGACAGGTTTCCACCTACCCTAATTCATAAGAATGCATCAGCTTTTTTGTCATAAATCACAATATCATGATAAAACTATTAAGTCTTGTCTGCTTCATCATGTAATTCAGAATGGTTATTTAGAAAGATGCCCACAACTCATTTGAATTCTTTTTTTTCCAAATACTCATAATTTTTTAATCTGGAGTATTCTTAGATGCAGGTTTCGTTTTGGACGTGCAGGCTGTTAGTAAAACTTCCATGAAAGGTTGTCGAGGCATGTTACAAGATGGGCTATGAGCAATGACATGCAAATCACCTTAAAAATCTTACATTAATCAATAAATTAGCACCTTTCTTACTAAAAAAAATCTAATTTAAACAATTTTCGATGTGCTGGAAGCTGCTGCAGTGCCTAATCAAATTGAAGCAATGCGAATCTTCAAATCCATTATTATTCATCTTTGGTAAAGCTTTCTTTCTACTAATACGGTTTTAATTAATACTCTGACACCGTATGGAAGGATATAAGAAATGGACCATACATGACCAATGATCACACAAAAGTCCGATCAAGATTCCGTTTGCTGACCTTAACTATAAGTTTTCTAATTTGATGCATTCATGAAAACATCCAACCCAGTCAACATTTTTTGTTTTTTTGTCTTTTTTTTTTTTGAGAATAATAATAGGTTCACCACCCTAAAATTACTTGAGTGAAATACTTGAGAACAGCTTTCCAACATCGGAAGCTAAAAGCTCCCCCTACTGAAAGGTGTTTCACCTGGGAACATGACAATTTGCAAACCTGATAAAATTCTAGACCCCAAGGAAAGTTCCCATGTCACCATAATGCTAACATGGCTCATTTTGATTTGATTTTTCCTGATAAACTGTGCCACGTTGACATGAGAAATTTAGAAGCAGTTTTTTTTTTTCTCACTCTTTTGTAAAATAGAAGCAGGTATACAGAGTGGAGTGTCGCAGCAGTACTCTTGATTCAATGAAGGACACCAACAACAGATTAGTAGTAAGTTGATAAGCTTGTTGTTGGATTCTTGTTCACACTGACGTCACATTGAGTTAGACATAAAGGAGCATTGGTGTCGCATTTGACTGAAAGGATCCTTCCCTAGGATTCCAAGTAATGACCGAAAATCTATTATTTTGGTCGATGTTAAACTATCGGATCTTCTTGGACTCTAGTGCAGTTATGAACTGATGGGTCTGCATGGACTGGGTAACGTAGAACTCTGGTGGGTCTGCATGGACTGTGTAACGTAGAATGTTCATGCGCAGGTCGAGACAACCGATGCTTGTTCAAGATCTTTCACAAGTCCACGAAATAACAGGTGACAGCCAAGGCAAAACCTTATATAAAATACTTGTATCCTGGTCCATGTCTGCATACGATTTGTGGACATGGGCTCTCTAACACATGGATTGAAGGTGATCGGCATGAAGGAACTAATGGAACCTGTTGCAGGCCTTCCGACCCGACAACAGCACAGTCCCAACCAACTGACGATAGAGAACGGCCCGCGTCCCCTATGAGATATTGTCCGCTCTGGGACTCCAGCCCGTGCGTCCAGCGCTACGGGAGGAATTTTTTTTGGCCCACGCGTCCAGCGCTGACGGAGGGATACCTGCACGGTTTTTCCCCACAAAAGGCGTCTCGTGAGGAAAGAGGTTTCCCCTCCTTATAAGGCACAGATCTTTCCGCTGCCTAATCGGTATGGGACTAAATTCGGCACCATACCCACAACATAGCCCCCCAACGGGAAGATCCTGGGCCGGCCTGAGCCAACGCAACCCCCCAGGCCCAGAGAGAGTTTCTATATGCGGGCGGGCCCTTACCTGGCGCGCCATTTGTTGCAGGCCTTCCGACCCGACAACAGCACAATCCCAACCAACTAACGACAGAGAGCGGCCCGCGTTCCCCACGAGGTATTGTCCGCTCTGGGACTCCGGCCCGCGCGTCCAGCACTACGGGGGGAATTTTTTTCGGCCCGTGCGTCTAGCGCTGACGGGAGGATACCCACACGGTTTTGCCCCACAAAAAGTGCCTCGTGAGGAAAGAGATTTCCCCTCCTTATAAGGCACAAACCTTTCCGTTGCCTAGTCGGTATGGGACTAAATTCGGCACCACACCCACAACAGAACCAAACTGGAAGATGATGAAATGCTTTTCTTGATAGTAACATCATGTTACAGGGTTTTTTTTTGACAAAATTGCATATTATAAAAAAATTCAGTTGCTCGATCATCTTGAACAACATAACCTGTGCTAACGATTTGTTTAATCTTTGTCAAAGCGAAAGATTATCACTCGCTCCCAAAATGCTCGCTTATGGAGGCAGAGTGATCCATGTTAATTGCAGCTTTATAAAAGTATGTAATTGACATAAGAATATCAGAGGTGGAAGATTTTGCTTTGTGTAGCTGCTCCAGTTCAAGTATTTGTTCAATTGAAGCACATGAGAAGAATATCACTAGACTATACTGTTCTTCAAGTTATCTGGTTGATCAAGTACGATATATTAAAAAAATACATGTAACTCAAAGGAAATGATCAGTTGGCTGACTTGGAGAGCAATGACATGCATTCCCTTTTAAGACACGCGAAAAGCCATCATGGCTATAACACCCTACGGTCTCTAACCATTATTCTCTAAAGAACTTGCGAGCAAGAAGTAATGGTGCAAATCATTACGCCTCAATTGAGAATCCGTAATTAGGGAGTCCAATCTGGTAGTCCAAAAGGATGATTTGTTTCTCTACGTAATAATTACCGTCGCCAAGCATCCGCTTTTGGTGGGGCGAAAGGCCTAAGAACAAGGGAACATGGATACCCTTTACCCTTAGGTTAGGACCAAGGACAGTTCGGAGTCCTCAATGTCCCTTGAAGGCTTGAAAGTTGGTTCTTGCTACCGAAAAAAAAAAAAGTTTGCTCCTGCTGCTTGCCACCACTTACTAAAGGGCTTGCCAACCATTAAATTTTATCAAAAGACTGATCGTAGTCCCATTATCAACTTCACTGAGGCATCCCCTTACAAGCGTTTATAGTGCGAAACACACGTAGGTCTTGAGGTCCAACTCGTTTGTGGATATTTTATTGTACTCTGGGAACAAGAGGCTTAGTTTGCTCATGCTTAAAGCCAAAGCAACAATCCAGGAACTTTAGATGCAGCTCTAATTGCTCCTCCTCCCTTCCAACCAACCTGAAAGCGAGTTCCATATGATCCTCGAAAGCAATGAGGAATGATGCTATACACCACTACCATATTTAGCCGATCCCTTGGTAGCCTCACCTTGAGATATGGGATGGAAGGCCGGGTGGTGCCGTCCGGACACAACCAGCAAAGCTCATGAAACTATGAAGAGTTTCAGGAACATCCATATTACCAACTAATCATGCAGTGGATATAAACAAATGGGACTCAAGTAAATATACAAACATCTTCATGGAGCTTGTCATCAAAGGACAGGAAACAATACACACGAAGTATATCCAATATATGGACTCAAAACCCATATTCAAAGAGCATCATACAGCTACAGGAAAAGAAGTAAAAATAAAAGAACAAAAGGAACTCCACTCACCCTACTTTTTTCTTTTAAGACTGCTGTACACCTTAACTTGGAGCTGGCAATGCAACTTTGTTCAGCTTTGGAAGCCATGATTTCTACCACACACATCATGACTGTCTGACTACCACCCTTCCCTGCCTCATCCACCATGCCCACAAAAAGGGAAAATCAAGGACAGGAGAAGCCCACAAAAACCAAGGGCTTCGGAAGGCAGACTATATCCCTGGTCTGCTTTCCACAAGACATCCCTAAAAGCAAACAATAGAAACAGAGAGAACCAGGAGACCCTTCCCCACTGGCATGACCAAGCATTCGCATGACACCATGTTCAGCCTTTCTCCTGTACCAAGGCTCTTCTTCTGTGCGACCTTAGCTTGGCTTCATTGCTGCGGATTGTTTGCCGCCAACTTAAACACCACCAATCGACTCCACTCAAGCAGCATGCATCTACCAAACAAATCATACTGAGTCAGAACATTATTGGGCTAAAAGATTTGAAAGCCCCACATAACTCCAGATTATTGTGTTCCTTGGTAGTATTTAGCCCCACATTAAAGTGACATTGAGGTTCTTGGTTCCATACATAGACATTTTATGAATACATGGATTTCTTTCTTCCTGTTTTTGAAGCATTAAGGATTGGAATAGATGTCAAATACTCATCGAAGTTCCATCTTGTTATACCTAACAGATCGTAAGTCAAGTAAGGAAGCAATGTAATCACTCAAGACTGTGTGCATAACAAGCGAAAAGATTAGAGAGATCAAGTCACCTTTGGTTTTGTGATGATCTAGGCTCATAGCAGAGCAAGAGCATCATCCGCATTCTTGACTCGAAGCTCCACACTCCTCAGATCACGAAGATGTTGTAAAATCTCTTGAAGAAGATCCATTCCCTTATCTCCTTTCTTCAATGAGCTGATACAATGCTTGAGAAATTCTCTATCTGCCTCGAGAGCTTGTAGCCTCTCATAGACATTGTCAACCTCCTCTGCAATTGCAAGCTTCATCTGCTCTTTTGGAAGCTTGGACATAGAATCAGTTGAAGCATCAGTCACTTCCTGCCTGGTGCACAGCTCACCTTCATTTTCCACATTAGCTGCATCAAAGAGAGGAAGAAGCCTCTTTCTTCGACAACCCGTGCTCCTCTGTTCACAGTGATGCTTATCCTTTGTATCCAAATCATCAGAGAAACCATTCAGGACATCATGTGCCTCATCACCTAAGGATTCATAATTCCCATTTGGCGCATGCCCATTTTCTTCTGAGAAATGCTCCATAGCTTTTACATTATCAGAGACTTCATCATCCAAGGAGAAAAGTTTCTCCTCCAGTGCCTTGAGCTGATCTAGTATGGAGAGCCTCTCTTCCTCAAAATAAACCAAGGTTTCATCAAGCGTAATTAGATGCTTTGCAGTGTCTTGATCTGTCCCAGAACTGAAAATAGCATCAGTGGGAGTGTTTTGATTGCTTTCATTAAGGCGGTAGGTGCACTCATCTCCTTCATGGAAATCGAATGAGAGGTCATCACTATCTTCAGCACTCGAAGAAGCAGAAGATGTTCCACTCCTGACACTGGTGTAATTACTCCTCACAAGCCTTCTTCTCTCCTTGGCTTCATAAAGAAGAACCTTCTTCCGATAAACCTCCAGTTCCTTCTCTAAATCTTGTTTCTCCTTCTCCCTTTTCATCATCAGCTCATTCAGAAGTTGCAAAGCTTCCTGATCATACTCTGATTGTTCTTCCATCATCCTTTGGTACTGCAACGCTTCCATCTGCATTGCAGCTCTCTCTCCTTGAAGCCTAGTTATCATCGCCATAGTTTGGTTTGCAGCTATGGCGGAAGCACTCCTCTCTTCCTCTAATTCAGCATATAATGCACTCAGGGCCTTGCGTTCTGCTTTCAGAGCAGATTTAAGACGATCTATAGTCAATGGTTCGCTTCCTTCAATCTCACTGGCAACACTTCCATCTACAGACTCGGTCCCAAATTCTCTCCTTTCAAACACAAACCTCTTATGTAAACCATGAATACCATCGATATAAGTTGGCGTCTCCAGTGCTCTCTCCTCTTCAACCTCATTAAGCTCTGCAGACATAGACAGGCGTTCTACACTCTGTGCAATGGTAACCACTGGTCCAGTTTCAGTTGCTGCGGTTTCAAACAAGAAATTGTGCTTAGGACCGAAAAATTAGAAAGATATAGTAGATGATATTAGAGAAATGAACTGAAGCTTTGAGTTACCTTGGTCTTTACCAGTGGCTTCATTGTAGCTTTCTGAGTGTTGATCTTCCAAGCTCACTGACAGAGGAATTAGTTCATGAAAATGGGCCTGATCAACATGCTCCTGGTCACATAATTCACTTCCTCTCCATATCTCACAATTAGCCTCCATGCCGACCAGCTCAGTATCTTCTTCAGAAGCTGTATTTGTAAATCAAATCAATATCAGAAGAACATGATAGCCAAATTAAAAATACCAATTATACCAGCTCAAGAGGACAAACTTAAATTTTCTATGCTAAGAACGAACAATTTACCCTGTGGTCCAGAAGAATCTTCGAGAGCTACCGATGCCTCCACTTCAGCATCAACACTGTCTTGCGGACTCACTGGAGCTGTAATTTCTTGAGGAACAGCACACTGCTGATGATCCGGCAAAAAATCCCCTCCGGGCTCCCCGGCAGGAGGTAAAGAACACATCTCAACGGTATCGGCCTTTTCCATAGCTGAAGCCAATGCCAGTTTTCCTTCTGCAATGCTTCTGCTTTCAAAAGCCCTGGCATTTTCCTCTACTGCATCATTCCCAAGCTCTCTGTCATCTTCTCCATCAATCTTATACAAAATAGAGCTCTTCGTAGTAATGGAGTCGATCAATTCCAACGGAAACAGCCGCTCCTCATCTGTTACCTTTTCCACGCGCCGAGTCAGGACCTCCAAAGAAGCATCTTCATCCAAAAGGCATGTCTCGGAGAACTGAATTAGAGCCTCGCCTTCTTGCTCTTGCTCTGCCTCTGGTTCTGAAATGAGAGCACCCATATCATCCTCCTTCTTCTCCCTCTCATCAGTTGTATCGCCACCATCCCACAACGCCATCTTCTCCTCCTCCACACTTTCTTGATCAAAGAACGTAACTTTATCTCTTTCTTGATCAAAGATCGTATCTTTATCGGTCCTTTCGCGATCCTCTGCTATCTCCTCCACCAAATTCCCCTTCTGAGGATAATCCAGGACCCCCCAAGAAGAAGGCTTTAGGAGCAAATACGGCGAGTAGAACCCGCTCTCCAAGATGACACCGCAGCAAGAGCACCTCAGATCCTTCTCCCCTTCGTCGCTCCTCTTCATCCACGTCAGCAGCGCCACCGCCTGATCCGCCTCCGCCGGCCGCGCCGACAAGCAGTCCTCACACATGTCGCTGGCCTCGGCGAGCCGCCGGTGGTTGGAGCAGTAGCCCAGCCGGGAGACCTCGGCGGCGTGGGCTTCGCAGAGGAGGCCGTCGTAGGCGCTCCGGCCCCGGCCGGGCTCGAAGAGGTGGTCGACCCGCGAGCAAAAGAGGCAAGGGGCCTTCAGGCCGAAGAAGTCGGCAAACTTGCCGATCAGATAAGAAAACAAACCGTTGAGGAGGAGGAGGGCTATTAAGATCCACTCCAGGAGGGTATACACGAGAATCACTGCCATCCTGTTGGTGTTCTTGTGAAGCATGGTTGCAAACTTGTTAGCAGCCATCGATCCTTTCTTCTTTTTTTCCTCGATCTTGGTTTTGATCAGATTGGATTGAAATGAATTAGATTTGGAATGGGATGGTTCTGGTATTATTTACAGGGTAATTATTATGGAAGATAGAGGCGGAGGGAGGGTTTTTAATGGAGGATTGGAGATGGGAATATAGGAGGAGGAAAGGAGGAGTATGCCGAGGAAGGCTAGAAAGGTATTCAACTTGGTGAAGGAATAAGTTTTAGGTGGGGGAAACGAAGGAAGGGACCAGAAAAAGGAAGGGGGGGAAGAGAATGGATTGCTCAACACCGTGGAAAGGTTTATATTTGTTTTAGTTATTTTCTTTTTGGTAAGATGGATTAGCCTATATTTAATCTCCATCATTATGAAGCAAACACTTTGAATATATAATTGACTCGTTATGTGTATTTCTATGGATACTCTCATATTTACTAAATATCTCCTTTGTGGATTACTTCTCCACTCTAAGAAAGAAATAAAAGAAATGAACAAAGAAAATTAAGAGATTGGTAATGTATTTTTAGTTTTTTATTGGGTGATATTGGTAGTGTATATATAAAAGCACGTATATATGAGATAATATAAAGTTGGTTTTTGCAAAAGAGGTTGCATATAACGTTGCAAATATATATGGGGGTTGCATGTTGCCAAATATATATAGCAAAGTTACCTATTAAATGATGATAAATCTTATATCCAACCTATTCATCTTCCTCAGCTTTTATAATATCATAAATGATGATAAATCTCACTTGACCGATTTTCTCTTCATCTTTTTCGGCTTTTATAATATTATGAATGATGATAATCTTGTTTGACCGGTTATATATAGGATTGATAAATGTTGTATTTATAATATTATGCATGATTATAAATCTTATTTGATCGGTTTTATATAAGACTAATGAGTGATGATAAATTGTTAAATTTATGAGATCCCAAATCTCAAATCCCATTTGAAATATTTAATTTTACGTATGAACATCCTAAATCAAATTTTTAAAAGCCCGCAGTCTATTTAGTAAAAAAATCTTAAGATAAGTCAACTATTAATCTTCTCTTACAAAATTCTATATTTGAGTGTCTCGAAAAAGTTAAGAAACTTCAAATACCTTCATTTTCTATGCGGCATAGATTGAAGATATATTTATTCAAAGTAATAAATAGAACTTAATTGAAATACTTCTAAAAATCAATATGATAGAATATAAAAATTGATCTTCTCACTAAGATTGCATGTAGAATTGCCAAGTGTACATTATAGATTATCCTATATTCAACAAAATATTTTTAAGAAAAGGGAAAATGTTAACCTTCTCTTAAAAAAATACCATGCCAATGGATTAAAGAACTAATAAGAAGCTCCAATACGCTCATCTTCTTTACTTTTTTTCTTTTTCTTCCTTGCCACTTAGATTGCCTGTCTATATATCTGGAGTAATAAATAGACTCTTGATACGGGGGACAAAAAAATGTTGTAGGAAGTGGAATGTAAAAAAGCTGCCATGGTCGTGGGAAGGGTTCTACCTCTTCAACAATCCACATAGCCGTTAAGTACTACCAAACGTAAATATCCATTCATACTTACTATACAAAGTTCTCTCTCTATAGCTATTTAATATGTAGCCATCACTCATGTCCACGATTATACAGGCATTAGTTAATGATATGTGCAACATCTAACAAATGATGAAAATATTGTTATACTACGTATTATTTACCATAAAAGGTTATTTTTTTTGAAATCAATCAAAACTTACCAACAGTCACAAAATCTACGTACACATACCAAATACCGTGCAATGGACGGGTCTGCAGGTAGTGTATAAAAGAAAAAGGATAAAAGCAAACTCAAAACACAACTATTCATATTGTTTTACATGTCGGTACAAATAATACTATTATTTAAAAGAACAAGTGATATGCACTTGTAAGTCCAATGCTTGTCTCTCATCCAATGATAAATGCTTTTAGGAATAGAAACTTTCGCACATAATAATGACATAGCAAATATGTAGTTTACCTTCTTAATGCTAGTGTGCTGAATAATAAACTGCCTATTATCAGAGGTCTGCTCTATACATAACTATTCACATGTTGAGGTAACTGAGAGTTGCCTGCCACCCTTTTCATGCATTACAATCATGATTTCATGAATTTACTTCATGCTTGAGATTGTGAGTGGGAAACACCATCTTTCAGATTTCATTTCCATTTCTTCCTCTTTGACATGTTTTCCTTGGTTGGTTATGAGACATGCACAATGTATTTGTGAAGAGCAGTTTTTTGAATGTAAGCATCATAGAGGTAAGTCAATAGATAAATGTAGTTGCACAAAAAAAAAAGTGCTACCATTACAAGAATGGTGCCAGTGATCATCTCATGACAAGTAAGTAAAAGAAATACTAAAGTGAAAAATTAGTAAAAGAAGACAACAAAAGAAAAAGCCCTTCTTATGAATACAATATTGACAAGATAGCATGAAAGCTTGGCGGAGTAGAATCACCAATTCATCCAATATCTAGTATGAGTTTGAATTCAGATGACCGAATAAAACCTGGTGATTCGCTGGCTGATTGAATGGATCACCCAATCTCAGAGTTTGTTTACCAGCTTTTGGAGTTTAGCAATACATGGAGTTATGGGGAACTGCACTGGAGCTGTCAACAGAGAGGGAGTTAATTAACCAGAATTCGCTGTGATGGTGATCTGAGATTCAGTTGGACAAGATAAAGTCCAGGTATAGTGCGAGTGCCTCCTCCCACCCACCTTTAGCTTTCGGCCTCTTCTTTCGACCGTCCTCTAGCTTTGAAAAGTTCTTGGCCGCACGAAGTTTTATTACATGTTCCTTGAATCACAGCCCAAAGGTGACCCACCCAAAAGAAAGAAGCATGCTTGCATAAAATTTCACTCAATAATCATCTAAATGGCTAGAGGATATCATGGCCAATGTCTTCCATTTTTAGTCTAAGAAATAAGACAAATGATTCAAAATCAAACATCTTTGCCGCGTAACTGGAGAAAGACTTAATATAATTTTATGTATACAAGGAGTTTTATTAAGCTTAAGCGTGTGGGCACACCAACTTGGACATTGGTGAGGCTCTCCGAGGCATCCAAGGAACTGACGGCAGCCAAAAGCAGATGTGGTGACCCACAATAAATGGTATAAAGAAATGGGGATATATATGAAACAAGAGAAACGCATTAAGACCCGTCAAAATTTCAGTTGATGATATCGACTAGTATAGAATTAGCATGAAGGTGGTGGAACTAGAAAAATCTCAATCACAATCACAGGGGGAGGAAAGAACTGGCAGGTGTAAAGATACTGTCGGAATTGCTGCTTGGGATTGTTGAAGTGATCAAATATTTTCTCTTTTCTTTTTAGATATAAGTGGATTGTTGAGAGGGGAACATATATCAATCTTGTTGGCTTAAGATTCTGTAATTAAGAATGACCAAGATTATGATATATGTGATGCAAATGTGGGCTCCACAGGGTACAGCAATTTCAAATATGGGGACTCGACCTTTTCAACTAGTTTGACTTGAGGAATCCTACTCCTTATACGACCGCTGTCATATATAGATCTCTCTAATAAGACAGCTGCGATGCGATTGGTCGCGTTGTTGAAAGATTAAAAAGTTTGTTGGATCGTGTTTTGTAAGATTTGAGAGTTATATCTAACACTAAGATGTGAAGCTGATAAGTGCGCTATTTGATCTCTCTTTCTCACTGTGTGCGTGTGAGGGAGAGCGAGAGAGCGAGAGAGCGAGAGAGAGAAAGCTGGAGGGAAGCCCACCGGATTTAATCTACAAGAAGGGGCAAATAGGAGGAAGAGTAGAGAGTAGAAGTAGAAATAACTATAAGATAAGCAGAAAGAAATGAAGCTATTTAGCATCATTTTGATAGCAGCCCAACTTTGAGTGTTATTTTCCTCCCTTCCTTCAAAAAGTGAAAACAAACAACCCAAGAATTTTAGAAATACGGCATTCATGATCTGATGTCTTCGTGAATTTTGATGAGTGTCAAAATTTGACAAATCATGCATGAATAACAAGTCAAATAGGTTCTTTATTTTTTTATTTTATACTTGGAACATTTGCTAATAGCTTTATTTTGCCCCCCCATGCATCATCTCATTGAACGGACTGTTTTAGACCCCTATCTTATATCTAGGATTTTTCTTAGGAGTGGAGGTTTCACTTATTTTGGACAGCATCATGGTATTGATGTATCAAGGATGCTTGAAATCAGATTAAATGAAGATCGTGATTTTCCTCTTTCGATTTAATTTTTTCTTTTTGGTACCCACCTTATTTTATCTCAGTTTTCTTAATCATATGTATTAAACATATTAATATTGTACGAATTTAGATTAACTAAAGGTTAATTCATCTCTTTCGTTTTATCTTGTTCATATTTTAATGCAATTTTTACTTTTCATATTTAATCATTTGGCAATTGAAGTCCTCGAATCAGTCGCAAGATTTAAGAAAATAACAGACATGCCTCTAATTGATCCAAATCACAATCAATAATACTAAAAAAGGTTAAAGATGTGAAAACATTTTTTGGCATCGACAATAGTGTTCTTAGTGATTAATTTACAGTGCCTACTATGGCTATATTTCAAGAAGTGATTTGGCATTTATGTGAGAATGAGGTCGAGTATGATTATTTAGTAAAGAATTATTATGATTCAACCACTAAAAGATTTAAGTAGGAGATCAGTTCTCTAATATTCTAGAATGTTTTTTTTTTTGAATGTCTTCTCTGAAATTAATTCCCTATATCAAAATGTCCATCAGTTGTATTTCTCAAACATTTGAGTAAATGGATGATCTGCCATGCGGTTTCCAAGTGATCACAGGGGTAATAAAAAATCCCAGTCCACTGTCCCATGCATTGAAAATAAAGTCGATCCGATTCAGGAAGAACCGATCCAACGATAGGATCTTGGAAGCAATGTGTCGCTACCAATTTGTTTGTTTGTTTTTAAACAAAGAAAAACCAATGGAATTTTTCAGAGTAGAATGGTAGGGAAGGTTGCAGCTAGGAGTTTGGATTTTTTTAGATAAGTTAGCTCATTAATTCATCTAATTATTATTTTTTCCTTTTGCATTAGGTAACTTCAGTAAGTTCAGGTGTGACCCAAGACTTGGGTGGCCTTACTATAGGCCTGGTTCGGCCTGATGGGCACTTAATAAATGAATGCCTTATTTTAGTTTTTAAAGGGTTCTGCTCCTACCAGAGCTAAAATTATCCTCATTTGAAACCTTGCAGCACCTTGCAGAAAAACAAACAAGAAATGCTTTCCGCGAGTAAGTAGGGTTCTATTATTGGCCTGCTTAATGAAGGAAATAAACTATCCCTTGAGATGGTACATGGAAGAGGCAACTAACTTTGTCTAGTAGTCTAGTTCCACAACTCATCTTCTTCTTTTTGTTCTTTCTTTATTTTTTTTTCTTTTCTCCTTTTTTATTTTTGAGAACCAACTCCACAATTTTTTTTTTTTTGGTTGGTGAATCAGTTCGACAACTCATCTTTTTAAGAATCTTCAAGATACGATCTATGCAAAATACCAGTCATCTTTGCTTATACTGTTGTATGATACAAAATTAGTGTCCATGAACATTTAAATTTCAACACCATTACCAGTCATCTTTGCTTATACTGTTGTATGATACAAAATTAGCATCCTTGAATATTTAAATTTCAACACCATCAAGGAGAAATGATGAACTCTAAGGATGCACTTGGTTCATGATCAGAATCAGAATCAAAATGGTCATATTTTCGAATATATTTGGTTCCTGATTGAGATCCAAATCAGAAATGAAATCGGAATGGGATTTAAATATTAAAAGAGTTGTGAATGAATTTTGGAGGATTGAATTATTTCTATTTTTTATTAAAATCGAAATAAAAATATAACTTCATCCAACCAAATAGCTGAAATGAAAGTCACTCATTCCCATTCGCATTTCATAGGCTAACTTTCTCTAACCAAATATATCCTAAATTTTAATAATATATTATCACAACATAATAGACCTCTTTTATTATTGTTATTTATTATTATAATAAAAATAACAATCTTCCTATGCCACTTCAGTCCTCCTTGACCAACTTTATTTGCAAATTAACTATGGCTGCTATAGCATTAACAGATAATAATGGATAAATAAGAGCATTATATGTTTAAATCCTCGTTATTAGTTTTTTATTTTTGATTGTTATTTTACATAAAATGAAACGGGTAACGTTCACTATAACGGCCATAAAGCCGTTATACATGCTATTATTGTAAACGTTGCTCCAAGTTCTCCCGTTACTTAATCGGTACTTGGTATCTCTATTATTTTAATTATTTCTTTATTGCGTGCAGGGCAAGCTGGGCGCCGGTGCCGTTGCCACTTGCCTATATATAGAGCTCTTCGGAATACTTTCCTTCGATGCGACTCGGTGAGTTGGGCGGGGACGAACCACGGCACCGCCCGAGGACGAGAACGACGAGGAGGAGGTGCGGAGGCGTCCCTCGCCGGAGACTACAAGAAGGAAGGCAAGCGATCCATCCCCCTTCCTATCTTCTTGCGTTGTCTTTGTATTCTTATGTGGTTCTTGATGTTTTTTTGGATTTTGGCGTTACTTGTAGCGATTTCACCATTCTTGCGGTTCTTGATTCTAGTTCGGAGTCGGTGTTAGATAGTGATTTCCCTTGTTCCTGTTCTCTTTCTTTTTTCGGTTTCTAGAGAGGGTTCTTGATTTTTAATTCGGTTTTGATTGGTTCTTGATTTCCTGTGGTGATTATCCTGTAATTCTATACCCTAGTGCAATCTGTAGGGTTCTAGTTTTGTGATGCTCATGTAGATGTGGACCTTGTTCTTTGTGAATCGTTAAAATTCTTGGGGTTTTGGCGATTTATTTTCGTCTCTAGAGTTCGTTTGCGTTAATTTCAGTAGACTTGGCTATCATGGATTTGGATTTTTTTTTTCCTTCCATTATTCAGGGTGACCTTACCCTCTACGGTTGATAGATATTACCGTTACTATGATCTTAGATCATTGTTTTTGACTGAATTGTTCCCATGTCGAATGGTGTTTAAATTCTTGTACAGATGGAACTTCTCTATGATTTTCTTACCCCTAGTATATAGTCTCTTTCAGATAAATATTTTGGTGGTTGAGGTGTTTTCTAGGGATCAGAGTTGGAAAAGTATATAGTCTCTTTCAGATAAATATTTTGGTGGTTGAGGTGTTTTTTTTCCTTCTTGTTATCTGTTTTGAGTTACAATGATGCAAGAATCCTGATTTTTCCTTGAGGTACAATTGTTGCATTTGAAAGGATGTTTCTTTCTGATCTTGTAACTCATCTGGATTTTGATAATCTTTTCTTTCCTTTTGATTGATGACTGTGATGAATTTTTAATGTGGCTTCCATTAGTTATTTCAGTTTTGAGTTGGATTTGAAGTTCAAGAATATGTAAACATTTCGATATTCATTCTCTACGTTGTTCTATTGCTGATGCTTTTTGAAATATCTCATGATAGTTTAATTTGGTATTTCTGGTCGGTGACGGTGATTGAAGCAAAGATTTATAATTCACAGCTTCATCCTTGTCTATTATGGTGCATAATGATTCCTCCATAGGCCTCGCTCAACTTGTATGTAAGTGCAGATATTAATTGCGATTTCTAGTCTGCTTTATTTTTTGGCTTATATACATGTGCAGTGTTAAGGATAGTTTATTTGGTACTTTTAGTTGGTGTCTAAGGCAGAGATAAGTAAATTTCACATTACATGGGATCTGCCCTTTTGATTAACTTTGTTTAATGCAGATATTGGATGTAGTTTTTGTTGTCAAATCACTGGACTTGTGGGTGAGTGATAATCTCTTATTGGGCTTGTTTCTCCATTATATTCTGGTGATAATCCTCGAAAAAGCTGATATGATCAATGTTTAAAACAATTTCATCAGATCTATCTGTTCTGCATCAATATTTTGCTGTTGATATCTATATCTATCTGCAGATGACAAATTAGGACTTCCGCAGAGAATTTTGATGAGTTGCTGCTATAGGAATCTTTTGCTGTCTTGCTCTTGAGCAGCGGCATGTTTATTAATTGAAGCTGAAGGATGTAGCACTGTATTTTATTCTCTCCAGCAGTTCTTGATGTTGCAGAATCTATATTTTCTTTAGAGCACATTTTAAGTGGGCTTCCAATATCTTATAGTGTCACTTTAGTAATTTAGACTGTGATCAAATTATATGATTGAAATATTTATTATTAATATATCATTCAGGGATAAGGTTGTTCATCATATTTGTGGTACCTATGGGTATATGTTTCCCTTTTATGTTATTTCGAAATGTTATCTACTGCTTAATAGGAATGTTTACTACACTATGCTTTTAAATAAATACAGAAAATGAGATAGATATTGTAAAATTTTTAAAGACATCATATATATATATATATTCATAAATAAATGGATAAAAGGCCATTACCCAAGACTTGAACCCATGCCGTTGCACTTGCCATCCCAAGCCTTTTACCATTGCACCAAGCAGTGGCCCTTTCATGTGTGTATATATATGTTTAAAAATATAAATTATAATGTATAGTATGAGGGATTTTAGGCAGCTGTGCCTCGCTTCCTACACCCATATGCCATGCTCTGTGATTGGGGAGGAAAACTAACAAAACAGTACCTAAAAGAGAAAAATAGAAATCATATTCTACCTATTGCTTGTTTTCCTCTTTATTCCTTTCTGACTTAAACGAATCTCTGAAATTCTGCTAGCTTAGTCTCTCTTTATTTATTTATTTTTTGCCAAACTACCCTCTCCTCTTAGTTCCTACCATCACATCCTTGTTTCAGCCCATTCTCTTCTCTCTTCAACTTTCTTTGCATTGCAGCCCCATATCCATTTCAAAGATAATGAGGCTTCTTTGTGCTCAAAATTGGAGGCAACAAAGTGAAATTAACAACACTGCTTTGGGTTGGTTCTCTGCCAACCCTAGATGGGATCTTCTTAAGGTCTTTATGTTAGCTCTGAGCAAAAATGATACCATATGTCCTAATTCAATGCTATTAGCAAGAATGAGGATCAAATTTTGAATATCAAAATCATAGGGGATGGGCCAAAGTCATAATTGTAACTAAGCCACCTATAAGAGGAGAAAGGGGGATTATGACTTGTACTTAGGAGGGAAAAGGGAGTGGAAAGGGGTTTTCAGGGACAGTACTGGAACCACATTTGTTGGTTTCTAGTCTTGTCAAAAGAGCTGCCCAAGTGTTAAGAGAGGCTCAACTGCTTAGGTGGTGGTTGAGTGTACTCTCTTATATTGAATAATATATATACTCCATTTCTATTTTATATTTTCTCACTTCATTTTTTTATCACTGAAATAATCTTATTACAATTATCACTGAAATAATCTTAAGTATATTATAAATGAAAATAACATTACCGAGAAATGATTAACTTTGATTATTCCCCCATCTCTTGATTACTCATTATCCTACACTCCACCAGCTAGAGGCTGTCGTGGAGCCCTCTAATAGCCATTCAATGCCCACAACCCTTCACTAGACTGTTCATAGTCATTTGATTGCCCAAAGTCTCTCAAAAGTTTTATGCCAATACTTACTCTTTTCCTTTTTTGTTCCTCTTCTCTTCTCATGTTATTCCTCTTCTTCTTCCCTTTCCCATTAAAAGATCCTTTTCCCTCCTCCTCCTCCCCTTCCTCTTCTTCATTTTCTTTCCTCCTTTTCAATCCAATTTCTATATGTTCTATATTTTATTTGCTTTTTGCTATTTATGCTTCGTTTTCCTTCTTGTTGCAATATGTTTTCCATGGAATGAAAAATGGGATATTAATTGTAATTTATGAGCTTTAGATTTTTTTCTTAGACTTGTTGTATTTGTACTTTTTAATTTAACTTTTAAGAATTTATTTTTGTTATTATTTATCACATCTTATATTTGACTTGTTTGGTTAACATAATGAGTTATTTTATATCTTGATCCATTTCGCCCTTTTAAACGTTGAGTTGCTTGAGTCACTAAGCGGTCTGCCTAGGTGCTTAGGCGGTGCCTAGGGAGTTAGGGTCCCTATTGAGTAGGAGCAGCCTAGTCACCTTGATTACCTTGACAACCTTGTATATTCACTTTCACAAATTCTTTTTTTTTTCGGTATCTTTTTTATTAACAGAGTCTTTTGTTTGTTTGATACATTCTCTTTTAAATTTTCATGTTTTAAGTTTATTTTAATTCATCTTTATTATCTATTTTCTAAGTTTTTTAAATGTTTTGTTTTGTATATTTGTTTGCAGTATATGTTTATTTTAATACTTTACAGACTCATAGTTATATTTTTTTGTTATTCTATTCAGTTTTATTTTGCTTGAAATTTATTTTTATTTTTAAATTCAGTTATGTTATAGTATTTTTGATTTTTGTTTATTTCCATCTTTATTTTACACTATTGCAAATTCATATTTGTACTTTAGTGTTTATATATTCTCTTTCTAAACTTTCATGTTTTAAATTTATTTTAATTCAACTTTATTATCTAGTTTATAAGTATTTTTTAAATGTTTTGTTTTGTATATTTGTTTGCAATATACATTTATTTTAATACTTTACAGATTCAGATTTATATTTTCTTTTTTATTCTATTTAGTTTTTATTTTGTGTTTACTTTATAAGCTCAATTTTCTATTTTCTTTTTGCGATCTGGTTTCCTTCTTTTTTTTTTCTTTTCTTTTGCTTATCTTCTTCACTTTGACATATTTGATTTTGTTAGTTTCTTTTTGTAGTTTCTTTCTTTTCATTTTTATTATCTGTTTATATAATTCTTCATATTTTTAGCTTATTTTGATTTTTCCATTATCTGGTTTGCGACCTATTTTTATATATTGATTTTGCATATCTGTATGGAGTGCTAATTTATTTTAATTTTTGTGGATTCAGTTTTATATTTTCTTTGATTATTCAATTAGTTTCTTTTATTTGTTCATTTCCCACTTTTGTATACTTTTACCAATAGGAGAATTACAGTAAAAAATCTTTGAAGATGTCAACAATTTAGCAACAGCCATTTTCCTGTGTAGGTTTCATATTTGGCATATTTAGCTTCCATAGCTCATGAAAACCATTTTTTCCCTTGAGCTGATAAGAAACTACAAGATTTATTACTCACCATTCTCAACTTTATGGTGCATAAGTCCTTTTTACCCTTAAGAAGGGCATCACATTTATTTGTGTGAGAGAGAGAGTATTGGTAACTTTTACCAAGCAGTTACCCTTGAAGTGGAATTATTATTCATTTTATTCTCTCTTTTTTGTGTAAGAGAAAAGGGATAGAGACTCTACCTGTGCTATAATTACCCAAGTACAAATTCTTGGAGATGCACTATCAAAGACTTGAATCTGAAACTTTTAATTGCCAAGCAAAGGAGTGTTAATCATGTTTATGCTAAACTTTTTTTTGGTAATTTCATATTAGGTTCTCTGAGATGTTTTTGAGACTGAGACGATTTTCTTGTCCTATAAGAATTAACTAGCCATTTTTTTTCAGATTTCTTGCATGTATAACGTTATAAATATCTGAAATTGCATGTGTACCCTTATAATTACACGTATACCCTTATAATTATCTTTTTTCCATTTATATGCTTAGAAATATCTGAAATTACGTGTATACCCTTGTAGATTTACTATTTATGCGTATATCTTTATAAATTATTTTTTTGCATGTATACCTTATAAATTATTTCTTTTTGCATACCCTTATAAATTATTTCTTTTTGCGTGTATATTATGGGTATGCATATAATTTCATATATTTATAAGGGTACATGCAAAAAGAAACCATTATAAGGGTACATATAAATAGTAAATTTGCAAGGGTATACAAAAAAAAATTATATGCATCAAGGTTTGTTAAACGGTACCGAGGGTTGTATCTGTTGGCGATCGATTCGGCTCGGTATGGGTTTGTATTGTGATATTTTGGGGCATATCGAAACAAGGAGAGGAAGGAAGAGAGGGAGGGAGAGTGGTCGCTACCGTCTTCGTTCGGAGAGAGCGGTGGTTGTGGAGGGAGTGGGCTCTAATTCTTGGCGGCAAGGACCTTTCCAATGATTGAAGGTGACCAGAAGGAGGAGGAGAGGGTCTTTAATGAGAGATCGAGTGACAGTGCGTTGGCAAGGGGCGGAGATCAGAACCTTAGGAGAGAGAGGGAGGGAGGGAGGGAGGGAGGGAGGGGGGAGAGAGAGAGGGAGGGTGAGCAGCCGGTACTATCGTTGGTCCAAAAGGGGGACCAGTTCGCTTCGATATGGCTCAAACTGCCCGATTTGGGATGGTTCATGTGAGGACCTGTGCGGATGTGTTTTTAGTCCCATATTGGCGATGCATTGGGTAGATCTTGGGCACTTATATATATCCGAAAAATCTAAAAAATATCTTTCGGCTAGTCTTTTTGGGTGAGATTTGGGGTTATTACAACTAAGATATTAGAGCGGACACGTAGCTCGTGTCCCATGTGGACTAGGAGACACTGCAGTATGTGCCCATTTGGACTGACCACAGGCTAATCGTAGTGCTTGTGATTGGATTTCTGGTACTTGTTATTAGATTTGAGTGGATTTGGACCCTTAGCCTGGTGAGGACACTGGGACTTAAACAAGAGGAGAAAGTGAGGATTCGTGCGAACATGTGTTAGTCCCACATTAGCCATGCACTGGGTAGATGTTGGGTACTTATACAGAATCAAGAAACCCAGATAATATCTTTCCGACTAGCCTCTTTGGGTGAGGTCCTAGTTTGTCATAGTTTGACCAACCTTGGTACACACACTAGGAATCTATTTTTTGCCATTTGTGGTCACATGGTATTTTATCTTTTCTATAGGGATTTCTAAGAAGAATAGATTAAAAGCATCTGGCTTTTTTGTTAACTTGATCAAATCATGAAGAACTCTATTATTTTTGCCATTTGTGGTCATGTGGCATTTTATCTTTTCTATAGGGATTTCTAATATGAATAGAGTAAGAGCATCTGGCTTTGTTAACTTTGTCAGATCACAAAGAGCATTTAAATTTCTTTTTGCAAGGATTTCTAAAATGGATAGAGGGTGTTTAAGCTATGAGATGATTTCCATAACTACTTGCTCACATGTTTTTTGATATTTTTTCTAGGGTATCCACTTGAGTTATTCTTTTGATATTTGAGTCCTTTTTACTATCAACTTGATATGTATTTCATGTTTTCAGCGACATTGAAATGCTTTTTGCAACTCTACAGAGTTGCAACTGGCTATTCTTGAGAGGGGGTTTCCTATTTGATGTCTTCATACTAATTGAATTTTGACCGTCTTATATTCTTTAATAACTGATCTGTTGAAGCAATCTTTTATCAGGGTCTTATTCAACTACTTTAAATCAAGATAGATCTGGGTTTTTTCTGCATGGTTATTTTTGGCTTCTAGAAGAATATGGAGGATGATGGATGTATATTTTTTCTCTCCTGGCTGTTTGGGTGGTGTAGTCTATCTTATTCTTTTATATGACCTGATTAGTGGCAATTTCCAAGTTTTCATGTTCGTCAACATACCTGCAGAGATTGTGGAGGCTGGTGGTCTCTCTTGCTTTCCTATCAACTTTTCTTTGCTCTAATTTTTGAAACTTCTTCAGCTGTAATGTTTTGATAATACCATGTTAGGAGATTCATCATAATAGTATGTAGTTCTAATGTTGTTTGGGATGCGAACCACTCTAGAGAGAATCTGCTAGCTGATTGCATGGGCTGCTTGTACTCGAGGAGGTCTTAGAACTTTTTTTCTGCTCATATTGATAACATAGTTCTGCAAATCCTTAACTGTGATGTGTTGACCCTCTGTTAGATGCAGAATTTGAAACCTGATGGCAGTCATGATTGTTTAAGAAATTGCATGACTGACGTGACAACGAGAGCAACAAGCAAGCAAAGCCAGAGCATCTGAAGGACAAGTTCTGGTTTTATGAATATGGCCCCATAATCGATAAGTAAACACCCGAAGCTGAATGGGCTGCTTGTACTCGAGGAGGTCTTAGAACTTTTTTTCTGCTCATATTGATAACATAGTTCTGCAAATCCTTAACTGTGATGTGTTGACCCTCTGTTAGATGCAGAACTTGAAACCTGATGGCAGTCATGATTGTTTAAGAAATTGCATGACTGACATGACAACGAGAGCAACAAGCAAGCAAAGCCAGAGCATCTGAAGGACAAGTTCAGATTATGGCCCCATAATCGATAAGTAAACAACCGAAGCTGAATGGATGTTGCTTGTACTCGAGGAGGTCTTAGAACTTTTTTTCTGCTCATATTGATAACATAGTTCTGCAAATCCTTAACTGTGATGTGTTGACCCTCTGTTTGATGCAGAACTTGAAACCTGATGGCAGTCATGATTGTTTAAGAAATTGCATGACTGACATGACAACGAGAGCAACAAGCAAGCAAAGCCAGAGCATCTGAAGGACAAGTTCAGAATATGGCCCCATAATCGATAAGTAAACAACCGAAGCTGAATGGATGTTGCTTGTAGGTGGCATGACATCCAATTGAATGTCCACAGTGATGATGGGATTGCAATAAGATGCTGCTGTAGAAGTGTGTTCAAAAGGGGCTCCTAAAACTCTTGAAGGAACTGCCCAGAGGAGCCTATGATATTGGTGCTGATTCATGATAGTAAGGTTGTTGCTGCCCATATTAAATGTTACTAATAAATAGTTTGCAGCAGCAGCTTATAGAGTGGTTGTTCCTGTAGTTAGGTGGCTGGAAGCATGCTCTTAGTAGAAATATGTTGGCCTCTAGTAATTTCTAACCAACATTCTGTGCAGTGTTTTGAAACCCGGTCGACCTGCCTGAGACTAGTCGCCTGCCAGCCTTTGCAGTGGATTGGATCAATACCTGCAAAATCTCAAAGCTCTTTCAACTTGACGACCCAAACTGTTCAACTGTTCAAACCATAGGTTGAACTGGATTTGGCCCATCCAGTGTTGATTGAAAAAGAAAGCAAGAAACCCTTTTGCCTCCCATTGTAGGCAAATCATTGTCATGGCCACAAGGTTATCTTACGGCATGGATTGCGTTGTTGGGATAATGATGAGGAAGCATCAATGGAAGATTTGGTCTGTGAATGGAAGATTTGAGACAGCAAGGATGGGTCTCACGAGGATGAAGGGCAGTGGCTGGATCTCATGGAATCAAGGGAAATGAGGGCGGCAATGCCAGATTTGAGGCAGTGTGGCCATATCTCACATGGAGATAGTGTGGCCTTATCTCATGATGGAGTGGATGGGGGTGGGGTCAGTTGACATGCGACCGACTTGCAGTTGAACTGGGAAAACCTGGCCTTATCTCATGATGGAGTGGATGGGGGTGGGGTCAGTTGACATGTGACCGACTTGCAGTTGAACTGGGAAAACCTGGCCATCGTAGTGGTTCGAGTCACCAGGTTTAGAAGACTTACGTCTTTTTTTTTTTTTAAAATACTCCAGTAGCTAGTTGAGGCAAATTGTTAAGAAAATAGTCTATGAAATGCACTGTTGCTGGGTTGGATAGACTTTTTACTTTTTAGGCATTCTTTTGGTCAACGAGAGCTGAAATTAATTGAAATTTTAGTTGGTACCGATATGAAATTTGTGGATTGTAGTTGGCACCAACCTTCTTCCATGGCTAACTTGGCTTGTGCTAGGAGGTGCTGGCAGCTAGCTAGGCTCAAGAGCTAGTGCTTAGCTATGATTGTAAGCATCATGGTTACTTTGTGGGTCTTATCCGGGCTGGGCGGAAGTTGACTGCCAAGCAAATACTTCAACTAATAAAACAACCAAGTTGTTGGTAGGCTGCAAATAATCAATGCATCGAAAAGATTCAGTCACAAATTTGGGTTCAGTTCATGGTAGTAAGAGGATCAGTGAGTTCAAGCTTCAGTTTGAGCACACAAACAGCTTTTTTCTTAACATAAATGTCTACCCGCAGGCGATAAAGACTGGGAGCTGGAGTTGGAATGCACAGAGAATGATGAGTATTCATGATCAAATCAACATGCAACAAATTTATTGAACTGGATCACAAGCAAGAGCACAAGGATCAGAGCTATTTAGTTCTAATACCATGTTAAGAATCAGCCAAGCTACATTATTTGTTATGGTATTAAGAAAGGTTCATATATACATGGTGATTCCAATAATAGGTGATGAGCTGACCACCTAAAAGCTACAAGCGTACAATTATTATCCACTTTGTTTATCACCCAAGTGCTAGGATATAAAGATGTTACATTGACATTTTCCTTCAGATTCTTATCATTAAATAGTCACTTTACTATTGTGAAAGAAATAGAGTAAAATAGACTGCACAACAAGGAAAATCTTATCACCAAGTTAAAAACTGTGTTATTCAAAGGCATATGTGTTAAATTGTACAAAGCACGGGATAAATTGTACAAAACAAATATTACAGCATAGACTTATTTATTCAACAAGTTGATATTTATATATCTTCTATATAAAATGGCAGGCTTTGGTGCAATGATAAGGTTGCTACATTGTGACCTAGGTGTCATGGGTTCAAGCATGAAAACAGCCTCTCTCTCTGCACTCTAGGGTAAGGTTGCGCACATCTAACCCTTCTCAAATCCTGTAGTGGCAGGAGCCTTGTGCATCGAGGTGTCCTACTTATAAAAAAGTAACATTATTTAGTTGTTAAAATATTTGATCTATTTATAAAAATATTGAAGTGTATAGTCTATTCGAAGGAGTAGTTTCCTATCATGCTTGCCTTATGGAACAATTTCCTGATACTAGATATGGAAGAAGTATCGACATGATGCTCTTTTATTATAGTAGTGTAGTCTACTTCCTATACTTCTATGAGATGATACTTAGGCAAATATACTGATCAATGATAGATGCATTCAACAACTTATGCGAGTTGGATCTGCCTCCACCACTATGCAGGCATGATACTCAAGTCAAAATAGGCACTGTGAGGCCAGAGCAAGCCCAAATCTAAATAAAGTTTTAGAAAATATGGAAGGAGAAAATGAAAAGTTTTTGAAGTTAGATGAATTGCTGATACTTAAATTAGAATGAAAATTTTCTTATTTATTTAATTTATTATAATAAGACATGCATGATATTGTGCAATGTTCGTTATTTTTATCTCTGTCTTAATGCAACAATTTTACATTTTGAATTGCTAAACCCATCACGACATTTGTAGCAATACAATCAAAAGAGCTTTCTTATGTAGATGTGGGAGGAATTGAGTATTGTGCTTTGTTAACATGTTCCACAATGTATAAAGATCCTTTATGCAAGATAGTCTTATCATAGTTTTCGCATAGTTTTGTAGTGTTGTTTGCATTCTAACTGAATAGGAGTCTTCTGCGAACATGACTATGGCCCTGTTTGGGGGAGCTGTTGGTAGTAGAGCTGTTGGAAGTAGAGCTGTTTGAAGTAGAGCTGTTACAAAAAGTTGTTTGCTGTTTGGTAACTATATTTTTAAAGTGCTGTGGCACTTAACATATGTTTGGTAAACAAACTGAGAAAGTACTTTTATATGACAAAATTACCATAAAGAACATTGCATAGTATTATACAATAGAGCATAATAAAACATAACATATATTAATACATAATATACGATATAGTATAATATTACTGTAATATAAAATATTATTATTATAATATAGTAATATGACATTGCATAGCATAGCATAATGGTAATATAATTATTAGAGTAAATTAATTTTCTATAATATAACATAATATTAAATTATTTAACATAACATATTAATATGTTATGATATAATGTAATATATATTATATTTATAGTATAATACAATAATAAAGATATAAAATATTATAATTATTAGTATTAATTAATTTCTCATAATATAACATAATATTAAATTATTTAAAATAACATATTAATGTATTATGATATAAATATTTATTCATTGAAATGTATTTATTTATTATCTTATTTATTCATTCATTCATTTATATAAATATTTATTTATGCATTTATTTATTTATTTATTCTTTTCTTTTCTTCTCTTTTTTTAATTTCCTTTTCTTCTTTTTTTTCCTTTTCTTTTTCTTTGCTTTTCTTCTTCTCTTCTTCTCCTTCCTTCCTCCCCCCTTCTCCGTTCTTCTCCTCCCGCCCGGTCGGCAGTGCCGCGCGGTCAGCAGTGTCGGAAGGGGGCCAGGCCATGGCGGCCGCGGGAGGGGGCCGGGCCATGGCCTGCGGCAGTCTCGGTGGCCGCGGTTGGCCTCCTGGGAAGGGTTCTCCTCCCGCGTGGCCGACGGTGCCGTAGGGGGTGCGGCATTGCGGCGGCGGGTGCGGCGCTGCAGCGGGGGGTGGGGTGGGGTGGGGGCGTGGGTGGGAGAGGAACAGGTGGGGAGATGAGGTTTTGGGAAGGAAATTTATTTTTAAAATGGGGGTATTTTGGTCAAAAATAGAGCTTCCCGATAAAGCTGAAAACAACATTTTCGGAAAGCTCCAAATTGGAGCTTCTTCCCAAAAGCTGTTTTCAGTTTCCCACAAAAGCTGAAACAGCTTTCCGAAAATTTTACCAAACACCATTTTTTATCTAAAAGTACTTTTGGAGGGCCCTCCAAAAGCTCCCCCAAACAAGGCCTATGTGCTTTGGCAGTGCGAGATGTGCCTAACTCTTGTGAGTATTTGTGTATTATGGTCAGTGCTTCCCTGCATGTTGTTTCATGTTGATTTGTTTTTAAATATAGTACATGCTATGTGCTGGCCTCACATTCGGAGATGTGATAGGATTTTTAGGCCTTGTTTGGGGGAGCTGTTAGTAGTAGAGCTTTTGGAAGTAGAGCTGTTGGAAGTAGAGCTGTTTGAAGCAAAGCGTTTATAAAAAGTTGTTTGCTGTTTGGTAACTACATTTCTAAAGTGCTGTGGCACTTTAACATGTGTTTGGTAAATAAACATCATTTTTTTATCTAAAAGTACTTTTGGAGGGCCCTCCAAAAGCTCCCCCAAACAGGGCCTATGTGCTTTGGCAGTGCGAGATGTGCCTAACTCTTGTGAGTATAATGCAAGGCTTCTGAACTCTCGATGATTTATTTGTGTATTATGGTCAGTGCTTCCCTGCATGTTGTTTCATGTTGATTTGTTTTTAAATATAATACATGCTATGTGCTGGCCTCACATTCGGAGATGTGATAGGATTTTTAGGCCTTGTTTGGGGGAGCTGTTAGTAGTAGAGCTTTTGGAAGTATAGCTGTTTGAAGCAAAGCGTTTATAAAAACTTGTTTGCTGTTTGGTAACTACATTTCTAAAGTGCTGTGGCACTTTAATATGTGTTTGGTAAATAAATTGAGAAAGTACTTTTGTGTGACAAAATGACCATAAAGGACATTACCGGTATTATATAACAGAGCATAATAAAATATAATATATATTAATACATAAATATATGATATAGTATAATATTAATATAATATAATATAATATTATTATAATATAGTACTATAACATTATGTATTATAGAATAATAATTTAATATAATATTAAATTATTTAACATAACATAGCAATGTATTATGATATAATGTAAAATAATATTATATTTATAGTATAATATAATAATAAATATATAAAATTATAATTATTAGTGTAAATTAATTTTTCATCCTTCTAATTACCATTTGTCTCTCTAACAAATTTTCTAGCTAGGCGATAAAATTGGTTAAATAATTACTAATATTTATTTTTATTTATTTATTTATTTAGATCAAATTATTTGCCACTCACTCATTATTTATTTTATTTATTTATTATTTTATTTTATTGAAATATAGAGGGGTCGCCAGCCATGGGTGGTGGCCGGCATGGTGGCTGCCACCGTGGGCAGCCACGAGCTTCCAAAACAAAAAAAAAGAAAAAAAAAAGAACAAAGGCGGCGACATTGAGAGGAAGAAGAAAATAGAGAGGGAGAGGGAGAGGATGGGTGAGAGAGGAAGAGGTGGGATGAGGGTTTTGGAAAAAAAAGTGTGATTTAAATGGGGGTATTTTGGTCTAAAAAATAGCTTCCCGACAAAGCTGAAAACAGCGTTTTCGGAAAGCTCCAAATTGGAGCTTCTCTCCAAAAGTTGTTTTCAGCTTCCCGCAAAAGCTGAAACAGCTTTCTGAAAATTTTACCAAACACCATTTTTTATCTAAAAGTACTTTTGGAGGACCAGAAAGTGCTTTTTGGCCCTCCAAAAGCTCCCCCAAACAGGACCTTAATATTTTGCTATCTAACATGTCTATTCATTGCTTGATCAAGGTCCGCCGGTCTGGTAGGCATACCGGTTGCCTACCGGACCGGTGTGGTTCCGGTTCGTATCGAAACCGGACGGTACGAACTGGGAAGCTTTTCCCCGCCGGAGCCGGGGAAGAAGAAGAGAATGAGAGAGAGCGTGGGGAAGAGAGGGAGGAAGACCTCCTGTGGCCACCATTGGAGAGCCGCGAAGGGGCGACGGAGGCCTGTGGGGACTTCACTTAAAACCCCCAAATTAAAAAGCCGTGATTGCATCCCCTGCTTCTTTCGAAACAGGTGACGCGGCCGCGGCCGCGTCCTGCGGGTTCCCCCGCACCCCACTGGCCTCCGCCGCCCCTCCGCAGCTCTCCGATGGCGGCCATAGGAGGTCTCCCTCTCTCTCTTCCCTGTGCTCTCTCTTTTTCTCTTCGTTTTCTTCGTCTCTGGCACGGAACCTGCCTATACCGGTTCCACGACTCCGGCGTACTGGTAGCTGGCCGAACCGGTTTGTACTGGCCCGTACCGGCCGGTACGGGCTGGTTCGGCATACTATGTGCTTGATGAATAAAGAAGTGTCTCTTTTCTCAGTTTTTGGTGTAAGTCTAATGTGTTTAGTCCAGAAGTGATTATTTCCTGCGGGCTGTGGTTGTTACATGCATCAGCAGAATGTTTTGGTTCCCCTTTCTGAGGTTTAGGTATTTCCTGTTAAATTTTTTATGCTTGTTTATGCTTCAGCCTTAACGTCAGTGCACTCATATTTTATTTGCCTTCTTATTGGTTTTTGTTTTGTAAATACCAGACTCTCTTATGATCATGCTTATTATGTTTTTCTTAACAGGTCGTTTCCAATTTAGTGGATGCACTACTGAATTCTCATTTATCTGTAGTGATAGATCATGCTACATCTAATTTATGCAAAAAAATATATCAACATTTACCAATTTTTATGATTGGTTTTAGATTGCATACTGCTGTAGAAATACATTTTTGCATGTCTAGATTCTCAGCCTTGATGCAGATGTTGTAAATTATTCAATTCAATCCATGGGATAATTGCTGAGTTGGCATTACTATTGTGGCACACAAAAATATGAGATAGGTTTCCTCCTGTTGCTTTATACAAAGTCTTTCTTTATCTCTTGCTTTTTGTTGATAATGTGGCCATCATTTCCTGTTATCCAGCAATGAGAGTTGCTTTATATTGTTTGATGCAATATGCTTTCTGGTAAATGTTTGGCACTTTGACTTCTTATGATGGTTTTTGAAAATAAAATTCTAGTAATAAATATTTGCTGCGTACAAAGTGAAACTACATATTCTCTCTTCTTATATTAATAAAACTTCAATGCTCCTTTATATGAATTGTAACTCTACTAAAAGGGTTTGTAGATAATAGAAGTTTAAAAGTAACATGCCTAATGAGAAAGAAACCTAAATTAGGACCACTTAATTTGTAAACTATGCCTCAAACTTATAGCCATATTTTAACCTTGTATTTTGACTAAGGTCATAATCATACAGGTAACACTCGTAGATCATAAAGAAGATGCTTTCAATAAATTTAAGAACAAAATTTGATATTTGGGTCTTTATTTTCATGAAAAGCCTCCCAATGTTGGTGGTATTTTTAAATTTTGAACCTTTTGATGCATGTATTAAATTTTGAATCTTTGCAATATGAATAAACTCGTATTTGAGTTTAAAAAAAATCTAATTTTGCTTTCCTAAACCATACTGGGTGTGGTTTGGATTTTGCTTTCAATGTTTCTTGGATCTAATTTGATATCCTCAAGGCATTTTAGATATCATGCTCTGTGAATGGTCTAGAATGATTCTTCATCTTTATGTTCAAAGGAGTAGAAGAAATGGTTCAAGGCATCATGGATAAGATAATATCAATGTTTAACAACCTTAAATTACCCTTATGTGTTTCAATCATTGGAACAACTTTGCATATCATGAATCTTTATGATGAAGAAAAGAAGACATGATTTTATCATAGCAGTCTGCTGTTCAAACATCCTTACTAATGTGTAGAGGACTTGGTTTTCACCTTCAACTCTTCAAGTTATGAATCTGTCACCTTTAGGAATATGAGGTTCCCAACTGTTCAACATTTTACACTGATATTTCTTCCTTGGGCTGCCACATTCTGAAGATGTCATCACACCAATTTGAATCTGCTGTTAGCATTTTTTTTTTTGTGATTTTATATCCTCATTCAACATTGGAGTTGTGTGGGACTTCAATAAACCTTTGGAGTCTTATATCCTGTTGTTACTAGTTTATAAGCAGTATATAGTGAGTCATCCTTTGTGCAGCTTGTTGCACTTCGAGTGGTGCTAATCCCTTGTACCTTCAATCTAGCAGGTGAGTTTTCTGGTAGATGTTATCAGCAACCATTCGGATGCTATGGAAGGACATGTCTCCATGTACAAGTAATGTTCTTAAACAGAAATACCTGTCATATTATTAATAGTCCTAGTTGGAAGATTGCTTTACAGAGTAATGATTTTTTTTGGATCATGCCACACCACATTTAAATGACTGCTGAGTATTGTTCCTGCTCTTGCTCATACATTGTATGTTATAGCTGATAACAAACTATAGCAACCTTGACAACTGGGTTGATGCGCACTATAGACGATACACTTTGATCTCCGGTCATCTTCTTAACGCAGTTGAAGTCTGTAGCAAGGGCTAATTAAGTATATTAAAGTAAAACTAATAAATATTGAAAAAATAAAAAGGTTTGATGTTTCAAAATAATTACCCTAGCTTCGGTGTTGTTGCTCGTGGTCCATCTGTTTGCTGTTGAGGTTGACATAGCTCAAGATGAATAGGTACATCTACATGTGAATTCTCAATCACAGACAAACCATATGGATTACTTGTATCCTTACTAGTTCCTCCATTTAACTCATTTGTTGCGTATATCTGCAATGCTAATTCCACGCTTAGCATGTTATAAAAACAACTGTTATGTTTTCAAGGACTGAACAAGGTTTTAAATATTGTTCGCCATATCGGCCCGAACTGGGCAGTATGGAGTATACCGTGCCAGTTTAGTACTGGTACCCAGTACGGATGGTGTATTGACACTTGGTATGCCAAAAGAGAACCCCGTACCGTACTGACACAATGCTAGTATGGCATTGGTACGGATTTTGGTACCGAGACAGCGAATCTTGGTTTTAAATATTGTTGGCATTGGGCATAGTAACTAGTGACAAGCACTATACGTGCTATGCTGTGCTAATGCACTTGTATGCTTCAACCAAAAAATATTAAAGGACTTAAAAATCAAATTTTTTTTTGACTTTGTCGAAACAAAAAAATGTCAAAAAAAGATCTGATGAGTCCTGATTTGACCCAATGCTATAGTTAATATTGGCCCAATATGGTGGCCAAACCAGCATTAGCAGCACTTAAAACCTTGGGATTGATTTAATCTAGTTTTAGATGAAATCCATACATATTTTACATAGAGCATGAAATGTGCAATGCATGTGGCCGCAGAAACATGAAGACAAGCTTCATGAATGCTCCATTCAGGAGTTTGGATCAAAGAGCAAAATAGATATCTCTGTCTCAAACTTAGTACCTTCTTACGTAACTCCATGTTTTCTTGACGTATGAGGTTTACCTTCCTGTAGAGTTCAATGTTTTCATTGTGAATAAGGTACCCCTGTAATAAATTCTAGAAATTTAGGCACTTAAAATGCAATACTTTCAACATTAAAGATGATTTAACTAACTATTGATAAACCTTTCGGTTCAATTCTTGAATTTGATCGGTTAGAATTTGTTCCTATAGCAGAGAAAAGAAACACATTAAGTAGAGAAGATACGGATAAGAAGGATTGAGGAGCAACATTTGATGAGGGTAACCTTCTTCTTTCTGACACTGCGTAGACTCATTTCAAGTTGGATTTCTAGATTTTGTAGATCTTTGACACTTAAGCCAGACAACTGTTCACCCATCAATTTCCTGCAAGCATTGACTAAATTTTGAATATGCTATATCATCAGCTTATTTAATAGTGTAATAATCAACTTGTTGCACATAGTGTGATATTAACTAGTGACACCTATTCACCTGTAAGATTTGTTCATGGTTTTTGTGGGCTTTCAAATGGATTTCATGATAAAGTAGCATAAGAGGTAGTTTGATGACATTAAACAAATGTAGGCTGAGTTACCCTCCACCAGAGACGTACATTCCCGTGTATGTACATTGCTTTTGCTTGTTAAGGTGGAGTTTAATGGTTTTGTGGGAGAGATCGTATATGAAACTATTGTTTCACAACATGTTTGATCCATACAACTTGATGCGCTCATCTTGCCACCCAATAATGTATGTAGGTTGGCACATTGTCATGGGGTGGGTGTTTTCCTGATCCAAACACCCATGTGGCACATTGACATGCCACACACCAAGGCTAGCCCTCCCAAGTCCTTCCCTCGGGCATACATATAAATGTGCAACAGTTTAGCTACATAGCCAAGCATGCAACCTGACCCCTCGGGTCGATGGCAACACTTGTGCACCTCAATGCCAAAGTATAGACACTTTCCAATAGTGCTCTACAACTCGGCACCTCCATGTTAGCTTTATGGCTTTTTGCCCCACAAGCCAAGTACTGCTCACCCAGGATGTCTTGATTCTTAGAGTGTTTTCGTGCCACAACATAACCTGTGCCACCGATCCGTAAGCCACCATGCTGCCCTTTGGGCATACACAAACCAAATTCACATGACACAACCATTCAACACCACTACTATGCATAAGGCTCAAGCTCAGTCAAAACACCAAGCTGACATGCCCTGCAACCCCTCAAAGCTATGGTTGATTGTGCATGTCCAAGCCCTTCAGGGTTTTGCTATCCAAGCTCCCCAATAAGCTCTTATGCCACAATCCTAGTCTTGCATCCTCAGCATGCCTTCCCCATCCATGGCCATATTGTCTGACAATGTTCATGGCCTGCTCGTACATCGTGCACTACCATGATATTAGCACCCAAGTCCGCCCATCAAGTAAATATATTCGACCGACCAATCATTGCATTTAGTTGTCCTCTCCTTGGCACAACCCTTTTGGCCGTCCTTGATCCTTGGCCCAACATTAAGACACATAATCCGATTGATATTCCATAAGTCAACATTTGTACTCCACGGTCGACTAGCTTCCATGGATCCCTATGAGACATCGCCCTGTAATGCTCATGAGACTTGCTTGTCAAGGTAGGCCACACCCTTGCTCGAGCAGCCCTTTATCGCCTCTTCGCCCCATCATAGACATAAAAAACGCACAGGGTTGTCCGGAAAATTCCTCAAGGACCAACCTCTCGAAACTCCCCTCCGCATAACGTGTGTAGCTCATCCAACCAACATTGCTCCAAATGCCTCCACACGAGACCATCAGGCATGGCACTACCTTGCCCTGCAATTGTGCCATGGCGGACCCATATCCTATGGGCTTGGGAGTCGGGAACACGGACAAAGTTTTGCACCCCTCAACCAAGTGGAATTCTTGAGTATCCATATATATCCTAGTAGTCCGCCACCATGCCAAATATCATGCTTCCCGAGCCATCCGATATCATGCCATGGCTCTGTCGTGCCTTGGCTAACCATTGCTCCCCTCGATACCCCTACTAGGCACCCACCCAACGGCCACCCTCGGGGGTTACAAATGATCGAGGAGCATTGCAACTTTTGGCCCATGCCAAACCCTTTTTGCAATATCGTGCCATGCGCATGCCGGCACCCCTTGCGACGAGTCTATGTCTAAGTCTATGACATCATGTCAGGACTTGGATTTCCTAAAAGATATTCTGAGTTTTTAAATTGGGAGATTCAACCATCTGAATTGCTAAAATTAATCTAGTCCAGTGGTTAGGCATGGACCTCACAAAATATTAAGAGTTAAAAGCCTTAAGCTTCTTTATTCTATCATGCTTCTCTTATTCCATCTCGTCATCATCCTCTCCATCTCCTTGTTTTCTTCTCCCTTCCTTTTATCCATCCTAATTTGTAACAGTTTTAAATACCGACCAGTGCTGGCTAGTATAGGGCATATCACATCAGCTTGATGCGGTACCAATAGGGCATGAAGGTTCAATATGCCACCCATAGGCCCATTCTGAGTTATGGTACAAGCTATGCTAACTCCAATAGCATATCATGTCCTCTAAACTATACTGATTTGACTCATGCCAATAAGGTACTGGTACAAGGTCCAGTAAGACTTAAAACGGTTATTTGATTCCAGGCTTGTCACCACTAGGTTGGGCTAAAATCTTACCATCACCTTCATTACTCCACACCTTTGTTCAAACTCCTTCATAATCATCACTGCTGTTGTCATTTGGGTCAAGGTTTACTTTGTCGGTACCGGGCACCGTACCGGTTGTCTGGCGTCATGGGCCCGTACCGAGAAAGAAAATCTGCCGGAGCCAGAGAAGGAGAAGAGAAAGAGAGAGCGAGCGGGGGAGAGAGGGAGGAGCGGCGACGGATGTCGGCAGAGGCCGCGAGGGGCCTGCGAAGGCCGATTTACCGACTTTACTTAAAAATTTCTAAATTTTTTCCGTGGCCACTTTTGAAACAAGGGACGTGGTAGCGACCTCGGCGTCCGCCGCCGCCCCGCGACCCTCCGCTGGCGTCCGCCGCCGATCCTTCTTTCCTCCCCTGCTCGCTCTCTCTCTCTTCTTCTTCGATGCCGTCAACGAGCTGTTTTCAAAGCCGGAACCGTATTGGTAAGCCACCGGTACAGCTCGGAACAGGCAGAACCATTCCATTTAGGACAGTTCCGCCTTTCTTGGTTTAGATATTCATATAAGGTTTTTTGAGATCACTAAGGAAGAACAAAATTGAGGATTTTGAGAAAGAATGGTTGATTCAGCAGATTGATTTGTGGTTGAATTGTGAGTGTAAATTGGCTACCAAAACAAGGTGTTTGAGTTGGGGTTTAAACTACTGTATGAAACTTTCTTTGGTTTCCATGATTATTTTTTAGAGTAATGACACTACGGTTCCAATGTGATGTGAATGAAAGATGTTTTATGCATTGTACAAAACTATCATACGAGAGCCATTATATGCATTGTTATCAATTATATCTTATAGTTTTGAGTAGTGTTCTACAACCAAGGTTTGTCATATTGATACCTTACTAGTAAGGTACGATAAGTTCTGGTATAGTACGGCTACACCCTTTGTATTGACATAGGTTCCGAGTTTTTTTTTATGCCCAGTCATGGCACCACCCAAAATTGGGCTAGTATATATCGGTACAACATGAAACTGGGTGGAACCAACCATTCCATCTAGGCCTTTTCAGCCTCTATGCTGTATCGGATCTTGATACCATGTTTTGATACCTTACCAAATGTTTCCATATGCTTGGTATCGGGCAATACGGATCGGTATGGCAAACTATGGCTACAATAAATCATTTATAAATATAATTACTATATATCTCTTTTGTTATCTCTTATGTCTATAGCACGTGGATAATGTTGAGACCCTTTGTTTGCCACAAAAACTTTTGATCATATAATAGACTCGGAGAAAGCCTTATGATGTACTAAAAATTAGTTTGAAACAAGTATGATATTCGAGGATCAAGTAGCATCCTCGGTGAGAACTATTAATAACATTGGCTGTAAGTTTTGTATGGACAAGGATATTGCAATTAGATTTTGATGCATACCTAATTGTATGATTTGGAAAGAGGTAGCAAAGATATATAGGGGATGTGGGAAGAGATAGTTTTAACCAAGGTACGCTGAACCAGTCTGGCCTACCGGACCGATTCGAGACCGATTCGTACCGGAACCGGTCCGGTACGAACTGGTCTTTGTTTATATACTTTTTTTTGGTTCACGGACGCGCGCAGAAAATTTTTTTTTTTTTTGTTTGCATCCGCGTCCGCGCTAGAGCTGGCTACAGCGCGCGCGGGAGAATCGCACGCGGGGCACTCTGACCCGAGGGAGGGCCACGCGCTCCTACACCACAACGCGCGCACTGTGGTTAAAAAAAACAATACCGGTGCGAACTGGCCACCGGCTCGGGCCGGTACGAGACCGGTATGCAGCCAGTACTTATGCATGCCGGTCAGTGCCAGCCCGAAAACAGTTGGACCGGTACCCAGACAGCTAGAACCGGTATCTATGTTGTCCGGATACCGGTTCCAGGTTGGACCGGTCTGTACCGGGGTTTAAAAGACCAATACCAAGCCTTACACCAGTTTTGAACCTGAGCGATACGGTACCGATATGGTCAGTATGGATTGAAATGGTTTGTATCAATAAAAATAAAATGGAACCAGTATGTACCAACTTCCAGTACATATGATTGTTGGTACAAATTGGTATCATTGGTATATACCGATTCAAGTGAGAACCAGTGTTCCAAACCTATATTGATCCCATAACATTCCAACGGTATTTAAATCCTTGATTTTAACTAAATTATACTATTAATTATTCTCATGTTGTAGAGTAGAACTTTAAAAGATAGTTTTTTCATAGAAGATGCATACAATATTTGTTTATTGTCAAGCACTATCGTACTAGTGATTGTATTATTCTTGATTTGGACATTTCAATGATTGTGATTTATTTGATATGTATGCTTAACCTTAAGAAGTGGTCACAACTCACAAGTATAAACTATGATATAAGATTTTTCATTTCCTATATTTAATGACAAAAAAAGGGTGTTAGCATCAACAATGGTGGAAAAACACTAAGAATATTGTTAGCATGTCATGTTCTGTATGCTCGAAGGACCTATAGGTTTTTTTTATAGTTGAAGGACCTAAAGGTTAATGTTATAGACTAACATTGTATGATAAAAGCAGCCATATAGTTGAAGGACCTATAGATTCTGGTGTCCCAATTTTACATCATAACTCTAATTAGATTTCTCCCTTAAACCATGCTAAACTTTATAAAAATGGATTCTAACATTGATAGACTCAAAGGAGGAGTTCAAGGGGTGAACTCCTAGATTTCTATGATTCTATACGTAATAAGCGTTCACATCCTCTAAAGTCCAAATTCAGAGCAGTACTTTGGTCACAACAAAAATTAAAAGCTTATCATTGATTAGTGTCTTATGGTGTAAAATTCTTAAAACATACGAAATAAATCTTAAACAATTTTATGAGGAAGGCATATTAGCACTTAATCAATGCTAGAAAGCCTAGAATCTTTTTAAAACTTATCCTATATCTAAAATATTTTCTAAAACTTAAACCATGCAAATTCACATGCGAGATTAATTAGTGTCTTATGGTGTTGAATGGAAAGGGACACCAGAATCTGATTTGAACTCGTCTACTAATGTCCGACTCATCAATATGGAAAAAAAAAGAGAAGGATGTGTAGGAAAAACAATTTTTTTAACTAAAAGATGTTAAAATGTAAATTTTGTAATGAAATAGAGCACTGAAAGATATTATTATTATTTGTCAAGATCTTTTGAAATGAATGTTTCTTGCCCAAACTTCCCATTATATTAAGGATTTTGAAAAATAATATTTTGCAAAGGCATTCTAATAATATTTTGAAAAACAAACAAATCTCACTTTTATTATTAGCGCGTTGAACCAAGGTCCGCCGTACCGGTACTGGTCGGCGTACCGGTGGCCGGCCGGACCGGTACGGTACCGGTCCGGTCCGGTACGTACCGGCTGGTACCGGTCCCGTACCGGCCGGTACGCGGTGGTTTCAAAAACCACAGCGCGCGGCGCTGTGGTTCTAAAAAAAAAAAAAAATCGTACCGGTGCGAACCGGCCGGTTCGCACCGGTACGAGGCCGGTACCGGCCGGTACGGCCCCGAACCGGCCGGTACGGGCCCCGAACCGGCCGGTACGGGCCCCGAACCGGCCGGTTCGGATAAAAAATCGGGAAATACCGGTTTTTTATCCGTTCCGGTACCGGTCCACGGCCGGACCGGTACGTACCGGCCCGTACCGGCCGGTACGGGCCGGTACGGCATTCCATGCGTTGAACTCATCGAAGTCTTCCAAGTTCCCTACCAAGTTTGGAAAATTGTAATTAAGAAAAGGTGGTAAGTATTTAAGTGTCTAACACATGTTCGACTTGGATATATGTTCCTGCCATGAATTCTAGGTGTTGGATAAGAGTAACCAGTTAAAAAAGCTCCAACTGACAGGAATGTTATGGATGGTGGTACCTATCCAAACTCCAACATTAGTTTAAGGATACAAGATGTATCACATTCCAAGTCTAACTAATAGGAATGTTAGGATGGTGGTACCCTACCCATATTCCACCATTAGTTTAAGGATACATGATGTATCACATTCCAAAAAGGTTTTTGGTTCTTCCATCATTACCTAGTTTAAGGATACAAGATGTATCACATTCCAAAAAGGTTTTCGGTACTTCCATCATTAACTAGTTTAAGGATATATCACATTCCAAAAAGGTTTTCAATTCCTCCAAAAAGGACCACCATCTTGTCTTTAGATGTGATTCTTCTCATTTTTCCATTTTTCTTTTGAGATAATTATATATATCTTCTCTAACTAGTCATGTAATGTACTTAATCCAAGTCTAACTAATAGGAATGTTAGGATGGTGATACCCTACCCAAATTCCACCATTAGTTTAAGGATATAAGATGTATCACATTCCAAAGAGGTTTTCAGTACTTCCATCATTAACTAGTTTAAGGACACAAGATATATCACATTCCAAAAAGGTTTTCAGTACCTCCAAAAAGGTTTTCAGTGCCGCCATCTTGTCTTTAGATGTGATTCTTCTTATTTTTCCATTTTTCTTTTGAGATAATTATTTATATCTTCTTCTAACTAGTCATGTAATGTACTTAATCCAACATTAATCGAACCAAAACTTTATTAATCTTATCATAGAACACTAAGATTCACCTATTCCTTTTTTTCACCTCTACATTTTTGCATTAGGACATTGTTTGTGTAGCAGCCAGTTGTAGGTCTTTTTACCTTGCTTATTGACTCCCATATCATTGTCTTCTTTCTCATTTCTGTCAAATGTACCCTGAAACCTTCTTGAGCAATCCTACTTCATTCACCATTTTCTACCCATTTTACTTATTTACTTTTTGTTTCCCTTAATATTTTTGTTTCTCTTATTAGGATGCAAATTATCGAATATCAAACCTCATATCGATGAAGGTTTGGTATGGGATACATCATGTTAGCAGAGGGTATTGATTGATATGCTTTGCATGGTCAGATGGTATGGCCTATTTATGCTATGAAACTATTCTATTTTGTATTTTTCTTATGTTTTGTTGTCTTAATGCTATGTTTTTTAAGAAAAGTATGGCAACAATGTTGATTTAAGTACTCTCTAGCCATGGTTTTTGATGTGTGCTGAAGTTTTTATGTTGCATGTTTTTGACAGAATAATCTGGAATTAGAGATACCTCTAAAACCTTTTTTTTTTCCTTTGAGTGAGTTTTGGGGTTCAAGCCAGAAACCCAAATTTCCTTGATTTTGGTCCTAAATTTATGCCATAGAGCATAAACCTAGTGATCAAATATTGTTAGGTGCATCATAAATCCCCAAGTTTTTTTTAACCTAACATTAAGTATTTATTGGATTTTTTAAAAAATATGGGTGGGCTGGAGGTGATTTACCTAGCTAGAATGCTGGGTAGATTGTGGATGCTTGTTACAAGGCCATGAAATCCAAATAACACCTTCCAGCTAGTCTTTTTAGGTGAGGTTCTGGGTTGTGACAATTATATTAAGATAAAACTCATCTAGGAATGAGATCTCGACTTCTACATCAACTTTGCCTTTTGTCCTTCGCCTAATTTCTTACAGATTAGAAGATGCTTTTGTTCAAAGTCTTATCTTAAAAGAAATGTTTTACTTTGATCGGCCCATTTTGAGGCCCCAATATTGTAGAACACCCATAGGGGTGTGACAACCTTGTTGCATCCTCATAGTACTTGTCAAGGGCTTTGTTTTGCGCATGACATGTTGAAACTGGAGATCATACGAGAAAGTTATGGCCTTCGGAAGTTACACTTCACGATCAAGTTCTGGATGTGGTGGATATTGCTCTCAAACCTTGTCTAGACCTACCCCAAGTGGCTAAATTGGTCCACAATAGAACTCGTGATCCTTCTAAATCACAATTTTGTAAATTCTTAAGTAATTGGGCTATGACGTCCAAAATTGACACCTCAGCTCCCTTATGTTCCATGGCAAGAACATCACATAGACTTCTTTGTAAGAAATTCATATCAAAGAATTCTCTAACAACCTTATTCTCTGCATGAAGTATACAACCAGAAATTATCTATTAAAGCTTGTACCAAGGTATGGCTGAGTATAAGCCTTGTACTCTTTTAATATCCAAGCTACCACCAAAGTAAAATGGGGACAAAATCCTAAATTGCGATGCCTGAGATGAAAAAAAGTATTTAGGATCTCAGTGCTCCTATCCAAAAGATTGTTCCAGCTGCTGCTATTAGCATTATATGCTGGGAGGCTGAGACTCTGGAATTGAAGTACTGAAGCAGTTCTCCGAGTCTTGCTTTCACTTTCTTCCAGAACAGCTATTCTCAGATCCTATAGGCAAAATAAGATTGATTTCTGATTGCACTCTTGGTAGTCCACCCTTGGTGAAACTCTAAGAAATCTTCACGGTAATTTGGTCTATCCAAGCAGTGTTTCACATGATCATGTATTCTATAGCATTCTGGGGGTTTGCAATTTTAGACATTGAAATTGGAGCAGTTCATGATGTCATAGAGTCTGATTCTCAACTCGTAAAAATTAGATAACAGAAAAGACCAGTCAGAACTGTGTTCTTTTTATTTATATAGAAGCATGGTTTCTTGGGGGGTGAGGCACAACTTTAGGAATAGTAATAAAGCTACTAGATCAATGTGATAATCCCATTCTATAAATATGTAATGTCATAGATTTTAAATTCTGGTACTGTTATTACATATCAATAACAACAATCACTAAAATAAAAAGAATGTTTCAAAAAGAAGGATCCATAAGCGAAATCAAATAGTATGTGTAGCTTATTGAGTATTCTACATTACATTATTATGGGTTTGCCGTACTGGCCGAACAGGGCAGTACGGGGCATATCATACCATACCAGTTCAGTATTGGTACACGATACGGGATGCATACCGACATTCGGCATGCCGACAACACCCCGTACCGTACCGCACCGAACCAATAGTGCTAGCATGGCACCGGTATGGGTCTGGTACTAAGACGGCGAGCCTTGCATTACACAGTATACTAGTAGGAGGAAACGTTTGTTTTATCTTGACTTCTAATATGTTTTAGTGTCTGTATACTTTTTAGGCATAGTTATTCAAGAATATATTATCAAGGAAAAAATTTATAATCTACTATACATTTTGGAAAACCTTTGGAATATGTTGAGGATTGAAAAGTGAATGAATAGAAATGAAGACTGAATGATAATAAAAAGAAAAATAAAACAAGTGGAGAACTTTAGAAAAAGAAATGAAATGTTCTATGAAATATTTGCAAAAAAAAAAAAGTTATTCATAGAAGGCACTATATATTTGGCAAGCATGGATTTCATTAAGTCAGTAAAAATTTAGGGAAAACCTTAATTGAGAATAATTGGAAAATTGTCAATGTCAGAGAATTTTATTACTAGGTTGTTTTTAGGCACATTTACTGTTTTCACAAGCACTCAAGCCACTGTCCACCATTTGCTCCTGCCCAAGCTATATGTTTGGATAAAAAATGCCGAGGTTCAATTTGATAATTGAAGCAAATAATAATTTTATATGAAGTTGATAGTTACAGGTTAGTTGCCATGGTGGAAGCAGCAGTTGTCACTGTTTTTGTGAACTGTGGGCTTGTGGACCAATTCTTTGTCCATGGGTATTGAAGTGAGAAATGAAGTCCTTAGATGTACCATCTGTTTTATGCTGTCTAAATCTTGACATACTATTGGAAGTTCAGTAACCTGCTCTTTTGTCAATAACTAATGATGCAATTAATGATTTATTCAATGCATACAATATGGTAAACAACAAGACAAGGTGGTGTTTAAAAACGAAAATGTTGCTTCATGTGATTAGTCTTAAGAAATACTTTTTATACTTCATTTCTAGTCATTTACAAAATTTGATGTTTTCACTAGTTTACATATTATTTTCCTAATGATCTTGATGCTCTAGATCCCTGGAATTGGGTGAAAATTTTTAAATTTTTCCATGAGGGAATTAGTTATACTCAAACAAGCTTGAAAGTCTACGTCATGTTGAATAACACTATTTTTCTAACAAAATAGATGGTTATATAGTTAAATCTTTTCTTTATGGTATGATGTCTAAGGGAATAGTGCCAATGGCTAGTCAGGCATAGGAACAATCTTTGAATGTGAACGAGGTTAAGAGATGGTACCGATGATTTTCTTGTAAGTTATGCAGCTGCTCCCTTAAGCTTTCTGCCTCCCTTTGCCACAACTAGAAAGAACAGAGCACATAATTTAGTTCTTTAGGTACTAGTAATTAACAATATAAAAATGAAAAAAAGTTAAATTCTACAAGAAATATTCCTTAAAGCCAGCATCAAAGTGTAGTATGAGCAGTTCATAAATATTTGAATAAAATCTCAATTTAATATATTAATATTTTGAAGTATAAATTAGAGTATTGATATTCTATAAGAAATATGCTTTCTCAAATTTTCTCTTCTGAAAATTCTTTATGTCTATGACCATGCATCATTTGTAATTTTGTATTCTACACCTATAGAAAGTCTCTCTTGCCCTTACATATATATGTGCAACCAACAATTATTTATTAATAAAAAAATAAGTTTTTTTGAACCCACTTGGTACTGGGCATCATACTGACCCAATAATGTATTGGTACATTAGAGGGACTCAATACGATAGTATCTCAACACATGTGCAACTGTTATGTTGCCTCCAGTAGTGTACCATGTGCTGGTATGGGGGTGCAACATCTCGACCTGACCTCTAAGACTAAAAACCTTGAAAAATATAATTTAGGTTTGATGTTGTATGCTACTACTTTCTAAGTTTATTTTTTTGCTATCATATGTATTTTCTGGGGCATTGCACAATAAGTTTGATTTCAAAGCCGCATGCCAAATCACCAACAATGATTTTACAAAAATTATTATTTGATTTAGGAAAAAAGGTTCAATCTTATGAATGAAGCCATTCACGAGCTTGGACTCTGTAAACATGATGTGTTGAATCAAGTAATTAGATATCTACAATCCTTTTCAGAAATAACTAAAAGGTCAGCTTCATTACAGACAGGAATGTAGATTTCAATCAAGAACTGTCTTCACAAACACATGCATCCACTTCTTAAATTCAACGATCTATATTTTTTAAAAGGTGCTACATTTTAGCAGCTTCATCCATTTAACATGCTTATGATTTAGAAAACAAGAAAGATCCTTGTGACTACCTTGTATACAAGTAAGATTTTGCTTTTTTATTTGCATAAGGATCAAAGTATTACAAGCAACAAAAGCTAGCAATCAAGATTTGCTGTACCACATTAAGATTTGCCATACCGCGCATACCATACTGCACTGGTATCAAGGTTCGCCGGAGCGACGGTACCGACGTACCGGTAGGCACTAGTACTGTTATGGTACCGGTTCGGTATCGGTCCAATATCGAACTGGAGACGCGCGCGCGGACACGGCGTGCGGATGCGAAAAAAACTACACGCGTTCACGCGCGAACGCAAAAAAATGCGTCCACTCGCGTTCGTGTGCGGACGCGTTAAATGCCACTCTGTGGCATTAAATGGCCCATACGGGCTGCGCGGGTGCGCTGCCCCGCGTGGACATGATTCCTTGCTAGGAAACCAGCTGCAAGCGCGGTTTCCTACGCGAAGAATCGCGCGTGTGCGCGAGCTAGGCGTGCGATTCCTGCTCGGGCGTCTGCGCGCGAATGCGAAAAAAATAAAGCAGCGCGAAAAAACAACGCGTTCGCGCGCGTCCACGCACGGACGCGTTAAATGCCACATAGTGGCATTAAATGGCCCACGCAGGGCGCGCTGCCCTGCGTACGACCGTGCGAAGAAGTCATGTTTGGGCCGGTGCGAACCGGGCCAGTCCGCACTGGTACACAGCCGAATCATACCAGTTGGGGTTGGTACCGGTACGGTATGCGCTGAACCGGCCCGAACACGACTTCTCCGCACTATGTACGCAATCTCGTATCATTCTGACACTCAATATGCCTCATCGTCTCGTACCGTACTATGTACCGATACTGTAATAGAATGATACCGGTACGGAGTTTGGTACCAAAACAGTGAACGTTGCTAGCAAACTTAAATTCTGTACTATGTCTAACACAAGAGCTTGAGAACATTCATGAAGTTGTCACAGTAAGGTTCGCGGTACCGATCGTACCGACGTACCGGTCGGCTTCGATAACGGTACGGTACCGGTGCCGAACCGAGCCGAACCGATACCGTACCGGTGCCTGGTTTCGACCCCCTCTGGCCAGCGCTGTGGCACTTCTAGCACTAATTTTCAGCAACGAACCGGTGCGATCCATGCTCGGTTCGCACCGGTTCGAACTCATGCCGGTGCGAACCGAGCCAGTTCACACCGGTACGAAGCTCAAATCGAACGGTTCTACCACCCTCCGCAGACCATGGGAGAGAGGAAAAGAGAGAGAGAAGGGGGATAGAGGGAGGGAGAGGAAACCGGCTACAGCCTCGCTCTCGCGGCCTCCGTCGGCCCTCCAGCGTCCACCACCCTCCGCCGGCCTTCTACCCTCTCCCACTCCCTCCCTCCCCCGCTTGCACTCTCTTTCCTTAATCTCCGGCTCCGGCAACAGGTTTCACTGACTATATTCAAGACGTATGGAAAGTTATTTCACAAGTGAGAAACTAAGGAAAGGGAAAAAATATCTATATGATTGCAAGACTAGGAGAAAAGAAAACTAGAGACTTGACTTAAGTTAAATACATCAAAGATGAACATCAAGAAGTTTTAGTTGAGAAAGATGAGATCAAAGAAAGATGGAGAAACTATTTTGACAAGCTATTCAATGAAAGACAAGTAGACGATTTATGATGCCTTACTAGTTCCATTGAGGTTAGAAATATTAACTATACATATAATAAAATTAGAGTATTTGAGATAAAGAAGGCTATGGAAAAGATGAAAATAGGAAAAGTAGATGGGCCTAATGAAATCTCTATGGAGATTTGTTTAATAAAATTTTAAACACTAGGAAAATACCTGATGATTGGAGGAAGAACACTATAGTATCGATTCATAAGAATAAGGGTGAGGGTGGAGGCAACATGGATAACAATCCATAAGAGAGGATGGCAAGAAGCCGACTCCGTAGTTGAGTGATGATTTACATCGAAATCTTTCTATCGAAGGGTATAAAACTATCCCAAAAAGAATAAAGATCACAGTAAGGAATGCCGAACCGGGCCGAACTGAGTCGACCCGGTCTATAACCGGGTCGGTTCGGACATATAAAATGGTTCTGGCCTCGTACAAAAGCGAACCGGACGGGACTGGACCGGTTCCGTCCAGTTCAGCCAGAACTCGGTGCGAACCAGTTGGTTTGCACCGAATCCAGTTAGATTTGCCATAGCGCGCGCTGCAGCATTTTTGACGGACCAGTTCGATATCGATTCGGTCCGATCCGAACCGGACCGGGCGCCGATCGGTACAGCACCCGATACCGGTTCGGCAATCCTTGGGTAGCAGTGGAGGCAACGTGAATAATAATCCATATGAGCGGATGGCATGACTCCGTAGTTGAGTGATGATTTACATCAAAATCTTCTTCCTATCAAAGTGTATAAAACTACCCCAGAATCAAAACAAAATCCATATATTAATGAAATTATGCTGAAAGCTTGTGATAGAGAAGGCTTAGATCCAAAAGTATCATGGGAAAAGGACAAGAAAGCGATGGAACACATGAAAGCTGATGATAGTGAAGTGTTTGACACAAGCATGTTGAAAGACCATCATATCCTAAAAGGGTTCCCTAGTACACAAGATTCCCAACACTAGGGTCTGGGGATGGTTTGATTTGCGCAACCTTACTGTTGCGTGGGGAGAGGTTGTTTCCATTTTTCGAATTTGTGACATCTAGGTCATAATGGAGGAATCTTTTTATTGCGCTAAGGCTAGCTCTCAAATCTTATTCCACAATAATTCATCAAAAGACAAATTTTAAAGCCAGGGAGTTTGATGTGAGTGAAGGGTCCTCTACATGCTACTAATCCATGCTAGAGATGAAGCTAGAACCAAAGAGGGCTTTAGAGTCCAAAAAGAGGTCCACAACAACATTGGTTTCATAATGGCTTTGAGACCACATTGAATCTATCAGTTACCAAAGTTGTCAGGCATCACTTGTTAGACCCTTAGCTCACCAATGTTGACGTATTGCTGTTTTAGTTGAGAAAAATATACCATAGATTAGCTGCCTTTCAAAGATCAACTTCATACACCATAATCCAAAAGAATGCTTACTAAAGCTAGCTGAATTATAAAATCAAAGTACTTCTATCGTATTAAGCATCAAAACAACTTTCCAATGCTAGCCTTTCAAAGATCAACTTCATACACCATAATCCAAAAGAATGCTTACTAAAGCTAGCTGAATTATAAAATCAAAATACTTCTATCGTATTTAGCATCAAAACAACTTGCCAATGCAATCTTGAATCATGTTAATCAGAACTTAAATGAGGGGCATATGGTCATCTTAGTGAAAGGCTACTTTGTTGAAATTTGTCGACAGGATTGTACGTAGTTATGACTTTGCCTTTCCTTGGCTACTTTGAATTAGAAATGAATTTTAAAAACTTTTTGTTTTATTTTTTCATAGTTTTCTCTATTAGGAAAGGTCTTTAGTCAAGCTATTAGGCTTAGAAAAGTTGTTTTTAATTGTTTCATTTATTTTCCTTATTGTAATTCAGTACTATATGAATTAGAAAGGAGTTCTAAAGGTGTAAGAGACTTTTCTCCAACTACGTTTAGTTTTGATAAGCATTTCATAAGAGGCTAGGTGACTTCATTTAAGTGAAGATTCTAGTGTGGAACCAAAAATTCTATCAAAGAGTTCCCCATTCTAGTAGCGATGGATGTTTGGTTTTAATTCTTAAGTGTCATGCATTGGTATAGTGTTGATTTGGTTCCAACACAGCACATATTGTGCTATTCAAATGCTTGGCATGCATTGAACCCCATGCATTGGCACATAGATGTGCCACATATTGGTCCATGACCTAGGAGGATCATTGGATCCATTGTGGACCAGTTTGATCACTTCGGCTAGGTTTGGATAAAGTTTGGGAGTAAGATCTGCCATAACTTCCCCATACGACATCCTTTTTATAATGATCTTTTTTTTGAAATTGGGTAACTTTTTTGAGTTTTACATGGATGTGGAAACCTTAAGGGTTCATTGCACCCTACTAATGTTGGGGTGCTATGATGTTTTAAGCCTTGAAGTGGGCCGATCAAAGTAAAAGCATCCTCTTCAGGTAAGATTTTGATGGTGCATCTTCCAATCTTGGAGGAATTAGGCGATGTAGCAAACGGCAAATTTAATGTAAGAATCTAGAGATATCTCTAGGATGGCTTTCAACTTAGCACAAATTCCTTAACTAATTTAGAAAAATTCTATCCTCTTTTAAGTAGAAAAGGAATTTGAATCAAATTTGGGAACTTGGACCTCACTAATATAAATAAGACAAGTTGTAATCAGTTTTATTATTCAATTAATGAAATCAAAAGGAGTCTGGCCCAAGGTTCACTGAAGTGGTATTGGAGGACGTGCTGGTCGGAGAATAGTTCGGTACGATATCGGTGCATACCATACCGATCTGATACACATTGAAATTAGAGAGAGGGAGGAGGGGAGAGAGAGGGGATTCACCCAGCCTTATGGAGGTGCCAATATAGAGGAGGATAGGGGCCGAAGGCAGCGGAGACAAGATGGTGGAGGCGGCAGCGGAGGATCTTCATCATAGCTAAAAGAGGAGGCGGTGGCTGCAGTGTTCTTGCGCTAATGCGGAACCCTAACTAACCTTAGCCGTAGTTGTCGTCGCATCGACATCAACATGATCATAGTCGGTATGGTGGATCAGGAGAGAGGGAAGAAACGAGAGAAAGATTGAGAGAGAAGGAGAGAGGGGAGAGGGAAGAGATGGATTTGGAGGGAGAGAGAGGGGAGAGAATTCGGAAGAGATCGCGATTGAGGAGAGACGCAAGGTGATCCGCTTTTTAGTTAAATGAAGCCTTTGATTTGAGACCGGATCGATCGACCGAATCATCCCAGTTACCAGCTGGTAGGTTTGATATACCTCGAATTGCTCGGTCGGGATGGTTTGGTAGTCCCTAGTCTAGCCACTCCATTATTTCATTAGTATTTTCTTTGAGAGGTCCAAATTAAATGACTTGAAGGAATTGTTTCCTTCTCTTCTTGATTAGATCAGTCCAAGTGTGCTGGCCCATGCCAATTGCCGTAGCTGGCTTTTACTCCTTATGTGCGAGTAAGTTGTAGGGAAGTTATATGCATGAAATGGATTATTGTTGAACTTCTATTTACAAGGTGGTTTTCCTTAATTAGCAAAATATCCTTTTTCAATAAGGTCTTCTTTATTATTTTATGACTTGTATATTGGTAGACTTCAGTTCCTTCCTAGAGATGGTTTCCTTGTTTACCTAGGATCCTACCTCAACTGGCTCTATGAGTCTCCTTATAGGCACCAGGAGCATCATAGTGGCATGCAGCTTTTTTTTGGTTGTTTGAAGTTTTCATGCATTATTACCATTCAAACCTTTTTTTTTTTTGCTGAAACAAGCATTTCATACATCACGGGTACGAATACACCCAATGGAATCAGAAAATAAAAGGTCCCGAAGTACTCTGGGCATCTCACCCTCAGTCCATAGGGTGCCTCCTGAGTGGCTCGCTACAAATGTGGCCATCCAGTCGGCCGCCCCATTAGCTTCACAATATACATGCATAGCCTAAAATGCAACACTCTCACCTTCATCCAAATATCGCGGAATAGGAGATGAACTCCTCCGTCACTGCTTGGACCCTGTTGGACCCAGCTGATCACCCTTCAGTAGTACTGAAGTTGCCTGAAGCACCCGTCGTACGTAACACATACTTATCCAGGCCGCCTGCAGCTCTGCGCCAGGAGCCGAGGTATCAAAAATCTGACAGCCCTCCGTTGCTACCACTCTGGAGCTCGGGCTCCTGATGACGAAGCCAACCCCTCTCCTCCTACCTCCATCCGATACTAAGCTGTCAAAATTGACCTTGAGAAAACTCGGAGGTGGGGGCTCCCGGGTAAAGAATACCCTATGAGGAACTGCTGAAGCAATGTGGGGGCTCCAGATATCCTGAGCTATCAACAGTCTATGGTCTAGATCAACATGGATGATCTCTGCTGCCTGTGCACGAGCTCGCTCTATGACGAAATGCGAGGACGGACTGGACTTACCAAATATCCGGATGTTCCTGGCTAGTCATACTTGATAAGCTGTACAAGTTGCCCTAATAGCCACGGGACGCATCTAGGGGATACCAGACCATCGCCGAACCTCCTCGAGAAAACAATCCCTTCGACTCCAAGCATCTTCCGGGATCCCTGGCAGGCTCTAAGCATCCCTCGCCCACATACACTGGAATAACATATGATCCACCGACTCGTCCACCCCACAATCCAGACATAGGGGAGAGATGCTCACTCCTCGTCTGCTCAACTCTGAGCAAGTCGGCAGGCGCGCTCTCAGGCCACCTTCCAGAGGAAAGGAGCAATCCTCTGATGTAGCCCAAACCCCCACACCCAGTGACAGTCTAAGCCCGGCTCTGACTCCTGCTGAAGAATCTGAGAAATATCGCCGATTCCGACTCTAGCTCTACAAGTAGTGCTCCAAATGCTCTCCAAACAACTGGCCCAGTCTATCGCCATCCCACTCCGCCGCCCTTGGCCTGAGAAGGTCACACACCCGAAGCCCTATCTCCCCCTCACCGCTGACCATCGTCGGCCACTGTCTCAATGAAAGTGCCCACCCACGGGTCCATCACATCAATGCTCTGTCCGTCGCTGATTAGCCACATGGAGTGCGCCAGGGCCAAAGGTAAGTATCCCCCAATCTCTCGCCACATAAAGAACCTCCGGCCACCCCTCGCCTGCCCCCCAAACCCTGCTCGGCCATATCTAGTCGTCATGATCTGACTCCAAAATCCATGCGGCTCCAATACGAACTGCACTGCCCGCCGTTCCAGGAGTGCCTCACGCTTCTCCACCAGTGATGGCACCCTCAAACCACCCTCATGCAGTGGCTGACATACACGCTCTCAGGCCACCAGGTACCCCATGGCCCCCCCAAGGAGCCCTAAAGGAAGCTCCGTATAAGCCGCTCAATCCCCAGCAACACCGTCTTTGGCACAACAGTGTGTGCCATCAGATAGATTGGCATGGAGCACAGAACTGACCTAATCAGCGTCAATCTACCCATCATGGAAAGTGATGATGCCCTCCATCCCTCTAGCCTGCTCCGCACCATGTCCACTAGGGTAGAACACTCCACCCACAACCTCCTTCCTGTGAGGGGAATCCCAAGATAGACCAGGGGCCCCACCTGTTCTTGCATCCCCAGAATCGCCCTGACCTCCCGTCGCACCCTCCGCTCCATGCTCGGACTGAAGTATATGGCTGACTTTTGGAGGTTGACTCTCTGCCCGGACATCGCGCAATACTTTGTCAACACCCCCTGTAGGGCTCTCGCATCCGTTGCTCTCGCCCTAGCAAGTAGGAGGCAATCGTCTGCGAAAAGCAAGTGAGAAATGGGCCGGACGCTGGGGCTGGACAGTAGGATGCCAACTCCCGGTTCCCACAGGCTGCATGCAAAGCACGGAAAAGTACATCAGAGCAAATGATAAATATATACGGAGACAGAGGACATCCCTGGCGAAGCCCCATAGTAGCTCGAAAGAAGGGCGACGGCGTGCCGTTGTCCAAATTGGAAAAGCTAGGCCCCTGCACGCATCCTAGAACCCAATCAATCCAAAGTTGATGAAATCCGAAGCTCTCAAGCGCTCGCCGAAGAAAATCCCACCGGATCCGATCATAAGCGCGCTCCATATCCAGCTTCACAGCCATCAAACATCGTCTCCTCGAGGCTCACTGTAAATCCACCATCATCTCCTGGACTAGCAAAATATTATCTGAAATGCTCCTCCCCCCCACAAAGGCTTCTTGCCCCTGGCTGATGATGGTGCTTTCAAATTTCTATATTCATATTGAATGCTCTCGGTAGTAGGTTCTTCAAACCTGTGCTTTCAAATTTCTATATTCATATTGAATGCTAGCTAGGTCTAGATTGTACTTATGATGTCTCTATATGCTAATGTCTAAACAAATAGGACTCTTAAATCTTCTCTTGCCTGCCTCAACATATAGCAGCTAAATGTTATATTTTATAGCTTTCATCACAGGCTGCTTTTTGATTTTTCACTAGTACATACTTTTCAAACATTCAGAAGGTTGAGACTTGAGAAAGTTCAACATTCACATATCATTGTTATCTTATCTCATTTATTGAAATTTTTTGAATCAAGGGTGGCTATTGTTACATGTACAAAAAGCTGGCAATTTGGATCTATTCTAGGTAACTAAAAGGCCTAAAATGCATAATGCATACGTATCCTATCTCTAGGCTGTAGAAAAATCTAAAAAATTGAGATCACAGAACTCCTGATCTATTGGTTATAAAAGATCTAAGAATCTATTGCTCATCTTTTATATTACCAGAAGAACATGTTTCTCCCAAGTTCTGACAACTTCCCTGTATATGTTAACATGCATGATATGTTGACATAATTAATATTATCTGGCAGGAGTTCCTGTCTTGGAGAAGATATTGTTTTATGATCTATGAGGAAATCTTTGCACTTTCTTATCTATTCTTTTCATATTATGACTGATGTAATGCATGTATCACACTAATTTATATTATTTCTTTTATTGTTATTTTGTTTTTTGCTATTAAAATGCAATTGCTATGATGATCCACTATTGTTGGAATGAGTTGATTGAGTAAAACAAATACTTTTGTGAATGAGAAAGAGGCAAAGGACACCAACCGAAATGATGGAACTGGATTGATGGTTGAGTTGAGAGGGGCAGATAAGGAGCGGCTGATGGAACACCCAGCCGCTACAAAGGCTCTCTTCAATCAAACGAGTGAAATGTAGACATCTGCTTGTAGAGAAGGCCTGTGTAAGAGAGTCCACAATGATTTTGTTAATGAAAGTTGCAGAACTGTGTTACTTGGTGAACATGGAAGTTGACAAGCAGCTAAAAACGTGCCCTTGAGCATTTGAGCTCAAGGCTTAGCAATTGCGTGTCCAACTTAGATGTGAACAGAATTCCTGCAGTTCATGGATCCCTGACCTAAAATTCTTTAGTAAACGACAATCAAGCATCTGAGCTAAGCAATTTCCCAGGTATATCCTAGTTGTTGACTTTTTTCCCTAAGTCAACTGACATTTCCAATACCCTTTTGCATTATATACAGTCATGTCCTCTCTGTTACCATGCAATTCCCATGTCAAATTTAGCTGTTACTGCTTGTTTGGGTAGCACTCTTGTAGGCACTTTTGACACTGCAGTTGTGCTGAATTCTGGGAACTGCATCATTAGAGCCTAGAGATTGAATGAAAATCAGAGACTCATTCAGAGGTTCAGAACAAGTAACTGGGAGGATCAAGGTATTCAAGGGAAGTCATATGCTTGCTTTTACATTATGCTACCTTGCATCATTATCTAGGATTTGGTGACCTGTTTACAGTTAGTACTAACTTTTACATCTGTATGTTCCAATCTTTTGTAGATAAAAGGCCTGGCATGATCTAGTATCTCGACCAGCTGACTGATTCTTCCTGTCCATGAATTATCCTGAGGATCTTTTCAGGAATAGAATAATAATATTGATCTGGAAATTTTGAAAGAACCTACAATGGAAGCCATTTGCACCACATTCTTTTTTTTTGAGTAGTTTATTAAAATATTTGTTGCTAAAATGTACAGCTGATATTGGAATACCACCAGAGCAGAACATTGTTGACCATCATCCTAACTTTTTGTCTTTTATGAGTAACAAAGAAGTATATTAGACTGAAACAAGGATGTAGAGAGAGAAGTCAAAAGCTTGAGAGGGTCCGGTCAGCCACTGGAATCGGTTAGTAGGCTCATCTTGGTTAGATGAAAATGGGGTGCTTCAAGGTAGCCATCTCGGTATTGGGCCCTATATCGGTCCCACCCTATTACTGCGTCTATATATTTAGTACGGAGGCCGGTTTGGTGTATCATGTTAGTACGCCTCTCATACCACATATCGGTATGATATGGTATGGTGTACCTTGGTGTACTTGAATAATTAGAATTGCTAGAACAACTAAGGCCTAGTCATTAAAGTAAAATATGCCTTAATATCTATGTTAATTATAAGCTGAATCTATCTCAAATGCTCTAAATCCTATTTGTTCTGCCAATGCTTTACATCTCTTACCATACTAGGTCTGAACCTTTTTGGGCGGGTCCCAATTTTGAGCGCGTACCATGAATAATTGAAAGTTAGGAAGCTTAGATAGTGAGCTACATTTCATGTATGAAACATTGCAACCTGCAATTACACCTTAATTATGGTGATGCACTTGGGTGGGTATTTCTGCTGGTTTTTTTATGTTTTAGTGGCTTGAGTCACTGTTTTGCCGGTGCTTCCTTTTGTTTCATCAATTCATCTCTTCAATGAAATATTGGGATCCCCACCTTTGCTCAAGATGAAAAAAAGAAAGAAAAAAAAGCACCCTGCCAAGGTTAGCTGAACTAGTACTAGAACCCATACTGTTCGACAACCGGTTTAATACAATAATCGGTATCATACCAATACACGGTACGCTGTGGCGTGCCGGTTCGAACCAGTACCGTACTGATACACGGTACACTATGGCATGCCAGTTCCAAACCGGCATAATATTTTTTTAAATTTTTCCAAGATTTAATGAAAAGTAATTTTTTTTTTGGTTTTTTGAAAGATTTTAAGTGTAATTTGATTATTTTTTTTATGTTTCTATCATCCCGGTACACCCTAAATAATGCTTTTTGATGTTTGGAGTGATTTTTCTATGTCATCATGGCATTGCTCTAAAATAATGCTACCTTGGAGAGACAAAATCTGACAAATCTATCACTGGATTTGCTACCCCCAACCTTTTGTGTTAACATCAGGCCAAATTTAAGATGTAAAAAGAAACAACAATCGTGGCTTTGCATGCTAGGAGAAGTAATATGAAATATCCTAAAATCAATTAGTGAGATACAAAACATAAAATGATATAATCAATTACATGTATTTTAAAGTACAACATGCATACCGACATCTAGAATCTCGTCAAGTGGCAATGTCTTTCGTAGATATCCAGATCCTTAACATAATCAACAGGCACATCAAACCACTCCTCTAACCAAACGGTATTGTAGTTTTGTATACTCATCCCATTAGAAATGCGCTCTGGGTTATAATCGATCTCGAATTTCTCCCTGAAGCTTTGGCTCTAAGAGGTATTCTTTGGTTGATGATATGGCTATGGAGGGGCCATTAGAAGATGATGCCTTAAACGCACCATATCCATATCCTTATGAGTCATAGGCTGCCTATGGCTGGAGGTAATAGAATCTAGCATACGACTTAGAACCTAATACGTCTATGGATCCTATTTCACAGCGAGGTCATCTGTAGCTGCATCGTATCCTCCGAATGACCTTGAAAAGACTTATATGCAATCGTATCCTCGCGGGTTTTACCAGCTCGTGCATCGTGGTCCCTATTTTATATGGCAAGCGTAAACTGGGACTCACCAATAAATGGAAAACCACCTTACATGTCTTATAAATGATAGTCTCATATACTCCACTCTCTTTCTGACCACCAGATCCATAATCATCAAAACTATCATCACTGCTCTTCTTGATCTCTAAATCTAAGTGAACTGACTTTTCCTCTACTCTCTCCATCAGGGCTACAATTGTCTTTCCTTTTTCTTTTAGGCTGTGCTGAGTAGCTGCCTGCTTTTCCTTCGTGATCCTCTCTTCCTAATTATGCTGGAAGAATGGATGTCACCCTTCTGACTAAGTCGACTAGGTAGCATGGTGGCCTCGTCTAAACAACTCTTGGTCATATCTTTGGGAGGATGTTTTGGACAATGAGTCAGCTGGAAGCAAGGTATGCCGTACTGATACTGGTAGGCACACCGGTCGCCTATCGGACCGGTAAGGTACCGGTTCAGATTGGTTTACATGGTACCGAACCGAAAAGCAATTTCTCTGCGTGCGGGGGGCCATGCCTGGACGCGCGCGCCCCACGTTAAATACCAAAGTGACATTAAATGCCACTATGTGGCATTAAATATCTTGCACGGGACATCGCACTCCCCGTGCAGATGAGCTGCCCAGCGCACCCGCGCGGGCGTGAGTAACCGCACGTTGGGCGCTTTTTTCCGCGGGAGGAAGCTTTTTCGCACTGCCTCGTGCGCGCTATGGGCGCGGGGGCATAGAGTGGCTTTAATGCCACTCTGTGGGTGCCGGTTCGCATCGGCCGAATCGGATGAAATCGATCCAGTTTCGTCGGGTTCGCTCTTGTACCGATCCGTATGGGCTCCGTACTGTTCAGTTCCGGCCGGAACCGTTTTCCACGGCTGTACCGAACCAGTCAGAGACTAGACTAGTCCAGTATGAGCTAAACCAGCCAATACTGGCTGGTTTAGCATACCATGGCTAGAAGCATTTGTGGAATGTTCCGATCTGCCTATTGCTCTACATCCACTCTAGCCTCGCTTGCTATGAAAATGGCCGGTTGTGGAGGCGATCCCGACTCATCAAGCTCTGGCTCTTACTGTTGGCCTACAAACCATCTGATTATAGGATCATGCTCATCCCGAACAAAAACTTTGTGGATCGGATCCGTATATTTCAGCTCCACTTTCTTCTGAATGCACTTCAACCTTAATCTCTGATTGTAGTGAACATATATGAGGTCGTTGAAGCACCTCTGTGTCAGACGATTCCTCTACTTGTTATGGATGAGGGCGAAGGTGGACCAGTTGCACGTACCACTCAAGAAGCCGTCCGGGAGAAGATTCGGATGGCTAGCTAGTTAAGATTTCTCTCCGACAAATCAAAATTAAATCCATAGTGCAGTTGCAAAAATATTAAAGAAAATTACATATAAGATAGTATCATATTAGTAACTATTTAACGTTAAGTAATAGCTATCGTTAATATCTAATATATCTGGATTTGTACTTTTCTTACTTATGACAGATGCCGAGACTCCAAAGCTGCTAGTGCCCTCCCTAAATATTTGTCTATAAAAAAGATGTGTTATAATATGTTAATGATTGAAGACACAAGCTAAGTTAACTTACGCATGCCACTTAACTTACCTTTTATACACATGGGGCGTAACTTCTAGATCTGGCTCTATCTTATATATCTTATTATGTAGGTCCGCCAGAAGTTTTCCGTCCATATCGATCCCAAAAACAATATACTGGAACCTCGGATTTAGGTAGCAAGCTGCAGATAGAGTTCGTAATTGTATTAGTAAAATTATACAAGTACAAGAGCAGTTAAATTTTTAAAATTCTTGCTTATATACTAAATGCAAGTCTCTACCTATCTAGTAGTCCCACTACTGCTCAATGATGTTGATGTACTCTTGGGCATGCTTCAGATCTACCTTCTTGATCTGATTCTATGCCTTCTCCATTATATAATATAGAAAACCTATTGGGGTACCTCTAGCTACCAACAGCCTAAAGCACTTTGTATAATTGCTTGATAGCCTTCACTATCTTCTCATCCTGTTGTCAGGACGTCTGCCTCATCACCAAGTTCTCCACATAGCTCCTCTCAGTGTCAGCCCTTGCAAATCTGTCTCTTGCCACTCGACACTAACAAATATCTGTTGCAAACCTGCTTTCCTCTTAAGGAGGCTACCGAGTGCAATATAGTCAGTAGCAAATTGTATCACACCTGGTCTCAAGATCTCCTCTCTGTATACCTCCTCGTCAGTGATAGAATCTGTGTGGTTATAAATAAATCTAGTAATGGATTGGATTGTATTCACTATTTGATGCAAGCATCGCTGAACCGGTATCGAGTGTTGAATGGGTCGACGCCTTGTACGGTTCAGTACCGGTTCATACCGAACCAAACCGGTTGGGCATGATGGTTCCTGCACCGGCATGTCCTAAATTTTTTTGGAGAGCTCTCTCTCTTTTGAAACCTTTTTTATGAATTTAAGTCTAATTTAAAATTTTTTGATATTTTTTTATGTTTTTCGATATTTTTATGATTTCGTTTTAAGCTAGATGATGCATCCTATTGCTTTAAAATGATACAAATCATAAAATGAATAACATAAAAATATCTTCAAATCCAGATACAATCAATTACATACTTTTGAAGTCCAACAATTATATATAATGATCTCTAAAATCGGATCAAGTGGCGATGTTTCTCGTAGATATTTGGATCATCAGTATAATCAGGAGGCACATCAATCCATCCCTCTATTAAAGCAGCGTTGTAGTCTTGTATGTTCATTCTATAAGAAATGTGTGCCGGGTTATAAGCACTCTCGCATCTCTCATTAAGCTCTGGCGCTGAGAAGTATTTTCTAGCTGATAATACGGCTGTGGAAGGGCTTATCCGAATATATCGGCAGCAAATTTGTCCCGTGAGATGCTCCGGGCTTTGTAGGATAGTAGCCACCGGAAGATGCCTCAGACACACCATATCCATATCCATATCTGTATGGGTCATAGGCTGTCTGTAGCTGTGAATAATAAAATTCAATATACAATTCTGAACCTGATACGTCTATAGATCCTACTCCACATGCGAGGTCATCTGCAGTTATATCGTGTCCTCCTAAACAACCTCGAGGAGCCCGTCTCCTATATGAAATCTCAACATCGCGGGCTCTACAAGATCGTGCTCCGTAGTTCCTATCTTGTGTAGCATACGTAAACTAGGACTCACCAGAGTATTTCAACCATCCTCCGGCTATGTCTCATAAACTGGGACTTCACTTCCTCCAGTGCCAGCAGATCCATGACCACCAGAACCGTCATCGTTGCTGCTCCAAGACTCCTTCAAGACTCTCTTCATTGGGGCTGCAGGTGCCTTTTGTTTTATTTTTTGGTCTGCTGGATAGTTGCCTTCTTACATTTTATGCCCCTATCTGTCTGGCTATGTCGTCCTCCTAACCGAGTCGATCGGATAGTGTAGTGGCCTCGTTCGAGCATCTCTCAATCATGTCTTTGAGAGGATGTCTCAGACAAGGAGTCATATGGTGACTGGCTCCCCTATGGCTGTGGCTGATCAGCTGTAGAAATGTGTGGAATATTGCACTCAGCCCATTGCCCTGCATCCACCCTAGCCTTGGTGGCTACGAAGCTGATCGATCGTGGAGGCAATCTTGGCTCGTCAAGCTTTGGCTCCTCCTGCTGGCCCACAAGACATCCAATCATAGGATCATTGTCATCATCAACGAAAGAACTATTGATCAGATCTGCATACTTAAGCTCTACTTCCTCGTGAATGCACTTTAGCCACAATCTCAGATTGTAGTAGATATATACAAGATTGTTGAGGCGCTTCTGTATCAAACTGTTCCTCTGCTTGTTGTGGATGAGGGCGAAGGTGGACCAGTCGCGCTCACAGCCACTCGAGAAGACTGTCTGGAAGAAGATCCGAATAGCTAGCCGTTTAAAATTTTTTGCAGACAGCCCAAAATGATTCCACTATTCAGCTGCAAAAATGTTGATTTAAAATTGATATAAGATAGTATCATATTAGTAACCATCTAATGCAAGATGAATGTCCTTCTAATGGGTAACATACCTGGATTCATAGTTATCTTACTCACGACAGATGCCCGCTGTCCAAAACTGTTGCTGCCCTCTCTAAATAATTTGATCTGTGAAAAAAAACCGTGTTGTACTATGTTAATAATAGAAGATGACAGTTAACTTACATATACCAATTAAGTTAAGTTACCTTTTCTAGACATAGGGTCGCAACTTCTGGGTCAAACTCAATCTTGTAAATGACATTACGCAGAGCTGCCAAAAGTTCGTCATCCATACCAATTCCAGCTACATTGTACTGAACCGGAGGTTCAGGTAGTATGCTGCATATAGAGGAGATCGTCTTAGTAAAATGATACTAGTACAGGAGCAGTCTGATTTTCAATGTTCTTGCTTACCTGCTAAATGCAAGTCTCTACCATTTGGTAGTCCCACCGCCGCTCAATGATGTTAATGTAGTTCTAGGCATGGGCTAGATCTGCCTCGTTGATTTGAGCCTTTGTCCTCTCCATCATGTGATACAGAAAGCCCATCTGGAGATATCTTTCGCTATTCATGGCCCGAAGCACTTCACATAATGGTTTGATAGCCTTCACTATCATAGTGGCCCATTGCCAGAATGTTTGCCTCGTCACCAAGTCTTCGACCCTGCTTCCTTCATTGCTGTGCCGAGCATATCTACTTCCCTGCCACTCGGGACTGACAAACATCTGACATAGGGACACTTGTATTTTTGACAGACTACCATTTTATGTTTAGCCCTAATGTCATATTTTGTGTTGAGTCCTGCACCAAGTTGGGCCAATGTTGTGCATAGACACTTGTATTTTTGACAGACTTACACCAGTTTCTGTATGCAGTTATATCTGTTTTGCATACCTTTATGATTAAGCATGGACAACACCTGGGACTAAACAGTAAATGGCCATCGAAATTAAATGGCCGGAATCAAAATTTTAGTCAACAGAAATAGATTGTAAAATAGCAGTCTAACAAAGGACTGGCTATCAATTAACCCCAATTTTCCTAACAATACAAACCTAGCATGACACGAATCATGCAAACAAGCAGTTGGAGCTTTTTTGTGTTCTATATGCTGGGGCCAGCTTTCAGGACTTTTCAGTGGTGAGATTGTTTGATGATTAATTCCTCAGTTTTTGCAGTTAATCCATTCACAATGAGCCCACTACATGACATGATTACTACCAATTCTACAGAACCTGTTGGTCATGCTTTGGTATAAATTCTTATAAATAGGGATACAAACAAGCCAATTACTAAGCTGTTCAGATGCAGTTTATTGTATGAAAGATTATAGGAGCCCAAATAATTTATGTTCAAGCTTGCCTTTTTTGTTAATCTGACAAGCTTGTTATTGAGCCAAGCTCAAGGTTCCAAGCCTGAAGTGTTGAGGCTCCACTCTTTTATGAGTTGAGCTTTAGTTGATGTTTAAGCTTGGCTCATTTAGTTGAACAAGCTCAACAGAGCCGATTAGCTGGCCAAGCTGAGCTGTTCATGAACAGTTTGCTTCCTCTGGGCCAATGTATAAACTGTTTTGACTGCTTCAGTGGCTCTGTGATTGCATTTGTTTTGAGCAAGGAAAACGAAAAATAGCACGGAAAGGTCATTATCTCTTGTAGAATCCTGCTTGAATATGAAACTATTGCAACATAACTATGGTTTCCAAGTCTTATCTTGTAATAGATTTATGAATTATTACTCAGCATTGATTCTTATAAAGATGCATGGCTGCTTCCTCTACTCGAATATATTAATTTAATTCTTTCAACTTCGATCTGTGTTTCTCTAGGCCTTCCCATCCTCTCTTCAACCCATTAATGTAAGTCTGAGGTACCTCTAATTGTGTATTGCCCCTCTTTAGTCATGACATGGCCTTGCTGTCTCAACAAGATACCAATTACTGATTGCAGTTGTATTTAGCTTCTTGTAGTTATGCTTATTTCTGACTGTCTCAGTTACCACTTCTCAACCTAGCATATGGGCTTTCCTTTCGATAGAATTTGTATTATGTCTCCTCCATAATATGTAACAATCATGCAGCACACCAGAAACACATCTTTACATCATTCTCCATGCTCAAAACTTGATGAGAATGTCTACTGCTTTCTTTGAGTTTGTTCAACATAATAGAACTGAACTGTAATAATCTTTTGGAAGCATCTTTTTGCCATCAATTACCAAAGCATAAATTTTCATTATTCAGCCCACAACAGTTGCATTCTTCATCTGTTTTCGTTAGATCTGCTGTTTACACTCATAACCTGGGTAGCAGGAATCTTCTGCATAGGGTGCCACACCTGCTTTGCAATCTCCATAGGAACTTGTTTCTGCACCCGTTTATTATTATAAAAAAAAGATTAAGAGATCCTTTCCCCAAACACACACCTGAATTGGCTTCCGCACCTGCTTCTAGTAACTAAGCTCATAAATATGATTTGGCAGAAGTTTCTTTCATAACACCCATATAGCATTTCTCCTTGTTTTCATCTTCTCACAACAATTTAATGTTTTTGGTTATGAATGGGCTAGAGAGTTGATTCTTCACCTAAGTAGCAACAATCAGTACTTCTAGCACCTGTTTATGATGACAGGCTTTAGGATGGTCCTGATCAGGGGCCTGCCAAAGTATAGTATCTGCTAGAGTACTTATAGCATATGTTTATGATGATAGGCTTTAGGACCACCCTGATTGTTGGCCTGCCACAATATAGCATCTGCCCCTTGTCCCCACTCTCAACTCCATATAAATATTTTTATCAAAAATGCCAAGTTTGTTCCGTAAGAATTTCTCCTTGTTTTTGTTTACAGACGAGCAACATAGTTGATTCTTCACCTAAGTAGCAATAATCAGTAATTGTAGCACCTGTTCGTGATGACAGACTTTAGGACCATCCTTATTGTTGACCTGCTACATTATAGCATCTGCCCCTTATCACCCCTCTCAACTCCATCATGAATACCTTTATCAAAAATTATTGTGCCACTGCCTTTGCTATTCATTATTTTATATGAATCTTAACACTTTAGCATATGCATTTTACAAGTCAACATAACCCATATGTAGATCCTATTTCCATGGACGTAATTTATTGAGTAGCCTCACTATTGTGCTTTTACAGATGTCTGACATGGATAATCATAAGTTTTATATAGTTTTTGCATTATGTCATATCCGTATTCCATCATATATTGGTAATTTACTTTTTAACAACTATTTACTACTATACATTATAAAGTTTTCATAATTAAGCTTCTTCAATCGAACTGTGATAAACATAATTACCTAATGTACACTTGTGTAATTTCTAATTTTTCCCCTACTTTTCTGGTGCAGTACATATATGATGCAAAACAAGTGTTGCAAATAATTTGCATGTTTTTGTACATAACTGTAACATAAGAGTTCATCATGCAGCATTTTAGTAATTTCTATAGCAAAAGGAAGAGTGTTATTTTCGTTCTCAGCAATTTAATAGATGCCAGGGCATTTGCAGTAAAAAGTTTTACTTTTATCCAAGAAGAGATGGCAAAATTAATATAAACATAGTAAATTGTGCATTTGTACACCACCAAAGAAGAAGCTCAGTTATCAGTTGTTGATAGTGTTGCACAAGAATTGGACATACCATAACTTCTGAAGTTGCATTTAGCACCTGATGATTCTCCTCCTTTGTCCTGCTGTAGCGGTCAATTATTGATTTCATACTGCTATGATAAGGGATCTTCTGTTAGTTTTTCTTTATTATGCTATCAGACTGAATGTTGATACAAACTATGCCTTATCAGAGTAGCAAATGATAATCGAATTAGATAATGAACATGAATATATAATTAAATATAAGAGTGCTGCTTTCTCTAATAAGTATTACACAGTTTGAGTTCCTTGTATCCTCTAACCACTGAGTTTTTTTTCAAAATGGTGACTTAAATACCGAACGAGCCCTACAAATGGTCTCAATGTGGTCTTGTTATGTACTAGTTGTCCATCCACTGCTCTTCTACAACATCTAATTTATTGAATCTTTTTCCCTTGTATGTCTGGAATACGAACTAGAATTAACAGTCTCTCCCAACCATCTGGGGTTAGTTTATGATCCCTTGTCTATTAGTTTTCTTAGTGCAAATTTCTTGAAATTCTCTCATGACTTTGTTCCAAATTGGTAAGCATCTTCAATTAGTTAATTCCAAAGTTTGTGTTTTACTTATTTGTTCTGAAGACGATGGGGTTCAGAAAATAGCATAGTTCCTTTGCTCAGAGATATTTTAAGCTAGATTAGTCCAAATAAAATTCTGAAAAATGATCAGTGGATGGATGAATCATATCTCATAGCACAGATGCTAGTAACTCATTCAAATCTTGAAGGACATCAAGGTCTCTCTTTATTTAACTACCAGCAACAAGTTTATAAAATGCCATGCGGTAAACAGAGAGCAAGAAGTAAACAACAGTTTCTCAAAATGTTAGCAATTACTTTGCTGCTTTTCTACAGCTTTGCCGTTAATTCTGTTGCTAGTAATCCCCATGCATTTTGGAGAAACTGAATCGTCCGTTGACCATGATCTATGATTTGTTATTCAAAAAATGCATGCTTAACTAAAGGAGCGTCACAATGTCAGTCTGGGTAGGATTTACTTAACTAAAGGAGCCTCAATTGCAGTGAACCTCTCAGTAAGATTCAAGCCTGCGTGGAGTTCCAATCATCAGTTAGGGGGAAAGAACAAGTTGAATTTGCAGGATTCCTAAGGAATTTTTCTAATGTTTTTGGAAGCATATGATTGATCATTTGCTTATAATGTACTGTGATTGGGGACATTGAGGAAGACCCACAAAATAATTTTGGGAATCGATCTGATAATTGAGACATCCTAGCCTTTGTATTATGAAAGATTTATGCTTAAAATTTGATTTCTTGGCTTTAAACTTTTATACAGAGAAGTTGCTAACTTTTATTCTCAATTCTGTTAGCATTTTGACCAACAATGTATTATTGACATAAGTATACCATCAAGATACTTGTTGACAGATAACAATGATCTGAGGTAGTTCTCTGATATCCATGGTCTCAAACCATAAAGAAAAACCTTTTGCATCATTACCTATTAATATGATTTAGGCCATAAGAGTGATCTCCTCTTTTTTTTCTTGGTAGAAATAACAACGATCTCTTTGTTGTTGACTTTGAAACCTACTGATTGTTTCGTATAAATGATTCCCTCTAAATCATCATGGAAGGCAGGCATTTAGTGTCAAACTTTACGCTACCTGTTTGCAAAAGAGTAACTCCAATAACATGAGAAAATATCTTAGAAGTCAATAAGCTCTTCTGCCCATATCCCTTGGAATCCTTTTATTACTAACCATGCCATGTACTCGCTCCCCCACGTCTCTCTCTCTCTCTCTCTCTCTCTCTCTCTCTCTCTCTATCTATCTATCTATCTCTCTCTCTCTCTCTCTTCCCCTCCCTCCTCTCTCCCTTTGTGTGCGTATGAAATAGGAGGGAGGAAGCCCGGTCAAAATCAGGTAAAGGCGCGATCGAAACCTAGGTCATTGCAACCCTCAATGATTTACCTTGTACCCTGGATAAAAGCTTTTTTGTAAAAAAGAAAAAAAATCTTAACATGAAACCTCACTTGTTTTGAGAGCCTTCTAGGCAACACCCCAATTCAGGCCTGTTTTATGTGCTAGGATTCCATCACTTTTTGGGTGGCTTTAAATAATCTTATTTACAATTGCTTGCTTGGGCTAATAAATAGTTCTTTGCTAACCTCTATTTATGGGCATAGCATTCTCCCTCGGAGAGTATTCCCTATAGTCGATGACTCGATCTTTATTGTCTATACTCTAAATATAGGTGATTTTGCCAAATTTTGTTGTCCTTTGCCCGTGGAAAAAGGACTTGTCAGATCATATATTTCTTATGGAACCGAGCCGATTCACAGTTGTCATCAGGGAAACCAATACAGAAATACAAATGCAAGGAATGTGGAATGATGGCGAAGAAAACAACTCTCATGCAAGAGACAAGAAACATGGTCATAAATAAAGAAAAAATATTATTAAATACATATGCAAAAACTAGATAAAAATCATAGGAAAACATATGAATTTCAATTAACTAATCAAGTTGGAATCCATTTCATAAGTAGCTAACAATTAATTCACAAATATTGATGAAGATGTCTCTTTCACTAGATTTACTCTCTTGAACAAATCAAACCAATGATTTATCAGAATGCTTTTATCAAAAGACCATCGGGGAGAATTTTTAACTTTAGATTTTTCTCCTTCACTTCCATCCCTCTCTACCCTCCTTGACTGATCCTCCTCTTCATAGCTCGATAGCCCAACCTTCAGAAGTCCTCTTTCTTTCCAAATTTGGGCTCTCAAGGAAGTTTCCTAAAAGAATTAGATTGGTTTCCTAAATTGCTTTTACGGGAAACTCCTACCGGAGTGGAAATTGGACTTCCTCGTAAGATTTTTTTTTTTTTTGTTGGTAAATATAATAATTGTTCAATTGTGTTAGTTTACTAGGAATTTCTTGGTTACTACTTTCCTATTTGCAACTAGTCATTATTAGTCCATCTAATATGATTTAATTGCAAGTCTTAGTGAATTTAGTAGTTTGACTTGTCAAGGATGCAACAGCTAAAAGATATGTATCACCAAAAGATTTCATGGTGAATTGAAGTGTCAAAACCGAAGTCATTGGATATCTAATCAAGCAATCTAACAAATCAAGGGTACATGATTCAGAGACTGAGCAAATTATATATAGCCATTTTACCAAAGAATTTACGATTTTACAATTATATTCATATAAATGATAAGTTTGGACTAAATTTTATACTTTATTTCGAGTCAATTTTATTTTGTTGTCTACTAATTTTTTTCAACATGCAAGTTAATGGAAGCTTTCTTCTTCTTAATTTTCTTCTTATTGTTGGTGGGCTGAGTTCCTTGCCAATCTGCAATAGATCGTTTGGACAGACGTTATGATGGATTTGGAGATGCCAATGATCATCAATAAGCAAGAAAGCTGACTTTGATATAATCTTAAGCTGATAGGTGGAAGGACCCATGAATATATAAGACCTATTGGAGTTCTTAACCTATCTAACATGGGACTATCTCTCAACAAGGAGCCTATTTGCACCATCTTGTTTAAAAAAAAATCTCATGATCAAAGACTTCACATAAAAGAGAGGAACCATGTATAGCTTGTGACCAAAGACTTCATATGCCCCAACATCGGAGGACTCATTTTTCGGTGCTAAGTATGAAGCTTTGTTGCTCATTTTTGTCTACATGGACATATGCTTAACACTCAAACACACTTAAGTGCTTTTAGGAGATATTTTTCTTTCCAATAGTTTTTACTAAAACTTCATTATCCAAATGAACTGAAGGAGATTAATCAGAGTTACAAAAAAATTTCACTGCTTCACTCAGAGATAATTATAGTGACTTTTGTAAAATTATACATCTAACTCTATTTACTGTTGCATGACACAATTCTTTCATTTTGTGATGGTGCTAAGGTGCTCTAGGAGCAATTCTTTCATGCCAAACTTTGGAAATGCTTGTTTTGAGGCATTTTTCCTCGTCCAAACTCTTTTTCTTTTTTCATTTGAAACTCCAATTTTCAAAGGAACTGAAAGGGGAAACGAGGAATTGATGATCAGGTTAAGAGCAGGTTTGGCAACTTGGTCCCTGATGAAATTGCACGGCTAATTTGCGTCATGTGGCTTCTATAGTATCTTCCAATAATTTCAAATAATTTACATCATTAGAACAGTTGCATTCGGGCGATCCCTCTTCTTTGTTGCTTAAAGGGCAGATGAGGGTGAAAGTAACATTTTCAACAGTCGTTCTTGCCACTATAGTCACTGCCAATGGCTCGAGACCAACTTACCCATGGCTCTTTGCTTTTAGAACTGTAAATGAGAGTGGGGTTTTCTTTTTTTCTTTTCCATTGCCTTTGTATATACTCATCCTAGTGCAAAAGCATTGTAAAGTTGATGATGGGAGGTCTATTCCCGCAAGTTAACGGCATCCTGCATCCATTGGAGGAGACTTGACCCGAATGTTTTGCCTCTATGTTGCCTTATATATATATATACCTTATTGCAAAATAAAAGAGAAATATATCAAATAGATTCTATTTATCAAATTCACTATCCAAAACATTCTTCAATTTTTAAAAATGTTATTGAAAAAATATATTATTAGTTATATTTCCATTAAATAATAATAGGAAGGTCGTAGGCTCGAGACTTGGACGAACCTAAATATGCATTAGATGTGCCTATGTTCTGGGTAGTTCAATAAATTAGAGATGGCAATTTTTAACTTAGGCTCTCCAACCTTTTTGAATCTTTTTAAAAGAAATGAGTTTGTATAAAGACTTTTAATAATCCATTTGGGTATTATCCTAGTAGGCATAGCTCCTTTGCTTCTAACAACTTAAGGTTTTAGGTTCAAGTATGGATAGTGTATCTCTTAGATTTTGAGCCTAGTTAACCATAATATAGGTGGGTCTCCCTCTTATCTCTCAAAAATTGAAGCTAACTCTAGGTTTTATCTTTCTACACCCATTTAATTTTTATTTATCAAGATATATAACTAATAAGTAAAGTTATAATTTGATTGGGAGGTTAACTAAGTGTGCATATAAAATAAATGAAATAGAAATCAGTTTATAGTTGTAAATCGATCAAGTACACATTGAAGATTCTTTGACCTAATCCATATTTGATCCGACTCAAAACCAATCCTTTGCCACACAAACAGTGCGCTAGTTTAATTCAAACATTATAGTTTACTAGCAATTGGGCACATGCAACACGCATTTGAGGAGAGAGTGAGGTTAGACAATAGAGTAAGAGACAGAGTCCAATATGTTTAGGAGTCCAATTAGAGTCGAATTAACAACAGAAAAGGGATCAACATAAGGGAGGAAGATAGAAGATGCATGATGGATTAAAAACTTGATTAATTAACAAAAACCTAAAGGAGAGGAATCCACATTTGGAAAGTTAATTCCTCAGCTGGCACAATCCATAAGCAAAACATAAAGATGCAGATTAATTATAATAAAAATATTATAATTATCAACAGTTTCTAGTTTCGTTAAGAATATTTGCTTCTAACAACAACCATGTTTTTGAAAGGGAAGACTCACCTATAACTGCCTAGGTCATGATACTTGGGATGAAACATCCAAGATTTGAACCTAGAATATTTGACACATGTCTACTTGGATAAGCCCTGATTCATGCTCCTAACAATAGCCCAGCCTCTTTGCATATGACCGCTTCTAATATAATAGTCCTTCAATTTAAACTCATGCTCAAATAATCTGTATGATAGAATGGTAACATTCTCTAATCCATAAGCAAGAGAGATCATTACTTACGATTAGAGATTAAAAGAAAATCCCTTAAGGATAGAATCATAAAAGAAAATTAGTTGAACAATTTATTTTAGGAATACATATCGACGTGCCTAGAAATTCACAGATTATTTAGAAAACTAAGATTAAGCATTCAGTCTAACATACTTGTCTAGAGGTAGGAAGAAATTTTACTTGTTTTTCATAAGAAAATGTAGATATGAATCAAACTAAGAAGATAGGGATGTGGATAAGGATTGGTTTGCAACCCCAGCTTTCGATCCAGATTTTCAGAGATGAGATTCTTCTAGCTTTCAAGATCTATAATAAACTTGATAATGCTCTGCTTCACCAGATTTTTCAAGTGGAAGAGTTTTTCTTGCACCTCTAGTATTGAGAATCACCTTTCCTTTCTTGTTCAAATTATCATCCTTTGGCTTCTTCCTCTTCGGCTGTAACTTTGGATAAAGTTTTCAATACTTTTTCTTGATGTGTCCATCGAGGTTATGATAATGTTTTTCTAAATTATCTTTTTTTTTAGTCACATTGGCTTGCTTATTATCCCATTCCTTCTAGTTTGATTTTCTACTGTCTTTTTTTTAACTTGTTGTCCTTTTTACCTTTCCTAAGCTAATTCTTCTCCTCAATCCTCATGGCCTTCACGTTGGTTTTGCTAATATCTTCAACTTTAAAGAGTTACGGCTCTTTTTGTGTACTTTCATGGAGACCTCCAACGTACTTCATAAAAACTGCATGATCGTTGATGAAGATTTCAAGTAAAATTGCTTGCTTGGGAAATTCGGTGGTGTAGTCATGGACAGATTGATCATACTTCTGCCACAGGTACTGCCACTTAATCCACCGATCCTTCTCGTAGTTGATTAGGTGGAACTACTTAATTTATTCTATGTCAGATTAGAAGCATCGTTGTTTCTCATGTATGAATTCCACAAGATAAGAGCATGATTAGAAAGCTTGAGATGAGCAAAAACTACCTTCTGGATATTGGAGTATCCATAGATGGTAAAGTTGGTTTCTAACTGGTCTAGCCAGTTATCTAGCATCTCCATATTAACAATTCTATCATATATAGAGATATCGATTCGAGCTTCAACTTTAAAGAGTTGAAAAAAGATTTTGCATATTTGTAGGTTGCTCAACCTTCTCACTGGATGTTGTATACTTCATTTTTAGATGAAAGAAATAGCTTCGCAACAAAAGTTGCCAGTACTTATGCTGAAGGTATCGCCAATCAAAAGACCATCTCATTGAGTTGATCAATCTTCTCTTTTGGTTATGTGAGACATTTCTTCATCTCAACATCCATTGAGAAAGAACTAACAACCATACTCGCCTTCTTCCTTCGATATGCTTGAAGCACGTATAGCTCTTCTTTTAATTGCTTGTATTGCTTATGCGTTTAGACCATAAACTAAAACTCTCATAGATGTAAAGAATCGAAGCTCTGATACCAATTTGATTCGATTGAAAAAAAAGAAATATTTTTTTCAATTCGCTCAACTCAAATTTCTTTTAAAAAAAATAGAAGATAGAAGAGCTACAAAAGTAGGGCTTAAGTCTAATTTGCTTTTATTGACACTCCACATCTCATAAATCGAGGTACATAGCTCTTATTTATAATATTGGTGAGGTCCTTTCTTTAATAATTTAGACTGGATTCTTCTCCTAATTCGAATAGAACTAGACCTCCAAAAATAAATATAACTAATAAAAATAATTTCAAAAAATAAAATTTTATAAGAGGTAGATCTTGATTTTTATATCAACTTTGACTTCTGTATCTCCATCTTATTCTTCATAGATTAAGAGATAACAACTATTCAAAGTTTTTTTTCCGAAAAGGAAAGTTTTGATTTGACTAACCCGTTTTGGAACACAAAAATGATAGAATTTTGGCCTGATTCAACCTCAATTTCAAAAAATAAAAAGATCATCTCAATTGGGCGTTGCATGACCAAGTTATGGCCTCTTGAAGTTTAGTACATGATTTGGCTTCACAATATGGCGGATCTTACTTCTAGACTATGTCCAACCGTATTCGTAGTGGCCAAAGTAGTTTATATCAAGTCTGAAGATCCTTTGGGAGCACATATAACTTTACATGTTTTCCAGAGGAAAGATCCGTTCTCAAATTGTTCACTTTTGTCTTGTACTTCATTACTTTGAAGAAATCGGTTGGGATTTGCCCTTTGCTTTTCCTCCAGAGATGTACTCTTTGACCATGAGTTGCTGATTCCATCTTACTCCAATGACCATATTAACTCCTTAAATACCATCTATGCTTTTTGCCCCTTCATAGCTAATTTTCATCGTCTTCGGACAATGAATTTTTCAGAACTCAGCCTATTCAAATTAAAATTACGACTATACAGACGGAGATATCCTATACAAATCAGAAGTCTGAAGTTGTTTGAGCGTATAAACTCCACCATAGGACTATTCCATGAAAAGTTGATAACATAAAAAAAGCCTTTTCCTATCTAATATTGCATGGTCGTTCTTGTCCATCATTGATTTTCCTTCTTGCATGCTTTAGATACTATTCCTTCGAAAGCTTGGAGAAAAAATTCACATAAATCACATAAAAGGTTGGAAATTATAACTACAACATACTGGGCATGCATGAACTATCAATAAGGATTCTCACATGAAAAAAACTGTGAATCTAAAAAAATAAATATCTTGTCATTGCAAAAAATCCAGCAAGAGAACTTAAAGACTAAAAGTCAAATACTCAATCGGAAAGAGAAGTCATATGTTACCCATAGGAACATTTGACTCTAAGCAACTCATCTTCTGTGGTTGTTTTCTTTCACTAGTTATGATGAAGATATAAGATAATTGAACTTCCTGGTTTTTTCCTCTTAAGAAGAAACTTTGAAATAATCACAGCTATTTTGAAACAAGATAAGCTCTACACTTTTTGGGTGGGAAAGCTCTATACTTCAATGTAGCATATGCATATCACTGATGCATATAATGTAATTCACATGTTATCATTCAAAACTCAAAATTTAGTTTGATTTCCTTTATACTTGGATAATCACATCAAAATATAGAGATGTGTCCAGAATAAAACAGAAAAGACTATGAGCAATTTTACCATTTTATGCACAATCAATTCAAACTCGTTGTCCTAGTTTGAATCCTCAACATCTTGGCTGCAGGAAATTCTTACATCTTAGGTATGTGAATTGTTGTGACAGATGGGTGGTTTAAAAAGGCAATACGGTGAAAAGAATGCCAAATTGCCTCTCCTTAAACCAACTATATAAAAACTATCATGTACTCGAACTGCAGGAAGTTCCTGCAACCTAGACCGGAAAGGATCCACTGCTTGCTCAACTCCATATATGTAGTAGATAAGCAACTTGGTCAAGGCATCAATTATTCAGCAAAAAAAAAAAAGTTAGTTAATTCACTGCAGAGTTGATAAAAGATCTTGACGCACGAGATACTATTCTCAGTAACTTCTAGATTTCACAGCTATTTATAATGGTATGAATGTGTCTTCCGATGGTGCTGTGGGAGATGCCCCTTTGTCTTGTAAATTGATTTTCATATCAGTTAAATTATGATGATACTGCTTATCCTTATTACAACATCCAATTAGATAATTGTGTGAAGAAGCATTTGAAATGCAAATGGGATCGATTACTGAACAATCTTGGCTCCAGTAGTGCTTATATGCGTTAAACAATCTAGGCTCCAGCCAGTGCCAACTACGTCCCTTTTTTGTTTTCTGGCATATGTATCCTCGCATCACATTCTTTCTGATTCATGAATTTGACGGACACTAAGTTCTGTTATCTTTCTGAAAATTCCAGTTCTTTTGTTTGGTTTCTTGTCAAATCACCATCCCTGCATCATGGCATTCCCGTCGGCCGGTCCAAAGCAATGGAAGACAAACCATTTTTAAGTTCCCGTAGGTTTTATACGAGTCAACCAAGCCTTGTCAACATCACGAAAGTTTTCATCGCAATGGCTGCTGAATTAAGTGCCGGAGCTCTTCATCATGATTTAATTCTAATAGCCAAGGTAAGCTTCATCGCATCCCTCATGCAGTATTCTCAGAATCTGTTATCATCTTTAGGCTCAAGAGCATCATCTACTACTCTACCACAATTAGGCTCAGAAGAATCTCTAAGCCCTTCAAAGACGTACCGAAAACTTTTACTTTCCTCTTGGGAAAAAGACAAATCAATCACATAATTAGTTTTTCTATCCTCGGCGGCTGATATTGACTGAATAGACCGTAAGTTAAAATCAAAATCTACAATAGAAGACTCTCAACATAACTTCTGCCACACCTTTATAACGAACCCTCCACTTCTTCTATTTCAAACAAAACAAAACATAACAAAACAAAAAAAGGGACCTCTTCCAAGCCTTTAATTTCGTCATTGCTTCACAAGCCTTTTCAATTAAAAAACTACTTCTGTGCCTGGTGAGGGGAAGTTGTATCCCTCAGCACCGAACTTGATGGAGGAAAAACCCAAGAGACCAAGTGAGAGAGGAGAAAGAAGGTGATTAAGCCAGAAGGGGATAAAAATATCTCATTTTGTTCTTTCGAATGAACTACTTCTCCTCTAAGGACTTATTCAGCTTCTTCGGTCTCATTATTCTTCGACCCTTTTGATGCATCAATCTTCTACCAAACCTAGAATTACCATTAAATCTACCAAACTTCTACGCCTCTAAGATTGCACATAAATGTCATACCATGCAATAAGAGAAAAATTTGCATGGGATGAGACAAAAAAAATGCACTTATGCAGATATAGTGAGGAAGGTGGAGAGAGAGAGAGAGAGAGAGAGGAGTGACCTGGAGCTGGCAAAATCATAGAGCCTGCCAGTGCTGGAGAAGATGATAAAGCCGACCTCGGCATCGCAAAGGATGGCGAGCTCCTTGGCCTTCTTCAACAGACCCTTGCGCCGCTTGGAGAAGGTCACCTGCCGGCTGGCCGAGTTCTCAATCTTTCGGATCACGATCTTCCCTCTGCCCATCTCTCCCTTCCCCACTTAGCTCGCAGCAGCCGATAACTTGATCGATCCTCTTCAGATCTGATAACAGAATGCAAAGAAGTCTTACGAAGGGAAATAACATCAGATGGAGAACAAGGAAACGCCATGAAGAAGCCGAGGTGATAGAGATCTGGGGAGGAAGGAAGGGACAAGAGTGGATTACCGAGCAAATAATGGAAGGAATCGACTGCTGCTCTATATCTGTCCTCTCCTATTTAAGGACAGCCATTTGGTTTTAGGATGCATCAATAAGAGAGGACAAGGACGGCCACTTTAGGGCATGAGGAGACTTCCCGTTTGGACTCTTGGAGTGGCTGGAGGCCTTCCATTTTCTGCAAAGAACTCGGGTGCACTCCCCAGAAACACCCAACGTTGCAGCCTTTCACTGCACGCAGATCTACGTCATCTGGATAAAGCATAATGGTGAGAGGGTGTAAACTTGGGTGAATCTGAAGCGGTTTCTGATGTAATTCGTTTGCGTTACTGCGGGGAACGAGAATTGTGGCAAGTCAAATGGACCATACGGCGTTAGTTTACCCTTCGAATGTCTACCGGATCTCGTCCAATAGCTACTCACCACGTTACCCCTTTTATATTTAAACAATTTAAGATAAAATGCGACGTCCCTGTTATCCACCGTACATGTGCTTCGGTATGTCGATTGATTGGTCCATCGGACTTGGTCCATATAATAACTTTTCCCATCCGAGACTTGTTGATTGCGCCGTCTGCCGTATAGATGGTCAACACGTGGTTGGATGGAAACGATTCCGTACTTCCCCAGGCCTCCATGGGGCTTCCGTTGGACGAGATATTCCGATTTCCTCTCCTACCAAGTTCCCCGTTTTGCATCTCCTTTCCGTCGTCCTGCATTTTTTTTTCCCGGAAAAAAAAGGAAAACCGTCCTATTTAATCTAAATTTGGTACTGACCAGCTTAACACAATTAATCTATCCTGGGCACGCATGGGCATCAAGTCATGGATGCGCACCACGGGAAATCCAATGGCCTTTAGTAAATTATGCGCTTCTTATCTGGCACACGTTGATGAAGACCATGATTTAAGAGAACTGTTCATAAAGCTGGTATCTTCTTGTATTGTAATTTAAATAATAAAAATATTGTGCATTTTTCATAGCCATAATTTGTATTTGTTTTTAGCTTTTGAAGAAATCAAGATCAGAAATAGAGAAAGGAGCAAGTTACAACATTGGTTCCATCTAAATATGAAACCAAGTTACATGGTGGATATTGACTACATAGTTGAGATTTGGGTGAGATCTAATGTTGGATGCCAATTGCTATGGCATAAAAAACCCTACTACGGATTATAGTTTGCATTTAAATGATTTTGACGCAGTCTAAACATTCAATATGGTCTACTAGATATGTTGTCTTTGTTGTTGCTTAATATTGCATCCCTAATGCCATGACTTGTCAGATTTGGCTACTAGAAAACTATAAAGTGGAAGCTTCCTTCTCTCTCTCTCTCTCTCTAGTTTTCCAGTAGGCAAGTTATCTCTTTCAGTAAGTAATCTTCAGTCTATTCAAAATCAAAGGTGAATAAATTGAAGATAACTTTTTTTACTCACAAATGTTATCTTTGATATATTCACCTTTGATTTTGTTGGCTTATTTATTACTGGCAGTGCTATCGAGATTCTGAGAGACCAAGAGTCAATATCATAAAAGCTTCATCACTTCCATTTTTGTGATCAATGATAATTATCAAAAAAGTTATCTTTAATATATTCACCTTTGATTTTGTTGGCTTATTTATTATTGGAAGTGGTATCGAGATTCTGAGAGACCAACGGTCAATATCATAAAAGCTTCATCCCTTCCATTTTTGTGATCAATGATAACCTGTTCACTTGATTCCTTCTTGCGTGCCTCCACATCTAGTAGCTTCTATGTGTTTTTGGACATTTTTGGTATAACAACCTTTGTCAAAGGTGAATGAAGCATAGACGCATATGAGAGGCTAAACTTGGCTTGAAAAACTACTCAACCATTAACATAACTCATTAGTTCTAGTATTAAGTGATTAGCATCTTGGCCTTGATGAATTAAAAATCAAATCATCTTTAGATCTTGTATTCAAGAATTCATGTACAATTATTATTATTATTATTATTTTGTGAACATCTTGCAATTTTGCCCCAAATTATGACAAATAAACAATGAAAAGAAATATATATGAAAGAAAAGAATATATAAACTTTTTTGGAAGTTTCTATGACTCAATATGATACCACATGATTCTAAAATTTACTTGGCTAGATTAAAAAAATAGATTCACAAAAATTATAAATCTATTAATTGATGGAAATACAAGAAGATAGATCTAGATAATTATATTAGATGTAACAGAGGATAGTCCTAGCTCTAGTGGTACAAGCTTTATTTTAAATAGAGGAAGGCATCCATTTGAGCTTGAAATGAGGACTCATTTGGTTCGTAGAAAGAATTTTATCTCATTAGAATATTTTGCTTGTAAAGCTGATGCTTGGATATATGATACTTAAAAAAGTGGTTTTTGTATGTTTTGTTAACCATAGAAAAATGATATATGAAATATATTTTTTAGAGCGACTTATGTTTGATTGAGCATCTACTTTCATTAAAAAATTATATAAGATCCATGTTATATTCTTAATAAAGGGAATGCAAGAAAAAAAATATTATTTGTATAATTTTTAGAATTAGATACTTGGAATACCAACGTCTGGAGGTTTTGAAAGTTCAACACCAAAAAGTTCGAAATATATTTTAAATAAATTTTTTTAAATAATTTCAACGTCTGGAGGTTTTGAAAGTTCAACACCAAAAAGATCGAAATATATTTTAAATAATTTAACTATTAAAATTACTAGAATTTGTAAAATATTTGGATACTTGTCTAATTATTAAAATTACCAAAATTCATGATATATTTTTAATAGCTATGTTTAAATATTTTTAAATATAAAAATATTCATTAATATTTCTAAATATTTTAAAATAGCTATTAAAAATATTATTGGGTTGAGTTTTTTAGTTAATAGTTAGATAACTTCTTTATATTATGCTAATTTTTAATAATATATTTTAATAGTTTAAGATTAACAATTAAAAATAGCTACTAAGAAGATTGTGATGATTTAAAGGTATTTTTATGGAAAAAAATTACCACAATTCAGCCATGGGAAAAGTGGCTTTTTCTGTTTCCGATGTTCCACATAGCTTTTTGTTCCATAAAATATCACAAAATTATCAAATGGTAGCTAATGGGACTTGATCAAATTGCACCTTACTCTACTTTTGCACATAGAGGGTAGCATCGCCACCATATTTTTGAAAAGAATTTATTGAATATAAATAACTTTCTTTCTAGCCAGCTGCGGAGCTTCATTCATGGGAAGGGTTGATGGGATGGGAGATTAGCCTTCTCCCTTATTGTACCGAGCGCCCAAGATGATGCGTTGGAAGCTTTGTTCCAGCACACGTAATGATGGTGTTCTCTCCTCCTTTTCCTTCCCCGCAAAAAATAGATGGAAATTGTCAAACAAATTTAAAAGGTCCAACTGTTGCATTCAAGAAATATATATTAAAAAAACACAGTGGTAATTCATTTTTCCTCGTTTAGAAAGAAAATATAAAATAGCCAAGGTAAAAAATGTATTTGCCCATCAACAGTTAAAAAGTTACGTTGGATCGATTCGGCCCTGCATGGGACTCAGGTTTCAGGGCTCTCAAAACACCCCAGAATACTGGGAAGCAGGAGAAATAAGTCTCTTCATTTTTTTTTCCTCTCTTGTACTTAACTTCAACTGGGTGGTCTATATATCTAGAAACATGCTACATGGACAAATATTTACTACAAATGGTACTGAAAGTAGTTTCTATTACTTTTTCGGTAGAACTACATGTCCTTATGGTCTCCGAAAAGAAATTGCTATGACATCCAAATCAGTCTGGGGATGGCAAGAGATTCAGGTATTCCCCTCCAGAACGGTAGCCTCCGGAGGCAAAACTTATTGGGAGTAAGAAATTTGGCCCTCCTATGGTTTCCTCTCTGGTCTCAACCCTAAACTACATGCAGAAAACCCAGAGACCGACATGCACGTGAAAGACAGGAAAGGATATCCCCGCCATCCGGCAGTTCATTGCAGTCCTCGCACGCCTACATCGAGCTTAGCAGAGGATGACATGGCCCCATGAGCCCAAATTGCTACCACAAAAGATGAGCACAAGATTATGACACATAAACAACTAGGTGGAAAGCTAATCCGGATGTACTATAATTCTATCAAGTTCCCTCGGAACTTGAAGTGCTTGAGAACTGTCTAAATTTTTTAGACAGAGAGAGATATCATATCCAGAGTACCATACGGGGCTTCGTGAGGAGCTGAAAACTCCCTCCCTCGATTGGTTCGATCTCACGTGGGCACGATTCCCTCTGTCACCAACAAAGTGGCTAGCTGGCTGAATGGCTTCCTCCTCCCGCCCCTTGAGCAAAGCTAAGAGCTACCATCACCATTCTAAATGGGTTACCAATAAAATTATGTTGTAGGATTAGGGGCACGCATGACGAGTTTGGCCAAGTGTCAATCATCGCCATATCATTCAACTCCTCTTCCGAGAAGAAAGGTAGTGCATTGCTGTTCTTCTTCTTTTTTTTTCTTTTTTTTTCTTTTTTTTTTTTGGTGGAGAGGTAGTTTCGTGGTTGCAAGGGGCAGTCCACTAAACACACTCCTAGGTGAGCAAGTCTGTCGTCATTGGCCACTTCCTTCGTTTAGAAAATTGGAACTGGAGGGGCGGGGGAGGGGAATAATCATGGGCTTCTAGCTTTTCCTTGCCACCCACAAAAAGGGCGGAGGGGACATCGAAATAAAAGGATCGGCGAATCTTGCATTCGCATCCACCACGTGGCCACGGACGGGGCGATTAAGGAGGAAGGGACTCTCGTTTAATTTCTACAGTGATTTTATTTTTTAACAAAACTGTTTTTTTTTTTTTTTTGCTAAAAAACAAAACTGTTTTTTTTAGAACAGAAGAAATAAAAACAAAACTGCTTTTAGTCGCTCAAAAATATCACTCCAAAGGTGTCTAGCTTGCACTCAGGTTTGGTATATTTAAATTGCTACGGTATATTGATTTCGTGCGCCGCTCCCTTCTTCCGACGTGGCACTGGAGTGGTGCTGACACATGGCAACAAGATGTTGATGCAAGTTCCGATGAGAGTAAATTGGGTCGATAAGAAATACAGCAACGGTAACATAGGATTCTCATTTAAAAACTAAAAATATACCGAGTTTAACTATAGCTTATCTCTAACAATAGTATAAGCTGGTAGCCCTACCTACAATTTACCTCGTCCTTTTCCGACCACATGGTACTAGTACTATAGTATTATAGTATTGAAAGTTCTTAAAAATTAAGGCACGATAATTCATGCTACTATTTTTTTCTTTCTCTTTCCTTCTGACTATCCGATGTAGGTGACACGTCCGCGCACATACAGAAATTTGCCAAGAGAAAACCAGCCCATATCTTCTGTATCCTCTCTAGTGGAAGAACTTTCTGCCACTACAACAACATCTGGCATTGCCGACGCTTTTTAATTGATTTGCCAACGCAAAAATGCACCGCTAGTAAAATTTTCGACACTTTCTAAAGGGTCAGCAATACTACCGTGGAAAAATAATTTTATAATGCTTTTGGTTCGTGTCGTGAGTTATAACAAACGATGTTTATAAGCATCGCTAATCATCGTCGCTTTTAAACAGTTACGGCGCTGAAGCATATTATATTAACGACGCTTATTTGAGTCGCTATTTAATGACATAAATAAGCATCGCTAATGTATGTTTTAACAACACTTTAAAGCATCTTAAGTGTAAATTATTTTTTAAAAAAAATTATTTAAAACTCTATATACAAATATGTACACCAAACACATACATAATAGAAGTAATATAATAATACATATAATATATACAGAAATAGCAAATGTTTATATTGCAACATATGATTACATTTATATTGTCAAACATGATTGAAAGTCAATTTACTACTCAATGTGCTTTCAGGTAATTTTAAAACTTTGGTTGGTTTTTTCTTAGTCTATATAGCATCCACTTCATTCAACAAATCATCCTCATCTTCTTTATATTTTTTTCATCCTGAAGATCCACACATATGGCATGACTCTTGGTTAACATTTGTAACACGATATAAAATACAGTTATTAGGATATCTTTTAGAAACACATCCTTAATAATTAAAGCAGCATTATAAAAGACTTGCAAGACCACCCATTCAAATAGCAGTGAGCAGGTATATTTAGGATGCCAGATATAGTAGTAGCGCTGTAGAGGTTTGTAGTCTGAAGACAGAGATGAAGAAGATAAGGCAGAGCCATCAGACAAAGATACAATCTTTGAGGGCTCAACTTGAGCAGATTGCATCTTTGTTGCGTAGGTTTGTCCCTCCTTAAGTAAATAACTACATCTATTTAAATATTTTATATAATTATCATGTATTTTTGTATAAGCTTAATAATTTATAATACTTTGTGATTTTCGAATTCTTAACTTCTAAAGTTTTTCTTTTTCTTGTACGTTTCTAATACTTTCGGTAGTCATAGAGATAATGATGATGTGATGCCATCGGTCCCTAATAGCCCTTAAACTATTTTTTTTAGGAGTTTTAAGTGTATATTTGCACATTGAGTTGTAATTTGACTTTCAATCATGTTTGATAATGTAAATGTAATCATATTTGACAATGTAAATATAGTTATATTTGACAATATAAATATTTGCTATTTCTATATATATTACATGTGTTATTATATAACTTTTGTTATGTATATGTTTCGTGTATATATTTGTATACAAAGGTTTCTTTTTTTTAAATAATTTTTTTAAAAAAAACTTACACTTACAATGCTATAAAAGCATCATCATATTTTAAATCTAAGCATTGTTAAAATATACAATAGCGACACTAACTTGCGTCAACAATTATTGGTGCAAATAAATGTCATTAATATAGACAGTTTAGTGAAATCGTTAGTGATTAACTATGCTTATAAGCGTCATTTATTATAATTCATGACGAACCAAAAGCATCATAAAATTGTTTCCATGGCTGCATTTCCAGCGTCTTTGCAACACTTTAGAAAGCGTCGGAAAGCTAACTCGCGATGCTTTTTTGCATTGGCAAATGCATTAAAAAGTGCCGACAATATTAGATGTTTCTGTAGTGTCCTAATTAGCATCGTACCCACCGTGCATGCACCTGATCTTAGTTTGACCATTTGCATGGCCGCTTGGCTTTTTTTATTTTTTTGTTAATAATACTTATGGTTCAGGGAAAAAAGAAAAATAAAATCTCATATCTTTTAAGCAATGGCAAGATAAAGAAAGGCAGGCAGTTCAAGCGGCTCATTTTTGGATTGAGGCACGGTGCAATAAGCGTATTTAGAGAGAGATATCCAATGCCATCGTGCATCTTAGATCTCAAGAGGAAGAAAATTTGAAAGACTAAACTATATCTCATCGAGAAAACATGAGACACCGCGCTTAGAGAAATATTTTCATATGGGTTTGGAGAGATCCACGTGTCGAGAAAGAGGTAGGGACGGTCAGGGTTGCAATCTGAGAGATAGAGATCTAATGTTCTTTGAATTGAAATTAGGTAATTGTTAAATTTGACTGGATTTTCTTCATTAAGGTTATTGCGGTTACATCCTTGATATAATCAATATAATACAAAAATTTTATTGAATAAGATTGTACTCCTTCAATATGGACAGTTCTGTTAGGGTCACAATTCAAAAGCACTTCTTTTAATTAAATTATGGATTAATAGAGATCAGCCAAGGCAGCCCAAACGCTTGGGGTACGGATCCAAATCCCTTTTCCGCAGAAACACAAATGTGCATCCAAACCTAATCACTAAAAGAACCTTCAAATTTTCCCTTTGTTTCTTTCTTTTTTTCTTTTCTTTTTTTTTTTTGAGAGAGAGAGAAGGTAGATAATCCAAGATGGCTTACACAATTCGATCATCTCGGGTAAAAAAGTTGATACAGCAAGGGCAGAGAATCCAAGCAACCTAATTACAATGCTATTGCGCGCTCTGAAGTTGATGCTTAACTATGGAATCTCCTTTTTTTTTTTTGGTTGTTTCTCCAAGGCAGCTTCTGCTGCATACCTGTATACAGAGTTTTGCACAAGATCTTTCTTGAAGACCTCCTAAAGATTTACTTTGCTTATTCTATGCAGTCTGGTCTTGGACCAAAATATATGGGCCTTTTTGTACACTCCAAGAACAAGGACAAATGATCACCTAAAGACCCGCCAGAATCTCTCATTTCTCCTAAAATGATTTTTTTTCAAAAAAAAAATCTCATAGCATTGAATAACGTCGGATAATCACTCATGAAGTTCGAATTATATGGTTCTCTAGGATCAAATGTGTAAGCGGCCTAAGGCATGAGGACTTAACTAGTTGATATCTTCCAATATGAAACCATCTGGGTAAGATAAAGACCCGTTGCTGAGGACCCAAATTAAGTGGTTTCATGATCTGGCATCTGTCTATCTCAAGAAAATACGGACTCTTTTGGGAGGTTAGAGACCTCCATTCCTCTCAAACTTAAACTCCAAGCAGAGACGTATTTCGTTTGGGGACACTATTCATCTTCATTTGGGTAGAAAGCAATCACTACGTGTTGAGGTGGCGTAGGGTAATACCTCTTACGTTCTTGCGAGTAGCCTGCTATCTTACCACCGTCGTCAGCATGCATGCAGTACCATAGACCATCACTCTAGTAGACATTGTCAACGTATGGCTCATTTTTTTGAGTAAATCAATGCGTGGCTAATTAAGACTCATTTGATGCTCAATAATTACCTAGTGGAACGGCCATATGGTGGAGCTGGCAGCTGAGATTTCTCTCGCCTAAGAAACCATAGTGAAGAATCTTCTCGCTTGTTGATTTCTTTGGTTGAAGCCACACAGCTTGACAACCTTTTTATTTTTGACAATCATATAATTCCTCCCACCTTAAAATCACTAATTTATTGCACATATATGTGCAAAATTAGATACGATAGGCTCTCTAATCTTTCATCATCTCCATAATCGAGCAACTGAGAAAGCATGGACTTTCCGAACACCCCTCAGGTCACCAGCCTGTTGAAAAACTTCAATTTGAATGCCTTCGGGTCAACTGATTAGATAACTCGTAAGCTTTATTTACATATATATCTTCGTCTCTTCTGTCTACTTGTTCTACACATTCGCTGGATCCACATCCAAGAAGAAGTACTCGGCCAGAACAAGCTCCGAGGCCCGAGCCCACCTCTTCTTCTCCTCCCCGCCTCTCCAAGCCTCAATGTCCTCATCCTCGCCGCCAATGGCGGGCTATCCGGCGAGCTCCCGCCGGGGACCTCCGCCCAGCTCCTCCACCTCGACCTCAACGGCAATTCCCTCACCGGCGCCCTCCCGCCGCTTCCCTCCACCCTCCGCTACCTCTCCGCCTCCGCCAACGCCCTGTCGGGTCCGCTCGACGCCGCCTTCGCCGCCCCGCTCCCAGACCTCGCTTTCCTCGTCCTCTCCATGAACGCCTTCACCGGCCGCGTCCCCCCGGCGATCTTCGCCCTCCCCCGCCTCTCCTCCCTCCTCATCCAGCGCAACAATCTCTCCGGGCCCCTCGCCGTCCCTGCCGGCGGAGAGGCGCCGCCGTTGTGGGCGGTGGTGGATCTGAGCCACAACATGTTATCCGGGGAGGTTCCGGCGGCGCTGGCGGCGGCGGGGAGCCTGTACCTGAACAACAACCGGCTGACAGGAGCGGTGCCCGAGGAGGTGGCGAGGAGCGTGTGCAGGGGGAGCATGACCACCCTCTACGCCCAGCACAACTACCTCACCTCCTTCCCCAAGCCGCCTCTTCCCCTGCCGGACTCCGTCGCCCTCTGCCTCACCTACAACTGCATGTCCCTCCCCGATCCCCTCAATCCTAAGTAATACTATAAATGACAAGCTTTAACAGCTAAAATTATACTAGCATAGGATGACTTTTTATATTAAAATAATTTTGTTTTGAGAATAAATCTATATTAATTTCTATTTTTTGATCCAACTTTGATCATAGAAGCTTAGTTTTAAAAGTGGATGAGTGAAACAACTAATTGAAGAAGGTAAATTATAGACCTTTTATTTGAGTACAATTCTAGAAAAGATATACATTTTTTGTGGCATGGTCTTATTTAAGTGTTTTGGGTGGGATAAGCAAGGGTACAAATGGTTGCTCATGGGGGTTTCACTGTTCTATGACTTTTGCAAGGCACCGGCATAAATTACTCCAACAGTGGGTGGCATAAGTTGGCAACTTTTCAAGCTCATTATTCCAATAACCAAACCACATGAATTACTCCAACAGTGTAAGACCATCGTGCCCGACAGGACTTTATTATGGATATTCCATAACTTCGGCCCACATCATGGATAGACACGGATTATTCCATCTTTCCCGGCCAATCAATCCAACCTTCAATACCTGCCATCATCTTCCCCACTTGCGCTAGCCCGATGGGCTTGATCTGGAATTGCAAGTCTATTCTATAATTTCAGATGAGAATTATCCTTTTATTTTTCTTATGTGAGTGCCCAATTAGGCTGCCCGTTAGTAAGCAAACCAAAGGAAAGAAGACATCTAATCACAAATCAGAACTTACATCGTTCCCACCAAAAGACTTGCCTAGTGTTCTAAGAAACTTCAGTACTTAGGCTATCGTGTCCATTAACAAGACAATATGATTTAAATCTCAAGAGGTGAAATGAAAAAATAAGGTAAACCTACGCTGTAGCAGAAATGCGTTTTTGTGCAGAATTTTATGCACACCAAAGGCTTCAGGTAGCGAGAGATTTCTCGGCTTTGGCAACAAGAACTTGTCTACCATTTCACAAGACACTTCATTCCCAACAACAATAGTAGATAGAACCAAAGGAAAATCATGACAAGTTCCACTATGGAATGAAAACTCTCTAATTTGTCCGCCAACCTTGTCAGGATCCTCTCAGCCTACAACAAACAGTAAGTGTCAGCATTAAATTTGATCTAACACCGTAGAAACCATGCACTTTAAAAGTATATTGAATTGAATCACCTCGTTTAAGTAAAAGCATTTTATCATGATTTAAAGCTTGATATCAATTATCAAGAAACTTAACTAATCACTAGGAATAGGACGATGGATGTTACTATGTGATGGCCAAGGTTTCAAAATAACGATCATGCTTAAAGCTTTCATAAAGCAAATGGTGATTCCATACATTTATATCAGTTAAAGGTGAAACTCAGATGGTTGAGATGTCAACCTTTTTATTAGAGAACAGCCAATTGGTACCCCATCATATGAGCATGCTAGCCTGTGAGTATTTCTCTGTGTTCCCTCCAAAGTATCCTCATTTAAATGGTCATCCAGAGTGAGACCAGCATGAATTGGAACTGGCAGCCATTTCATTGTTAATTAAAAAAAACTGATATATATATATATATATATATATATATATATAGAGAGAGAGAGAGAGAGAGAGAGAGAGAGAGAGAGAGAGAGAGAGATATCAGCTAATACAATATTTATATATTGGCCGAGATGTCTTCAGTAATCGCACTTGCACTATCTGTTACCAGGTTTCACCATCCGTTACCAGGTCGCTACCTGGTTCTCCTCATTTCATATTCAATGTGCCACCACTTTGCTCAAAAATCACATTTTTACTATCGTCCTGACTCTATAATAATCAAATGTTGAAATGACTCATACTAAATCAAGGTTCATCATTAGCTTGGTTTCCCTTCATGGACTTCCTTTGAATATCACAGTAAATAAAATTTTACTGTTGAATCTTAAAAATCTAACAGTGGCAACAAGTGCAGCACCATCGGCTATCAGACCTTAGCTACAACTTAGATATTGACTTTGATGCACAAGGTTAGATATTAGGCGGACATAGCAGTTAGATCAGTTAAAGCAAGACCATAAAAAAGCCTGTAAGCAATCGTCATCTTAGGTTTGGAATCCTTTCTTGACAATGGAGCCCAAAGATGGCAAGTAGAATGTAAGGATTCAAGAATGAAACAAAGGCTTCCATCTGTCAGAAATGGGATCTTTTGGCTCTTAAGATGGTAAACAGAGGCATTATGTGAGACAACAAATTGTGAATGCCTTTCAAATTGTAGGATTAATTGATACAACTAAAAGGATGCAAAGCAAATAGCAGGTAATTATTTTGTCATTTGTGCCTCACTAGAATCTCAAAAAGGTTAAATTGTTGATTATTATTTGCTACCACAGAAACCAGCTTCTTTAAACTGTATTTAGCATTCCCATAATTTCAAGTGAGAAAAGAAATGAGTGCCAACTAGCAGCCTATTATCTTCCCTTATTAGTGAAAAAATAGTGAGAAGTGAAGAGGTTTATGCAAACTTTCTTTTATTTCCTCAATTGCATTTGTTTATGCAAACTTTCTTTTATTTCCTCAATTGCATTTACTTAAAGTCCTAGATTTTAGAAGCAAACAACCAACTCCTTCATAGAAAGAGAGGTTAGCTGCATGGGAGCAGAAACGTAAACCATATTTTACTAATTAATTATGCAAACCATATACACAAACATGGATAGCTCCTAGATCCTAAGCAACGATGCTGGCACACTAAATGCATAACAACAGAAATAAGATACAACTAAATGCTGCTCAATGATCAAATTCTGTGGACGAGAAAAGCAAAAGGTACTAAATCACTTACAACATTAACAAATGGATACTATATTACAACAATAACTTTAAATTTCTAATGTTGAATAATATTAAGTTCTAAAATGGACAAACTTGCATCACCAAAATCTTATGCAGCTGCATGACTAGTAAACTATGAAGAGAGGAAAAATGAACTCGATCACTTACAACAAGAATAAATGGATACCATGTTATCGAGAACGTCTAAAATATTCTGATAATTTAGAGCTCCAAAAGAGAACAAGCTTTCATTGAGGGACAGGATATCAAACCTCTATGACGAAATTATGTTTAAAAGGAAGGTTCCTGTAAGCATGTTCAATGGAATAATGCAACATGTCCACTACAGCCACCTCAGTGTCACGCTCATTTGTACCTGCACGCATGACGTTTAGAGTTCAAAAAAACAGAATCATTGTCATCAAGCATAATGACTCATTTCAGCCTTGCATCACCTGGGATGTCAAAAATTTGTGTAAGTGGAGGAATTCCTAATAATTCCCCCAAATAAGTGCGGATATGAGCACGCTCAAAGAGTGAGAGTTCATCGCCATGAGTGACCACAACAACTGGCTTGTTATCTACAATAATATAGGGAGACAAATATTAATCAATTTGGCCATAGATAGATATCATTCATAGACGGGGGAGTTGGAAATGACTAATACCAGGACATATCACACAGGAAACCATGGTCTGCCATACCGGTCCGTACCAGCCGGTAGGGGCCGGTACGTACCGGTCCGGCCTGGGACTGGTACCGGATCAGCGTAAAATCCGGTACCGGTAATTTATTGTTGAAGAACCGGTACGGGACCGGTTCGGCACGGTTCGGACCGGTACGGACTGGTACGCCACCGGTATGGACCGGTACGGACCGGTACGGGACCGGTTTCGTACCGGTCCGGGCCGCCACCGGTACGCCGACCGGTACCGGTACGGCGGACCTTGCAGGAAACAAATAAATGCATCAAGAAAGAAAATAAAATCGTACCGGATACATGACAACCTAGCCCAAGTTTGTGATGGTAGTGTCTATGCATCCAATAAAGGTTTCAGACTTCGTGCCATCCAGCCAACACAACTTTCAATCAACCCTACCACAGCCTCCTATCTGTGCCTTGCAACTGTATGCCATTTTCAATAACAGCAAAGGCAGAACTCTGCAAGGTTTATATTCTAAATATGGACATTTTTATTTTGAATAAACCATTCAAAGTTTTAAGGATCTATCTGTTAGAGTTCCTACATTACTTAAATATCCAACAGTAGTTAATCCATCTGATTTTATTTCAGCCAATCTATAGGAAGTCTGATCCACTGAAAATCCTCAGGCTCTTCAGTAACTGGATTTAAGTAATAGTCCCATCTCTCATGAATTTAAGAATTTATCTAAGAAAACCCAGTCCTACATTTGCAATTAGACACAATTAAACTAACTTCCTGAACACCACCTGTTATTTCTTTACATGTCAGTGATGATTAAACATAAAATGAAAGCTGATTTAGATAAAAGAAAGAAGACAGAACTAAGATCCATCATGAGTAATTGCTTGAGATGCTGCTTTAGATGGAGGATAGTCGGAGGCTCGGAGCATCATCTCTTAGTCATATTTGCATCATCAAGAAATAGTAGAAGAACCATGATGATGTAAGGACCAAGTGAAGAGAGTTTTAGCCTTTCCAACTCTCTTTGAGTGCAATGGAAATACTTAAGTCAAGCTCAAGGAACCTGATTTAGCCAAAAGATAGTGTGACAACAATTTGACTATGATTTAGACCTTCTCAAAAAGATCATTTGAAGTAAAGGCATTCTTCATATCCGTCTATAGAAAGGCCACCAATGAGATATGAAAACAAGTAATGAAACATAGGTAGATTCATCTTTGCCACAAGGACAGAGGTCTTGTTAATAGCCACTTTGTCAGGAACATGAGTAAAGCCATGAGGAAGGTGGTCCTCATAGCTCTCAACTGAGCAATCAAAGTAAGTTGAAATTTTGTAAACTCACTTACATCTAATAAACCAATCAAATATCTAGAACTGTGTTTCAAGTGGTTGACCATTAGCGGTCCATCATTACATCAAAAATTCAATCCCCAATAATGAAAAAGAAAAATGTAATCAAGAATTACACTATGGATCATGCAAGCAGCAGCCGAGGATGGCATAGCAAGCATCACATTTCATGTCATGCCGAAACCTAGAATGCATTAATACAGAGAGAGAGAGAGAGAGAGAGAGAGAGAGAGAGAGAGAGAGAGAGAGTGCGTGCAAACAGTATTTATGTATGTATGTATGTGCAGCACAGATATATATATATATATATATATATATATATATATATATATATATATATATATATATATATATATATATATATATATGCACACAAACAAAAAACATAATCAAGCATTAGAATATCATGCACATGCATGGTAGCAGTCAAGCGATGGCATGGTAAGCATACCATTTCACATTACACCGAAACCTAGCATGCATTCAACAAATTGTGAAGAAGGAAACATGGTTTTTCAGTAATCTATCCAAAAAATGTAGAAAAATACAACTTAGACATTATGTTGATTGTTGTTCAATGTGTATTCCATAATTTCATCTCATATATCATTTAACTAATATAGCTTGGCATTATTTGTACATCCAGAACACAAATAAGCTCAAAAAACTTGATAATAACCACTTGTAGATAAATGACTATGTTCACACATTCACAAAATGATATAGGTGTTTGAAGCATATTGTTTGGCATCATGGGAAGCTTGTGTAGCATTTTCCAAAGATTATACTTATCTTGATTCCTAATCTTCAGTTTGATATGAAACAACAATTTTGTCATTATAGAAGCCTAGACCTATTGGTTTGTCTCCAAAAAATGTTTGTGTGTGTATGTGTGTTTGCAGATCAACATGCAACAACATGGGCCAGCACAGTTGGTACACGGCTATGCATCCCTCTAATGTATTCAAAAAGTTGCCAAAATGATACATAATCCTGATATAATATGTTAGGAATGTGGCGGTTAACCCTTCTACATTTTGTGGATTACAGAGTAACCGATTTGTTGAGCCACACCTAAATCTCAACATGCAATCAAAATAAACAATATCTATATGTCTCTTAAATTGGCTGACAAATATTGGGATATATGGAAAAGTGCTTTATATCATAACTTATGAATGGGAAAAAAAATATTAGAGTTGTTAAGATAAACATAATTTTTGACAATACAACAATAATAAACTAGTAAACTAATATTTATGGTTGATGATAGACACGCTCAACCTAGAAAAGTAAACAACTTGCCAAAAAAAAAAAAAAATATGGTAGATGACTTAGACAAGTAGAATACAATGCATAAATGTTCATCATATTGAAATGTTATTGCCGCTCATAATCTAGGGTAAATAGAACTTGATGATGGAGAATTAGGGACATCTAAAATATGCAAAAACAAATGTACCAAAGGAACAATAACAGAGGAATTTTATAGTCAACTATACATTAAAACACTAAGATCATACAAAAGATTCGCACCTCTGAATGACAAGAATGGATAGTTGAAAGTTTCAGCAAGCATGTCATTGTACCGCGTATCCATGCTATCAATTGATTTCAGAACAGAGATTCCATCAACAACAAATATGACAAAGTTGACCATCCTCTTCTGGCAAGGGCCAAACCCTTCTCGTGCCATGTCTTTTATTCTATTAGTTGTAATCACATCATCTGAGTCTCTGTCACAACAAAGAAGACATATGTCAAAAAGGTATAAAGATATGCTTCAATATTTAAAAAGGAAATTCAAGATATCAAAATCAAGAAGCATCAACATCAAAATCAAGAAGCATCAACATCAAAATCAAGAAGCATTAAGAGGAGACAGCCAATTGCTATTCAAAGAAGCAAAATAAACATTGCTATAAGTTGAGAATTATAACAAATAATCAAGATTGATGTACATAATACTCATAGTAGAGATCACCAATTAATTCCACGTATCAATGGATCTAAAAGATTCACAACGTGTGGAATACGCGCATCCCTACCAAACCATAACTAAACTTTTCCCACTACTACCATTAACTATTTGGGATCATCTTTGCTAATCTTTATACACCAACAATGTTATTTTCACAAGCTTTTTCAAAACCATTCTCACAACTTGTCAACTTCCAGCCACGTTACTTACTTTAGGTTTCCTTTTCCTAAATCCTTCAACAAAGACCTTGTACTGCACCTCTCCTAACCAGAGCCTCCTAAGATTCCCGGCATATATATCCGCACCATCTTAATGGATTCTTCATCACTTTGCTCTCAATTTGTGCAACTCCTACAATTACTTTAATATACTCATTCTTCACTAATCACTATGTCCTTCCTGCCATCATGACACATGAATTCAAGTTCTCATTTATGTTAACTAAACAATCCCAACTAACTAAGATCTTGTAGTAACATCAAAATAACCCATACTTCGCATGCTCTCACCTGATCACCATTTGTCGATGTGTGACGCCGTGCATCATCCAATCTTGGAGCAATTTGAAGTTATCAGACGAGAATGTCGACAAACTACGAGTATCATAGACACAAAGTTTCTTTGAATCCCTCGGAATCATGTACTCTTGCAAGAAACAGGACCCTTCTGTAACCGACACATTATCTGCAACGGTACAAATATATATATATATAAATAATAAAAGCAGCGATAAGATCGACCAGTAGTACCAACTTGGGGAATACGAAGGTAAGAATACTCACGGGAAACCTGTGCTCTGTCGGGTGCAAACTGGTCATCTTGGAAGACCCTGGTGATCCTGTTGACGAGGGTGCTCTTGCCGGACCCTCTCGGCCCGACCAGAAGCAGCGTCATGGTCTCTGGGATATCGTAATCCCTCGCCTTGGTGCCGCCGACCTCCTCGATCCATGCACAGGGCCTACAATGGCTACCCAGGATCCACAATAAAAGATTAAACAAAGCAAAAAAAAAAAAAAAGGCCGAACAGAGACACACCAAAGTAGTATGTATTTTGTTTCTTCCTTACCAACAGATGATATGTTTGGCCACTCGGAGGGCACGGGGTCGCATTCTGCGCGGGGTCACATAAGACTTCAAGACCTCGGAATACGTCTTGCTTCGCCGCCGCAGGGACTCATCGTCGGCGGGCTCTGGGCCGAGGTTTGAGTAGCAAACGGACGGGAAGAAATCAGAGGAGTAGGGGTCGGAGTCGGAGGAGGTGTCAGCCTCATTGGCCAGCTCTGCAGCGAAGGTGTCAGGGTTGGTCCAAAGAGCTAATAGAAATTGGAAGTAAGCTGAAACAGAGGATGAAGGGATTTAGAGAGGAGGTACCTTGAGGGAGATGATCGGAACCCCGCCGTCCACCCCCCATGACTCCAATCCGATTGCTTCGACTCGAAGGTATGGCATAACGTCATCACATCACATCTTATAGGAGGTTCTTAACAAGAAAGCTACCGGGCTAGCCTCCCGGTAACGCCCGGAACTACGCCGTGCGTTGCGGAAGCAAGCACCCCTCCGTTGTTATCTTTTTAAGGCCAGTTTGATTGGGACTCTACAGATTTGTTTACAAATTCATCTAAGGTAGGACTCTACAAATCTTATCTTGATGCTTTTTAAATATGGGACCAGCGATTCTGTCCATAGACTTCAGCCCGTTATATCCATTGGATTTCATCGAATTGATACTTGCCACCCAACCAACTTAAGCTTTCGTGATCACGGATTGGGACAACCAACACTGCACGATCCCTTGCAATTAATAATGCCGTCCAACTTTAGCCCCTGGCCCGACCTCGGATTCTGACTTAATTTATAACATCTAGTCCAGCTAATAAAGAACTTGGTCTAGTTCACTTGATCAATCTCGAATATAAAAATTAAAATAGGAGGTAAAAAAAAAAAAAATAGAGCCCTATCCGATTTGGAGTAGAAAATTGAAAAAAAAAAAAATAGAGCTGTATTCGATTTGGAGTCTATTTAGAGACTGCATACCCCTTTCGCCTCATCACAAACTCTTGCTGAGATTTTAATTAAGCGCTTAAAAGAGATTATCGAAATTATTTAGACCTATAATTTGGTTTTGCTCCTAAGATAAAAATGATTTTTCTTTTCTAGATTTTATATTTATATAATATTATTTTTACATCAAAGAAGTTAATCAATTTATATATAATTTATAAATTTTATAAGATGGTATTTTGAATGAAAAATAGATATGTAATTTGGAGTAATAGTTTTAGGACTATTCTTGTATTATTTACCGATCTTACATCGTTTATGCGTATTTTGATTAGATTATGATATATATATATATTATTTTGTAAAAAAAATATTGATATATGTGAGATTTGAACTCTCAGCCTGACTATGCTTTGGTACTTTGACTATTATTGAGCTTATTTATTCTACTTTTGGCCCCACCACATGGTATAAATATGGTATTCTGACCCATTCCGCAGCATATAAGCATAGTATTTCGACTCACTCCGCAAAGTATAAGTGCAATATTCCAGCCTACTTCACAAGGTATAAGTGTGATTTTGTTTCTGATCTAGCCACATGATATAAATGTAGCCATAGTTAAAGATTGTTAGGTTTAATGTAATTTGTTTTGAATCGAATTTATGAAAATACATGAATATTCGAAAGATATGGATTTTAATAGATTCATGTTTTGAAACGGAATTAGTTATGTCTTTATATTGGTGCATGGTAATTTGTGCTTTACTATTGTATCTTATGTTATTATATGAATTATCTAGTTATGGTATTCATTACTTACTGGGGTAACAAGCTCATTATTCTTTATTTTCTTTTAGATTCTGAGAACTGAGATGGCACGGATTATGATTGGGAGGGATTATGTTCGGAAGAGTGACTAGATGCCGAATTTTACATATTTATTTTAGATAAGAATTTGATTAGAGTTTGACATAAGATCTTTTAAATATTATTAATTTTGTGAGACATTAAAATTGGATTCTAATTATTGAAATTGAAGTTTGACCATGGATTATAAATTTATTTTACTGCTTGTTTATGATATCATGATGGAATGCTTTGCATATTTGTGGAAAGAGTTTTCTACAAAAATGTAGCAATTGTTGTGACCTCTAGCTCATGATCTCGAGTCAAAGGCATGACATAATCTGTACCTCATAGTGAAACTAGTTTCAGTAAAAGATAATGACCTTTTTTTTATTTGTTATGAATTTTATATTTGGCCTTTTTTATTAGTTTTTTAAGATGTTAATACATTCGGCTCTCTCATTGTGCTGCTTTGGGAAGGTGGTGAGCCGTGTACCCAACTTCTAGTCTTTTTATAGTGTCTAATATAACATTTTAATTTACTTTTTAATATGACGTGTTTGGGTTATTCAAACTCCAGCTTGACCAAAATAGGACATTTTATAGTTAAATTGAGCTTTTCTTGGTGAAAATCAGTTTGATACCTTCCCAAATGTGAGTTCTATAATATTCTCAATGTAAGGTGTAAAATATACATTAAACTCATGCATAGCTTGATACTTAGCATTTAAAGGTGGGTCACTGATATAAATTAGAATGGTATATCATTTGATTTCATGATTTTTCGCATGAATATTTTTATAACATATATATATATATATATATATATATATATATATATATATATATATATATATCCTCATAAATTTACTATATATAATATATATTAATAAATTATTTTTCTGCACATCTTCAGAAGAGGCATGCTGAGCCGTCGAAAGGAGCTTGTTGACCGATCATATATATGATATCAGCTCCTACCAACATTACTTTCCAAGGTCATTCTCAGCCTTAGGTTATATCACATCATATTGGAGGCTTGACATGGTCTCAGAAAAACTGGCAGCAAGAAATCTATACACTGTCAGTTTAGTCATCGTCTGTAGGAGAAATCTGAAGTGAGACATCAAGAAATATTCTGACATCTTCCAACAAAATGAGATAATTTCTATCATAAAAAATAAGAAAAGAGATCATTGATTAGGAAGTTGGAACCCTGGGTCATGCATAGCAAGATATTTTAACAACAAAATATATATTTATTCGTAACGAGGGTGGTGAGCTGTATTTAAAACTTAAAATATTTTTTTTTTTAGATACTTGTGAGAACAACCCTGGAACCCATACCCGCGTTTCAAATTAGAACCCCTCTAGCACAAATACTTAGGAGAGAAATGTTAAACAAACATACTGTTAGTCTCGTTCATAAACTAATCATTCTTTTGAATCATTAAAGTTGTATAGTGAAATTTAAGATGCCACGGGGACGGGGCTCAAGTTGCTCCTGGTTTGATCGTTCGCAGCCGTATTAGCAAGATCTTGACTGCATGTGGATGATTCATGTGCAAAAACTGCCATCCCTTCGATGGGTCGAGGGTTGCTTGGGCCGGCCTTATGTTGGCGAGACTATTTACAAGCTAGGGGCTCAACTTGGGTTGGATTTGACCTGTATCCACCCTTTCAAGTTGTTTATTAGGTAGAACTAGGTTGAGGTTTTATATATTTGGGTTGGGCTTGGGTTTAAAAGTTCTAATCTGACCTCAATTAGGATTCGATTAGGATTAACTCTAACTCTAACCTGATCGACTCGGCTTAAACTAACTTAATCCAACCAAATCTGATATATAAATAAATAAATATTTTATACTTGTAGTTTATATAGATTGTTTATATGTTTGTACACATATTTAATCTTGTTAAATGATGTTTAGACAAACTGCTGAAATTTATTTATTGAGGCTTCAGCTAGATATCAATCCCCTGAAAAATGTTCCAAATCTTTCTCCTATCTTAAAATTCCTACTCAACTTGATATGCTTCAATTAATAATACAACCTATCTTAACCCCGTTAATCCTATCCAATCCAACCCAGCTAATCTGATCTAATCCGAATTTGAGATGGGGATAGGTAGGATTGGGTTAATTAAAAAAATCTCAATATGAAACTGGATTGGATTGGACTAAAGTTAAGAGGTTTAGAGGTTTTACTGGGTTAGATTCTGCCCTCATCCTAACGCAACCTGCTTGAGTTGCAGCCCTACGTCACACTTAAATTGCCTTGGTGAATTACCATCGTTTTCCTCTGACAGATATTCAGACATGGCCAGTGCAAAGGAGAATATAAACAAATTAAACCATTTTTGGCTGAGTCTGGTCTACGGTTCCCACCCAATTGAAAGCATTTAGAATCTAATCTGACGCTATTTCTATCAAGTAGATCAAGAAATACGTAAAGTATTCCTTTATGGTACATATCTAAAGTCATTAATTGTTCAAAAAAAAAACACCATCAAGCGGTGGTGATGTTATAGTCGGCCGCGGTTCCGGCCAGACATCCCATTCGGCAACCGCCGGGTGGCAGGTGAATTCCCTTCGCTTTTCTCATCCACGTTCGGGGTGGTTGACGTCCATGGGCACAGCTACACAGTCAACGCTGCAAAGTCAACCACCCAAACGCCATCATCACCACCACTCCATGTAATCCCCCGTTCAAACACGGATAATTATACCATCTAATCCTGAGAAACTAAAACAACATCCACAACATTCTGTAAAGTTTTGTAACCACTAATACTAATTATAATGACATAATAGTGACAAGAAAACTGCTGTGGATAAGAAAAAAAATCGACACATGGATTTTGGTGGCCTAATTCGTGGACCCTACCCTTTGAAGTCAACAACTAGCGCGATGGGACCATGTATTCCGCACAACCATTATTATCATGCTAAATTCAAGATTGAGTGGTGATTCGTACCACAACGTGCCGTCCCCGTTACTCATTTGTCAGGCTACAAAAAAGAAACGTAAAATATAAATGACCACTTGACACATTTCTCCATGCGAGCAAGCAAGCCAGTACATATTAAAATCACAAACGATATACCTAATTATCCTCTCTTTTTTTGAAAAAAGTCTCCTTCTTTTGGTTTCTTCCCCTTTGCTTCTTTGTTTTCCTTGAGACATAGGAACTTTGGCGAGACCGGAATAGAATTCTACATTACTTTGACAGTACATACATTGATCATATAAATAAAAATACTCAGCCAGGATACATACACATCGCAACAGATTATTGAGATGAATCGAGCTTCTTCCTTCCACCTATAAAGAATCTGATTTAGCAACAGCATTATGAGCTATCTCTATCTCCCTCTCCTGCACCTTCCACGTACGCCAAGATGATGGCTATGAGAAGATTACCTAATGGTGCAATGGATTCGGGCCCGAGGGGATTCTCCGTTTCTCCACGCCATACCGCGGATCGATCTCGTCACCTCCATCCGGCCCCGGTTTAACCTCTACGACGGTAGAATGCCGTGCTGGTCCATGTTGATGCTGGTGGTGGTTGTGATGATGATGGTGAGAAGAACGTCTAGTGTAGTGGAATGCGGAGAAATCGAACTTAGCCGCTGGCACCTTGCGAGGCACCGACGAGGGGGCGGTGCTCTGAGGCTTTAGGTGGCTCCACCCATGGAACGAGAGCAAGAGGAGGACGAGCCAAAGGAGAAGAGAAATGAGATGAGGTCTTCTCATGGCCATGGAGGGGGTGCAGAAGGGTGGTGGATTGAGGGGGGATTCATGGGGTGGGGAGGTCCAAGTGAGAGGGGACGAGGGGTCTAGAACTTTGCCAGCTTGAGTTGAATGGGCCAACATAATTAAGAAATATTATGGGAGTGGAGTGATGTGTTGAAATGGGAGGTGGATTTGCTTACTTGCGACTCCATTTGTTGGGTTTCTTTATTTGGGGTGAAGTTTTTCCTGGCCCTCCTTATGCGGAGGAGGGGAGCAGAGCTCCGCATTGGGCGATCTTTTTCCAATGGGACTGTCTTCCTTGACGTTCAAGAAAGAGAGGGCGCACTCGGTCGTCAAACCTCGAGAGAGACTTCTACTAATAATGAGGAAATAATGGTCCTCTGTCTTAGAGATAGCCGGGGCTCGGTCACATCCACCTCCACAAGGGGGTCGAGGGATCTTGGGCTGGATACTCTCGCACTCTCATATGGGAGACTGGTTGGAGCTGGCTGCTGCTTGATTCACGAGGTTACCTTTGGAAGATCATTTATTGTGTTCAAATGGTCCCATGAGGATGGTTTTGATTCAGAGATCATTTGTACTTGATTCGTCTCATGTTCGAGTGCAAGTAAAATAAAATCAGATATTTTATGCAGATTATCAATGAACTTGGATCGAAGCTGCAATGTTTCTGTAATTGCATAAGAAAGACAGCGTTACATATATGGAGTTGCTCTATTTGTATACGAAGGAACAGCAAAAACAAGAATAAAAACGTCGTCAACGTCCCCTCGGTTGCCCTGCGTGTTGCCTTCTTTCATGATGCACATTTAGGTCGAAGATAATTAGCGGTCAAGAAGCCGATCGACTATGACGGTGATATCAATTGGCAACGCACATTACGATCCCAGCTGTTGGATCTTATTCAGGACTGATGTCTTTGGTTACTTTCTCTTTAAATAGAATTAGCAGGGTAGCCTTCCTGGTTAATCGAACAACAAGAAGAAATTGGCCGGCATTTGTTCTTTTTCTTGATGCATGTTCTTGATTTTTTTCTTTCAAAAACATTGGTAGGTGGATGCAGTAATACTAGAGGTGGCAAGCAAACCGTGTCGGGTTAAATATAGATCGGATTGGATACGAATCAAATTAAAAATCCGCTAACTCAAACCTAACTTGTTTATTAAACAGTTCAAAAATTTAGATCTGAACTTGGCCTATTTATTAAATGGGTAACTCAACCCATCCTGCATAACCTATTTATCAAACAGAGGTCGAGATAGGTTGAACAGTTTAAACAGGTTAAAGATATTTTTAACTAATTAAATGGATTTAAATGGGTTAAACAAGTTAAGTAGATCAGGTTATGATCTGATTCAATTATTAAATAGATCAAAATAGGTTAAACAGGTCTAGACAGATTGACTTGTCTATAACTTAGACTTATTTAGATCAAGTCCGAACCTGCTTAAAGTCGATCATTTGCAAAACATGTCGATAGGTTGGGTTATAAATTACCACCCCTAAATACTATGGAGAAGTGATAGAAATGCATAATTAGAAGTTATTAGCAAACTAAAATTTTTATTTGTTTAGTATGGTCTTCCTATATATCAAATATTTGGTGCACATTATGCACCTTCATTATATTTGCTCCTCACCGATCATGTGGCCAATTTCATGGTTTTATCATTGGTGTGAGGGAAATTGGAATGCAGAATATGTTATGAAATAATAAATTATATTATAAAATAATAAATTGCAATATATTATATTATATTATATTATGTTACATTATAATATCATACTATGTAATAATATTTTTATATATCATAATACATAACCATATTATATTATATTATATTATTATACTATAGATTATAAAATTGTATTATATTATATTATAATAATAAAATATTTTATTGTAATATTACATTATGTTATATTATATTATACCATACTGTACAATATTGTATAATGTTTTTTATTGTCATTTTATTATAGTAAAAATATTTTCTTAATTCAATTACTACAAAGCTTTATAACTTGCATGGCACCTTAAAAAAATAGTTACTTAATATCAAACAATTTTTTGTTAAAAGCTCTGTTCCCAAAAATTTTACTATCAACAGTAATCTCAAATGGAACCTTAGACCATAATAAGACATTCAATAAAAAAACAATATCATGTCTTGAGCTTCTACAGAGAAATCTAATGAAATAAATAAATAATTTTTTAACAAACTAGTATTTTGTTTGAAGGCCCAAGTAAAAATAAAAGTCGTTATTTATGTTAACACAGACCATTACGAAGGTAAATAATACATTACAGTGGCCGTTATTTTTTTCACCCGTTATTATGTATATGATGTACAAAAGGGTGGCCTTACAGCACACCTTCATCTAAAATCTTCAGCATGGCCGCCTCATAGTCCAGGAAACGTGTAATTTTTATAACACAAGCAAATAAAATCATGGATGTTGCTTCCTCAACAGCAATTGACAGATTGCCTTGCCTCCTAGTCATGAAAGTTGTAGCAGACCATACAAGTCTTCAGAATAGAGAGAGGAAAAGTAGAATAAAGAAACACAAGTCCAGAACACCATCACCTTCCTCACCATTTGCATACAATGTTACAGTTCTCCTTTCCAAACAACCAGATGACGCATCAAAATTAAACCATAAACACAAAAGCCTAGTAGACGATTCATGGTTACAAACTGTACATCTCCCCTTGGAATTGACTAGGAATTGCAAGAATGAACGGTACAGTATTTCAGCATTTATACCACCCCTTGCATCTCCAGCCCCCACTTACTGAAGATGTAGGTCAGCTTGAATCTGTAACCAACTTCCTCAATGATTCTCGGACCATTTTGCAAATCAAAGCCACTCTATCTCCAAACCTATATCATATCATGCTGCTTGAAACTGGAACTGCATCCATAAAACTATCTGCGGTGGACTGAAGCCACCGATATTCCATTTTGTCCACTCACAGATCTTTGACTGGGCTGCCGTGCTGATGGCTTGACCCTACCTGTCAATAAAGCAGATGCAGCGGCCGCTTTTATTCTCCTCCTTTTTGACTCAAGTTCTAAACGTTTATTCCCCGATGCAGAGCTTGATGACTCCGGAAAAATGGAGGAAGCCTTAATTGCTGCCCGCTTCTCCCTCCTGTTCCTTTCAAACTTTGAAGAGAATCTCACAGCAGCTGCACCTGCTAAATCTTCTTCTGATGGGGGAAGAAGTCGTATTCCAAGGCCAAGCTTTCTTGCACGTTCCTCTTCTTCACCTACCCTTTTCTTGTGACTCTAAAATGGACAAGAATAAATAAAGTACAGAATAAGAATCCAAGAACCGAATGCGACCATGATAGAAGAAATTCGGGCATAAGTTCATCAGATTGCTCACTCTGAGACGAGCTCGGAGAGCTCTGTTAAGGTTATAGTCATCCGAATGCCTGCTGTCTGAGACTCTCTGAAGGCGGACGAGCAATGGCTCAGCTTCTTTCTTCTTCCGCAGATCCTCTTCCTGATGTTCGAGACGGTAGAAGGGATCAACAAGCTTGCCTCTTTCTGCAACATATTTTTTAGCGAGAAACATATCCAGGATAAATGAAAAAACAAAAATAAAAAAGAAACCTGCAAGAAAGAAAGTGTAGGAACAACTTATTCATTTCATTAAAGAGGGAAAATAAGTTGTTGACCTTCATCTGCTGGAAGAGCAAATGTCTCTGCATCCTCAATGTCAAAATCCTCAGTCTTGCGCTGAGCCCCACTGATGATGACATATTCACAGTTTTTTGGATCTGTCTGGATGACTATTTCATGCTTACAGCATGCTGATTTCATGGTAAAGCTCCATATCTGATAACACAGACACCACATTATACATCTACGACAGTTCAAACAAGAAGATACAAGCCAACAGTTACCAGACCACATCACCATTTAAAGGACACAGTACAATAGTAAAATGTGAAAAAGAAAATGTGTTAAAATAGGTGAAAGAGGTTCCAGGAATACCGTCAATGCTGGTGACTTGCTTTTCAGAAAAACATAATTGCATGCTACTTCTTAATTAAAGAATTAATGCAGATGGAGCAGACTGGGGCAAAAACTGAAGACTGCAAGCATCTATTACAATCTTTTAATCAATGCCTGAGTCTACCGCATTCACAGACCCTCCTCCTATCTACCTCCTATGGGTCCGCGGATTGCTGCCTGGGGCGAGGCGTGCCTACCACTTACTGTCTGACGGATAAAAGGGCCTACTCCAAGACCCGGGCAACACAATGTTTCCTCCACTCCGAAGGTCACACTTGCCCTCCGAAAGCCATTCGTGAGAGGCCGCCCACTATACTCTCGCTTCGAGCCTTTGCCCCAAGCCCGTGTCAGGTTGGGTTAGCCCTCTCTTTTCTGAATTGAGGACTCCTGAATCAAATCCGGTCCCAGAGGCATCTCGAAAGAAAATATCTATTTTCTGAATTTGACGTTGAGATTGATGGCTGACCTTACCATGGAAAGATATGTACCTATATAGGCCCATTCTGGGACAGCAAGAAATTCACCAGGCACAGGTGGAAAATACACCCCTTATTGCTAATTGAATTATAAGCAGGAAAACCCCAAATGCCTGACCTAAGCAGATTCCTAGCATTTGTCCCGTTCCTCTATGATCTGCAAACTACTCACCTAAGAAAATAAAAGTAACAAAATTGCATAATAGTAACGAGGCAATATAGTGCCTTGGACAAACTCTAATTATAATTTGCTACCCTTGGCCCAACAAAATCTTCCTCAGAAAGGAAAAGGTACAAAACTGAAGAATGAAAAAGATGATATACCACTATCATGTAATGAGAGAACACAACTTCCATGCATGCTAAATGCTAGGTATCCAAGTTAATCATAAAATATATTTCATGCATTATACCACCAGCAAGGAAAAGTTAACACTGTCCAGAAAACAAAGAAATTATGCATGTCTCACCTCGTAAGGAAGCTAAATTTCACAGATAACAAAGAAAAGATGCATATATCATCAAACAGGAAAGCATGATTTCATAGGCCAATGTAACAGGGGTATCCAAGCTACCCTACGAGAGATGAATAATTTTTATCATGTAGGATAACTGAACCTCCTGGTCTAACACCATGAAAACCAACGCCATCTTGAGAATATGCAGATCAAGCACCAGGTTAGTGGTAACATAAAAAAATAAAATAATAAAAAAAGCAGGCCAGTCAGGTAGGGAAAAGATAAGAGTGGTAGGCTCCATACACAGATTGAAAACATAAACACGAATAAAATTGCCAACCAGAATGATATTTATATTGCAGCATTTTTAAAGTTCAATAAGTCCTGATACTCTGATTTTTCATTCTTAGTTTCCTGCAAATCTATAACTGAAGATACTGTAGGAATGGGCCAAGCTGCTGAACTTGAAAGTGGTGAGCCAATTTTAATAAATTCTAGTTGACTGGATCAGGAAAAATGCATGGCATTTTGTTTAAACATCGAGTCACACCCTCAAACTAAATGAAGATTGGAGGTAGTGGCTTGTACAGGAGTAGTAAATTAGAGCATTTCATTATGGCACAAATACATTAGTGTAAATATTAGTTTTTTTGCGTTTTTTCAGTAAGGCATACTTGAATTCTTTTTGTTTTGTTATATGTACTAAAATCAATATGTTTAAGTATTCATTGACTGTAAAAAATTATAAAGCCTCAATAGGGTCTCAATTTGACCCAACCAAGTAGAACAGTGCGATAAGGTAAGTTTTCTGGGTCTGGAACTCGGATAGTTTAGCATATTTGGAAGATTGATAGATATCTGTTGGTAGTTAAGTAGGGTACCTTTGTTGAATAATAGTTTCCCACTTGCTTTTTCTCAGCATTAAACCTTACACCCTTGGCAATCATTGAATTGCATCCCCCACACCAGACATTGAAAGGCATCTCGAATCTGACAAACAAAATATTACAATTGAGCAGATGCATATGGGATTAGAAGATGGAGAAAATGTTGAGACTTGCATAAAGAACTGTAAACAAAGGAGTCAATTATTAAAGTTTCACTATGCAAAACCAGGTCAACATGTCAAAGATGCAAATTCAACTTGCATCTTCATTAGTCCATCATCCATCATTCACTTTAAAAGTGAATCATGACCCAGAAGTATATCCTGCTTAACTTCTCAAATAAACAAGGGAAAACAGGTAAATTCAGTACATGCAAAAGATGCATCTTTAACCCTTATACCACATTTGAGAACGTAAAACCTTAATAACTACTGATGCCTTTATTTTGAATATAAAATATACATCAAAACAAATCAAAGATAGCGTCCATATTAATTTTTTTAAAAAAGGGCTGTTTTCATGGATAGAAGAATCATAAAATCACCTATTTCTATAACATAAACTTCTTGCAATGGAACTCCACAACTAAGTAAAATAAATTGACGACTATGCAATGAAATATAAAAAACCACTATCCTAGCAAAACACATTGAAGTCCAAGGAATCAGTCAATGTCACCATGACAAGTGAGTAAATTGAATCTGGAGAAAATCCAAGATACAGCAAGGACAAAAGATATTCATCGGTAAGGAAACAGAATCAGTGATGTAAACAAGCCTCATGCCATGAATGAGAAAACCAACTTGTCTACTTCCCCCAGAGTTCCTCAATCCAAAGTCCTCCAAAATGTAATGTCTCAAAATCATTTCTCCTAGTCCCCCATACAAACACAACAAAATTGCTTCAAACCCCTTTTCGCTTGACTGTTGTTACAAGTTGTCACCTGGATGCTTGGGAATGCACAGGCTTCAAGGCATTTACGCAATCCATATCTTGACCAACTGAACATGCGTATGCAATTATATGTATGTTTGTACGTATATGCATGCAGATTTGTGTGGTCCATATATGTATGCAGATTTGTGAAGGTTAAAAAAAGGCACTGTAGAGAGAAAGACTTAAGTTTGCTGGTGTGGCAGCTAAGGTCTCCCCAGCTATCATTTTCACTATCCCCACAAACAAATGCCCCCCTTCCATGCCTCTCTCTCACTTCTCTCTCTTCTCTTACTCACAGCCTCCCTCTTCCCCTACTATTCCTTTCCCACATCATATCACAGCATCTAGAACCATTTCCTTTATATTTTGGTTGGTCTCACTCATGTAATGAGGGGCTTAAACCAATTAAAGTTGCTTAGGAGTGTACATAAAGCAAACTTTGGCTTGTTTAATTGAGATCAGAGGCTAAATACCCTAATAATTATTCCTCTTCCATTCTTGCTGCTCCCTCTTCATTTGGGTGTTGGATTTGAACACATAAATATCCAGAGAACCATTCTTTCCCTGCACGGCACACAAGGCTGAGCAAGAACCCTTCCAAATGGCAGGTTCTCATGGGTTTCAGCTATCTAATGATAACATTCCTCCTCTAAACTTTCATTTTGCTTTTCATCTTGCATCTTTTTTCTCAGCTTTTTCTTGTAGCATACTTCCATGCTTTCTAGGTCTTTTCCATCCCATGAGTCCTACTTACTCTTTGATCACTCCTTTTTGTGTGTCTTTTTCCCTTATAATTTTAAATTGTTATCTCTTTGGCATTTTCTTTCTATATACAGAATGTCTTGATGATTTGTCCTCAGTGTATCAAGAGCTTTTAAATTTGAAAAATAATTAGGTCCTTTAACTAGACTTAATTTGGATAGACCTTGATCTCAGTAGAAGTGGGCTGATTTGCTGCTCTGAGAGTTATTTAGCTCCCCAAGCTTATTAAGCTCTCCAAGCTTGAAACTAGGCACCCCTAAATCCTATGGACCCCTAGAAATCCAAGTCCAAGCCCTTACATACATATTATTTCCAGTCCTCAAATATCATTCCTCTTGGGTGCAAAACTACCCTTGCCTTTTTTTGCTTGTTTATTCATCTCTAAGATGTTGGTTGAATCAAATATATAACAATTATCGAGATGAAATTTATTGCATGGAGCATTCCCTGATCTTCTCATTTGATAACTTCCTTTCTCCCGAATCTATAAAAATCTAAGAAAACTCTAACATCATTCTTCAATTCTTCCATTAAAATCTATTTCATATGAAGATTTAGATTGCAAAACATCAAGACCCTACAGATCTAACATCTTCATCCATTAAACAGGTAATTTCAAGAGGTATTAGATTATCAACATACTACATTTAAGTCTTGTGCATTGTTTAGGTTAAGCATGATAATTCTGCTTCTATATATATACAAGAGGCAGTACTATTGATCCTTGACCAAAATGTAATTATCTGAAAAAGAACATCCCAAGGAGTTTGACCATAGCATTAGCTCACAAAATTAGCAAACAAAAGAAGCATCAATCAGACATGATGCTTGAGTTCTTTTTTCTTTTTTTTTGTGACTGCGAAACATCTTACCTTATGATTAGAATGCCCTGGTCTATCTTTCTTGCTCTCTCCCTGAGGGGATGCTGTCCACGAAACTTGTTCAATGAACCCTGTAAGTGAGATGCGGAAAAACAATGTTGAGTAGCCAACTTTCTGGTAAAGATTACAAAATATGTTACAACACCCACCAAAACAAATAGAGGGAGGCTACCACCTTCCATAACGACAGACATACCTGTTTTGGCGTCCATTCTGGTGGATAGTAAAAATTATCTGCTCTGGCAGCTGCGAGGGAAGACTGAAAACAGAGAAGAAATACAAGTTGGGCACATCAGATTATTCCAGAAAAAAAAAAAAAGATAAATCCTCGCATGATATTCAAGAAGGATCACGCAACCGAAGAGAGGTAACTAGAAAACAAATTATATTTCAGGAAGGTACCATGACAATATTTATGGATTCTGACAATCAAACTTGTCTTTAAAAAAGAAAAAAGAAAAATCCAACGACCAAAACAATTAGCACTTTAAATCGCTAGCAAACCTCAATTCCAACATAAAAGTTTTCAATAAAATTTTAGCAACATAAAATCGGAACACCAAAAGAAATTCTCATAACATAAGCATAAAGCATATCTCATTAAGAACTTCAAATAATAATAAAAATAATAATACCACTCTTTATAGGAAATTAGGAACCATAGCCATCAAGAAACAACGAATGATTTATCAAAGAAAAACAGCACGAATCACAGAATTGCAACGGATATACATCATAATCAGCGAAAGTTCTCGAGGAAACTTCGATTAACAGATAAATCACGCCAAGAAACCTAAATTTCCTAATTTTGAATGATGGAAACCCTGGCGCTCATCGATCCTAGACGGTTAGGGTTTTCTAACGCCTCAAACCATAAAAAAGTCCGTAACTTCTATCAAAAATCAGGCAAAAGGATTGCTAAGTACCATGATTGATCACCGGATTCGGATCGGATCCGCGGCGGACGATGAGCGATTTGATCGCCGGAGCTCTGCCGATTGGGGAGGCGGAGGCCTTCAAGAATCAACGGGCAATCGATAGAGACTGCCGCAACGGGGTGCCTATTATTCTCGGAGAGAGGGGAATTTGTATGCTGTCCCGCGGGACAACAGCCGACAATGTTGTATTCCCAAACTATGCGGTGGTCAGCACGCCCGCCGGTTCAAGCGTTCGCTTACCAACCTTTTAAGGCTTCCGTATCCGGCTTCGGATTGGATTCGGATAGGAATATTCTAATCTCGGATCCGGATCCGGATCCGAATTCAGATAATGAGGAAGTTCCACAGCTCTGTAGTATCTCTTTCTGATGATAAATTAAAATTATCAAATTATTTTTCAAATATAATTTCTGTTTTACTTCTGCTGCCACCTGCGATATTATTTGAGTAAGACTGCAAATGGGTCGGGGTGCCCCGCGACCCGATCCAAATTTTGGACCCGCGGGGCTGGGTCGGGTCCTAAAATTGGACCCATTCTATTTTTCGGATCAGATCTGCATTTACTAAATTTTGATCCAACTCGGACCCGACCCGACCCATTTTTTGGGGTTAATTTTGGATTGTTCATCCAAGAACCCGATTCAACCCGAATCAAATCCGAATTATCCGTTTAGGCCCGCAGGTCCACAAAGTTCTGTAGGATATTTTAAATTTACTGTAGGGAACGTAGCTAAGGTGTGGAATTGGATGATTAACGAACCAATTGTGTAGGATGGAATTATAGAGAAATCACCTGTCCATGTTCCAGTAGCAAAATACGCCCTTTACGAGGCCCAAGAGCAAGCTAAAGTGGGCTAAAGCCATCGATGTACGAGTATAATTATGGGTGTTTAAAGAAACCAACTTAACAAGAGACATGAATCCAATGGTGAGACTGATTCATGTAGTCGACATCACTCGTATCTTTGGATAAGCAATGCACCCAACTAATTGGCTCTTTGAGCATGGTTTTTAACAGCATGGCTGGGTCTATACTATGCTGTCGTAGTTTGCTGGGCAATGGAAATATGGCTGGAGGGAGACTCAGCTATGATAATCACTTGGATATCTAATCCTTCTATTTACAGGTCTGAAAATAACCCACTGTTGAATGATATCTATGGTTGGAAAGCTACGGCGAGCTATTTTAGAGCAACTCATATTAAGAGAGAAGGTAATCAGACTGCTGACTGGCTCTGCTAGCCTCACTGGCGATGATGTTACAGGGAGATGCATATGGAACTTGTTACTTAAGAAGATACATTTGTTTGTGAAGCTTTTGTTTTGGCTTTTTTGATAAGCCCTCAGATGCACGCACACGTTAGGATCTGGAGTTAAAAATATATATCCAAGATTTTCAAGCATCTTGTTAATACTTATACAAGTGCACTAATGCGTCTCAGGAATATAATTGTAAGACTCAGGGCGGATCAAGGATTCATCCTAAGGGAAAGGCCAAAATACTTAATAATATATTATAAAAAATGTTATAACAAATGTATTTATGTCCGTGCTTAAACAACTTTGTTGCTATTGTATTAAAATGTAATTACCACCATATTTTTCTTATTAAAATATTATAAATTCTAAAAGACAACTATATAAAATAGATAAAATTTTTGGTATTTTTGAAGGTTTTAAATAACCATAGCTATGAACCATAATCATGAGTGCATGCTGTAAAATAATTATGAACTCATGGAATTAAATGTTTGAATAACATAAAAATCATATACATGTATCTTTTTGTATATATGAAGAATAGAAAGAGTGACCTTAAATCCATTTGGTTATGCTTATGACATCACTTGGATGGTGGCTATAGGGGTGGAAAATGTTATAGCCCTGTATGGACGAATAAAAGTAGTGCTACATAGATTTTGTTAGTCTGAACCGATCCTCCTCCGACTGTTTTAAGCTTTTGGATTGTGAATTCATGAAAAATTGTATCATAGCCAAATTCATTGTGCGTTGCAAATTTTATTAATCTGAAGGATAACGGGGTCGAGCGGGACTTAAACCTTTTTGGTCCATGAGTTTGTGACAAAAGGGAGTCCAAGGCATAAAGAAAATTAGGACAAGGGAAATACAGGAAAATATGTAGTAGAGAGGGAGAAAGAAGTCTCTTATTGCGGAAGAAAGGCCTAAATCACTTTAATCTCATAAAACTCGCAGGACTTACACTAATTGAAGTTACTTTAAGAGGAAGTCTTTGAGGGATGAGACTAAGCAAAGAGTGGAGGAGGAGAGCAGGGTAAGACATATTCTGTTCGACTTCTTCAGAACTAGGTGGACTAAGGGCAGCAACTGGAAGATGGTCACCCCTTTTCCGCCATCGGATATTGGAGTTGGAATGATGGAGAACATGGGTCTCATCGGTCCGATCTTAGAGAGTGAGGTGCGGGGTGCACTTTAGACCTCAGCAGAGGATAAGGCTCCGGGACCTAATGGCTTTCTATAGTTCTTCTTCAGTACAACGTCGATGTCGGATGCCTGAAAAGCAAGCTACATTACTCTTATCCCGAAACGCTAGAATGCGAATGAGCCCGGCTATTTCAGGCCAATTAGTCTTTGTACTACCCTATATAAGATAGTGACGAAGATTATGGTGGGCAAGATGAAGCCATTGCTGCCCAGACTTATCAGCCAAGACAGAGAGCTTTTATGGGGAGTTGTAGTACTGATAATATTTTGATTGCCTAGAAGATGATATAAGATGTGCAGCATGCCCCGTGTGGGCGGAGCTTCATGGTAGTAAAGCTAGATATGTAAGAACCTGTAATAGAGTTCGCTGGGACTTTCTCGAGTTTGCGCTCAAGAGTTTTGCCTTTCACAAGACTTGGATTAGATGGGTTCTAGGCTATGTGCAAGAGTCGTCCTTCTCCATCCTAATTAATAGGATGCCTACACCGTTCTTCCATTCCACGATTGAGCTGCATCAAGGTTGTCCCTTATCCCCTTACCTATTTATTATTTGTGTCGATGTGTTATCCTGAGCCTTATAGGCAACATGCTAGGACCGAGCGATGGACGCCTATGTTCCAACCCTGGAGGCTCGATCGATCTTCCACCTTTTTGCAGATGGTTGTCTCCTTATGGCCAGGACGAGGGACGCAATGACTCTCAGACGTGTTCTAGAGGACTACTGCAAAGCATCAGGTCAGAAGATGAACCTCCTCAAGTCAACCATCTGCTTTAGTCCAAAGACCAAGCTGCAGGTGAAGTAGGCCATAAGGCAGCTTCTTGGCATGAGGAAGCATGAAAGATCGTGGTGGGTGTCCCCATTACCTGGAGGAGACTGCGGACACAAAGTGCCTTGATATGGTGCAGTGTATCCAGAAGCACCTGGAGGGTTGGAGAGTTGATTCATCATCCATGATGGGCAGACTAATGCTGGTGAGATCGCTTCTCCGCTCCATGCATGTCTATCTCATGTCTAACATGGTTATTCATGATATTTTCACATAACCTTCCCATTTATGATTACACGCTCGTGAGAGGAACTCAAGTTCGTGAGACAAATACTTTATGAAGACTCTCGCATATGTAAGTTTTTAGAAAAGCATAAATCTCTAGAAATTCATGACTAGAAAATAAGTATTTTTAAAATGTTGGTCCAATATAAATATGTTTTCTTCTCCTAACTCATTTACTCTATTTGATTTAGAAATGATAGTTTTAACTCTCCTTATTCTACTCGTCCATTTAACCTAAGTTAATCAAATCAAAAACATCCTAGGAGAGATAATAACAAACGGAAAATAGTTATAAAGACTGTATCTTTATGGGCTTTGTTAAAAAGGATGATGGTTAGGCTCCTTGCAAGCTAAGATAATCATGTGGATCACTGAATCATCCATCCAAACAAGGAAACCTTAATATCAGCTAATTATTTTTCTTTAGCAATATACGAACAATTCAATCCAAGAAGACATTTATTACCTCGTGGCTCTATAGCTATGACTTTGATGGCTGAATAATACCAAGAACACATCTATTACCTTGCATTTTGGAGGCCAGATGATCTTGTTGCCATGCTTGATGGGCATCGCCAAAAATCTATAGACCAAACATACTAGTGAATATTTTATACAGTATTAACCAATAAATTCTTAACCTTATATAAGACACATTTTTAGAGGAATCAGGATTCTTACAAAATTTATTCTCATACCTTAAAACAAAAAACATCCTAATAAAAAATTTTGTTATCATATTTGTCACTTGTTCCAAAATGTTTGTATGAGCTTCGAACCATTTTCAGCAGAACTCTATATCCATATTCTGGCTAATCCAAAAGAAGATAGCAAGAACCAACAACAACAGCAGATAGTAGTAACAGGTGCCATCACTGATCCATAGCTTTGAGTATTTGACAAATAATTCATGTAACACAATTACCATATATAAAATTTGTGATTTGGTCCTTGACTGGCTATCCAAGAATAATCAGAAAACATTTCACCAAAGCAAATTTCATGAACCATTCAGGAATATTTCAGTAATTTGGAGAATGTTGTTGACATAGTGCTCAGCAGAGTAGCCAAAGGCTATTACAACATTAACAAAACGATAAGGTTATCAAGCACACATTTGATGCTGACTGAAGAGCATCTGAACTGAACCACAAAGAAACCACAATTGAATATCAAACAACTAGAGATAAAGCATACGTCCACCCACTTACTGAAGTACAATAAAGAACCACCATCACTGCTAACAACCAAAGCAATCTAGTTTTTGCAGGAGGGATCATTGCTTACAAATTTTCAATCCCTTTCTGCCCTTTCCATGATATCCTTGACAGCTACACTGGCAAGGGCTTCCAAGATATATCCCTTCATCTCTGTGAACCGTTCCTCAGAGAGAGACACCATTTCCAAGAAACTACATAAGCTCCCTTCTGATGCTTCCACATAATCCTGTCTCCGCTTCAATGCAAAATGACCGCCAAGCTCCCATATTGCTGGATTCACTTGCTTTTCAAGGATCTCTTGGCTAACTTTTCCTTGGGCCCTTTTCTCAGCATAACACTGCTCATTCATTTGGATGTCATTGAAAAAAAAATAAGACTTGATTTCTATATTAAAAGATGTGCATAACTGAAGCATTGGAGGGAGTTGCGCTTAATTAGAATTACCTGTGGGAAGAGGAAAATCTGCTTGCCGGAATCAGATATGAGGACATTGTAGGGGCAGTTGGTATCTTGAAGGAAAATGCAGGCACTGGAGATGACATCTGATAGATCTTCCAGGCTACTTCCACCTTCGAAAACAAGACCTCTTACAGGATAATGTAACAGTTGAGAAATCTTCACCCCACTCCCTAAAGTTGTAATCATCTGAGTTGGAGCCTTTTCCACTGGGAATGATTCAGTCAAGCAGTAAGCCTGCCACCATGAGGTCAGCAAGAAAACTAGAAATTTCAATTGTGAGCTTATACTAGCTGATTAAATATCTGGAGGAAGGAGGTATTAAAGGGTATGTGACCTGGAAGTGGAGGTGATTAATGGTGGCAAAGGCACCAAGACTGTTATAACCCACTCTGAAATAGGGATTATGGGCTTCCCTCGCCATGCGCATGGCGAGTAAGAAGCTCTCTCGATCAATCCTCTGTGGCATGCAGTCTAGTATGCGAGGGATCAAAAGCACATGGCCATATGCTATTGGGCTCACCTGCAACACAGAAGAGTCCAACAATTTCTTCCATCGGCGAAGAAAATAAACTAAAATGGTAGCAAAGGAGATATACCCACATTGATGGCAATCACATTTGGGCAGGCTGATGCCATAACAGGAGCATGTTCGAGGTACTGGGCTTCATCATTCCCACTTTCTTCAAATCTAAAGAGCACCTCCTCTTGCCCTATTTTCGTAAAGTTGAACTTTCTCCCATCAAAGTGTTGGAGGACCTCATCGAGTCCAAACTCAGTTGGCCGTTTCTTGAGGTCACGACCTTCAACCAGTACCACTATAAAACCATGTTCTCCTGGAAGTATCTGTACATAAAGTTTACACTCAAAGAAATAATTATGCAAAGAAACCCACCTAGATATATACAGCAATCAATAGATGGGATGGCAAGCAAAGAGTAGATTACTAAAAGATGAATCCTGACCTTAGTTTCACAGGCAGTGATATCATGGTGGAACAGTCCTCTAAGCCTGCGGTCCTCCCACTGTAATCAACTACAATATAAAGTGACTATATGGAGAAAACTAATCCTAAATAGAACTACTACCTACCACTTTGAGAAGTCTATCGAGGAACAATGAATGAGGCTTTTTCCTCTCTGATGAAAGCCCAGAACCCTTGGCAGACTTGCTGAAAGAATACAGAGGAAGCTTGGCCCCTATCCATTGATTTTTACACAGATTAACAATTTAGAAGGAGGTCAAGATATTCCAAATAAATCAGCATGAGATCTATTTCTGATAATTACATATAATAATAAGCCAATAGATGATAGTTCATAAGGCTTCTGGCCTATAAAATTAATTTTAAATTTATGTAGAAACGGGTGTGGCTTTTAAACAAATATATATTGTGCATTACTCTTTAACTTGCTGGGATTGATGCACTGAGATTTATTCAGTGCATTAATTTATTCAGGGATGGTTTAGATTTAATACGGAGCTTTGTTAGGGATTTGAGTGATTGTTCACTAGTATCATCTTCATTTGTCTATGGGAAGGCCACCTGTGTAAAGATCTAGAGCGATTAGATGGACCATCTTTGAAATGCTACGGATAAAGAAATGCATGATCCATACCAGCAACTCACTAAATTGTGAAAGTTGTATCCACTATTCTCGCGATAAATTAAGTTTATTTAGGTTGTCACACTTTACATAAATGGATGCGGGCATTTCGTCGAACAGAGTTTGTGATGGGAGGAATACCTCCATGAAGAAGGCAGCACTTGGAGAGGCAATTGCGGCCACACCCTCCTCCTCCGCTCCCCTCCTTGTTACCAACTTGGCCTCCTTGGTTGCCGGACATCATTGTTGGAAACTCTTGATGCTGTGTATCTACTCTCGAGCTCTCTCTGAGTCCACCATGACTCTCCGACCCTCTTAATTCCGATCTATCGTTTTAATGCATTCTGCTGTCTTTTATCAGTCGTGCCGCTACCTGAAAACAAGAGCCAGCGCACGCAACTGGCTTGCACTTGAGAAGATGCCACGCTGCGCACGCAGTTTGCCAGAAAGTCCTCTGTATCCTGCCAAAGCGAACGCTTCCGGCAACATCAAACTCCGACACGGCAGTTGCGGAGATTGCCACGTAACTTTCTTATCGTCCTTCCCGTCGCTGAGCTTTTCAGGTGGTGGTAGTCTCCAGCTTTTCCTTGCGTGCATTACGCTTTTTTTTTTTTCCTTTTTTTCTTTTTTTTTTTACCCTTTTTTCTTATACAACTGCGACAACCGCTGAATGAATGAGCGTGAGTGCACCCAGAACAATTCGGCAAAAAGAAAGTTGACGAAAGAGTGAGAAAAATAGACTCAAAGCTCTTCCAAAGAAACTCCCTCGAGTGATGCGCAACAAAAAAAAAGCAACTCAATCGACGGCATTATTCACTTCTCAAAAGACATACACAATCCGTAAAGCATCAAAACCCCCCAAATCTTGTAGATGCCTTGAAGTAGCTGATGTTGTCGTCGCTGTTGTGTCGTCCATGAATCTAATCGATTACCGTGGCTGAGTCACATTTCAAGCTATCTGCACCCAGTGCACGCTTCGTATGCACGATGCCTTTCTATACAGCTCACAGCTCACAGCTCTACTTCAGTAATAGACTCATCGAAGATGCGCCGACTGCTAGCAGTTACAAATCTAGATTCGTGGTCTTGAATCACAAAGCTCACTCCTTTTCGGCCTCCACCCTTCAAAACATTGTCATCAAAATGTAATCAGAAAGCTAGGTGGTGGGTGCGTGCGCTTCGCTTTGAAACCTCCTTTTACCATCTATTGAAGCTCTGTTTCCATGGGCCTGACACCTGACTCGAGGACGTGTCCCGAATATGAACAGTGCTAGATTAAATAGAATGTGGCACTATTGTATTGGTTCGTGTCTAAGAGGAGTCTTGCAGAGCAAGTAGGGATTCACCATGCCCTGGCTGGTGGAAAGCCATCTAGAATTTGTCATTTTGAAGCTCGAGAAAATTTCCAATATGAATTACTTATACACTATATTCAATTCTATTATGTTCTTCTCGTGTTTATTCATAATCAATTTCTTACTCATGTAAAATACTTCTTGATGTATTTAAATATACCATCTCGTGCAAGAAGATCTAATTAAAAGGTATGGATGAAACATACGGACGAAAGGACGTAAATGTATATGATGCTAAATTTTAAATACGAATGATTAAGATCCAGGGAGTATCTTTGATGATAGTACTATTGGAGGGTCATAAGAAATTTTTCTTCCTTTTTATATTGTTTTTTAATAATATTTGTGTCTATATAACTATCTCTTTCAATATATTGTCAAGGGCATAGAGGTCTATCTTAGAAAATGGATGGACACATTAATTTGGCTCTAATGTAGAGATGGTTGCTTAGAATACTGGCAAGCATGATTAAAGCATTGTTGTAGATTATAGTAATAATGGAGACCGATGCTCGTTTGGTGCACATGATTGACTCAATAAAAAGGAACATAAATTATTGTATCAATCAATGCAATGTTTGGGATCCAATTTTTGCCACGATATCCCCTCTCCTCTCTTCTCCTTTTCATTTTTATCTACAAAATCTAAATACTTCTTAAATATAAAAGCTTGTGATGTTCATCGTATGGTAAGTGAAAATTGAATATACATGCCGTTAACGGTTCATAATATATGCTTGATTTGTCATTATTTGAGGTTTTTGTAAAATAAACTTTTTTTAAAAGCAACCCCTACTCCTCAATTGGTTGAGCACTGTCGTTTAGAGAAAACAAATCAAGTTTTTTAATTTGACTCCAACCAAGTATTCCACACTCCACTTCTGATTGTACTTTTAAGTCGCTCGTTGTCCCAAAATCTCAAGAGTTTTAGGACGAAAGCATATGAGAAATGATATACCATCTTAATGTTTCATATATCCTTGAACATTTATTGCAGGAGATAAAAAGAGGACTGCATATATAAATCGCCCCTCTCTCTCTCCCCAAATAATTGATCCTATCATTTCAATATTTTTTTCTTTTCTCCTCCATCAAAGATGCGCAGTTGCTTCCATCCAAAGAATAATGCACATGGCTTTATGGCCACCTCACAATGCAATATATATATGACTTTTGTTTCGATATTCTCGTCGTTAAAACTTCCTATTTTTCTTTCTCATTCCATAATGTCATCATAATTGTTTCTCATGGTCCAAGAATCCAACAAAATTTTAATGATATTTGTGGAAGGAAAACTTGCAATTTAAAAAATAGAACTTGTTTTACAATACCGAAGTGTCCATTCCATTATATAACCAAAACTCAACAATCTTTGGATGTTGCATAGTTTGCTACATCTTTTGCTCTATTTGGTGCTTTTATCAGAAAACCCCACTAAGTGTAGCAAATTTAGGAATACTTTCTTCTCTTAATGTTGATAAGATTTCCATAAACAATTTCACAATCTTCAAATTTTATATCTACTCCATATAGTTTTTGAATAAAACTGTAACGGACAATTTTTGCAAAATGACACCTCAATGCGTTAATAGATGAAATTAAGATGGTATGAAATGAGCACCTGCATTCCCTTATATCAACAAAAATTCATTGCTTAAAACATAGCATTGTTTCTGCGAGTACTCCAAATGCATGCCACTTCACCGACATATTTTTCTTTTTCCTCCTGCAAGGAAACCCATAATAATAAATTATGAAAAAGCTGCAATATATCAGTAGTTAAAAGGTATTTCCCATGTTCATAATAATCTTCAAATTATGTGCAAAACCTTGCAAATGGTGTAAAACCGAGCAGATCATGAAAGAAGCCTCTTAACTGTCGATATAATTACTACCTAAAAATAAAATCTGAATCTGTGAAGCATACCTTCCAGGTGCGAGGCTGCTCCCAAACTTGGCATGTGGTAGAGAGAGAGAGAGAGAGAGAGAGAGAGAGAGAGAGAGAGATCCATCGAACCGCTAGTCCCCTATAAAAGGTTGCATGGCACCTGATGAAAGTCGTAATTAGATAACTTTAATCAGATAAGCGGCTGAGATCCAACGGTACACTTCCGTGGCAAAATCCAAATATGTTAAAGAGTCAGCCGAGCTTTTTTTTTTTTTTTTAGTAAAAGAGATAGGAAGGGAGGGGAGGGGGAGCGGCGAACCTCCCCCGCATAGCAGCCCCCACTAGCCCCTCCTTCCACAAGAAAATATTTGATGCAGGCCGTAAGTTTCCGCGTACCCTCTCAGACCTATGGGCTCTTCTCATTGTGCTCATCACTTATGTGTGAGTACGTCACCCCAGCGCTACCTCGGTACCAGTGGACTAGTAGCGCTCCCACCGACAGCATCTAGGTGTGGGGCATCTGGTCTCCAAATTTAATCGACGCTCGTGTGTTTTGAACCTGGACCACCCCGATGGAAGCCAACGCTCCGTTCCATCTGTGCTACCACCTTGGTGGCGGTCGAGTAATCTTTGCAGTTACATGTGGTTCAAGTGGCCAATAAAAGGAGGGACAATTCTTTTTCTCCTTCTCCTCTCAGCACCAAGAAGGCAATCTGTGGCAGACCTGCAAAGGTCAATTAGACCGGTCCACCTCCTCTAGAGGACTGTTCCTTCGTTGCTTTGTCAATTTGCTTGCTTTTGCTTCCGCCGACTGCACCTATACAAAAGTAGCATGAGCAGTCATTATACCAATATAATAATAATAATAATAATAACAACAACAACAATAATAATAATAATAATATTGAGCTATGTTCGAGAGTTTATAAGCTATTGCAAAGTCTGTGATTCTGATCGGAAACATTTCTTTCCCCCCTTCATTTGTGACTAGAGCTAATAAAAGATTTTTCTGCTAATGGTAACCTTCCAAGTGCCAAACATGCCGGGAGATTCTAGATAAGATTGCCCCTTGATTTATTTCTTTCTCAATGAGAGATCATCACCAATATTTACAATATTTACAAAGATTTTTTTTCGTACAATAGTAGCTCACGTTAATCTAGTATGGGTACTACCAGCAGAGTCAAGAAAAATAAAATGACACATGGGTGAAGGGGCAGAATCGAACCTTGTCCAAAAGACCTCTTTCGAATGATGAGTTATAAAAAAAGCAACCCAATCAGCAACTATATTCACCTCCTGATAAACATGAGCAATTAGTGAAGAAGTTTAGAATGAGCATGTGGGTTTCTCTTGTTGGTCGAACTTATTCAATCAATTTTCTCTTTTTGGTTGAACTTATCCTGGGCATCAGCTGAAACATGTATCTCCATTATGGCGTCAGACACCTTGGGTTCATTCAAAGAAACATGGGCTCGACACAGCTAGGCAAAAAGTTTATCCGACTTATTTAGCTCGTAGAATTTTTTTATTAGAATATTTTTAAAAAAATTGACATCTAGATATATGATATTTGGAAAAGTGATTTTTTTTATATGTTTGATTGACCATGTGAAAGCAATATATTTTAGAATGGCTTATTTTTGGTTGAGCATCTTCTTTTCTAAAAAAAAAAATAGCATAAAGTACCTATTATACTTTTAATAAAAAAAAAGATATTACTTCATTCTATCTAAAAGTTTAATGATATTTTGAAAAAAAAAATTCTAATTTTAAGCTGGTGGAAAAATGACTGTTCTAATGTTCTATATAGATTTTTTTTCATCAAATATATAAATTTTATATTTTTAAGGAAAATTGCTTTTTCATCTTTTTCTTAAAAACTCTAATAAAATATGAGACATTTTTTAATTTTTCTATTAACTACATCTTTCTCCTCTTCTTCATGCGAACCAAAAGGGACGATTAATTGAGATGATTGAATGAATGAAGCTTAAACATAGCCCGCCAATTCACAAAAAAGCTCAATTCAAATCATTCAATGAGACAAGATTGAACCGAGGATGCACCAATTCATAAAAACATGCAGAAAGTTTTTTTTTTTAAGATCATTTTTGAATTCTATTTATCTATTATTTGAAGCATCGGACTTTAGATTTTGGATAGTAAATTAGTAATTCAAGCTTTTTAGATTAAAGTATCTAAGCCCAAAATACCAACCTAAATTTTAAATTTTTATCATTTATTCGGTTCAAATTTCAAATTTTTATTATTTATCTGAGTCAAATGGATCATCGAGTTCTCGGTTTATCTGATTCGGATGATTCATTCGATTTTGACCGATTTTTAACCAATTTGATTTAAGAGATATATCGGATCGGTTAGTCAATCGATGTCCGGTACAGCTGGTTGAAGCTGCCGGTCAGATCCAGTCTGCAACATGTAGCGTCTTAATTTCTTCTTCATGAGGCCCACCGTACCACCGGAGTTACACCGTGCAAGTACTGCGGGAAACCTCACATGGCCTACCTCAAGCCATCATCTAATTGACCACAGTCACCTCACGCGATGGCAAGCCTATCCTCTCGTACATCTGTCACCGTTAGCGGCAGATGCGAGAAAGCACGTGAGAAGGGAAAAAAGAGAATAATGCTACGACAGTGACCGGCTCCTATATTTAATCCCGAGGAGGAGGAGCTGAAGAGGAGAAAAAGAGGAAGAATAGGGGCGGTCATTATGCTGAGCGCCATATCGATGATGATGCGGCCGTCATGCGCCTCCACCGCCACAAGCTCTCTCCCCGCCCGCCCCATTCCGGGCAGCTACGGCCTTCCCTTAATTGGCCCCCTCAAAGATCGCCTCGACTACTTCTGGTTCCAAGGCCCCGAGACCTTCTTCCGGAGCCGCATGGCCACACACAAGAGCACCGTCTTCCGCACCAACATGCCGCCGACCTTCCCCTTCTTCGTCGGCGTCGACTCCCGCGTCGTCGCCCTCCTCGACTGCTCCTCCTTCTCCGCCCTCTTCGACCCCTCCCTCGTCGACAAGCGCAACGTCCTCGTCGGTGACTACATGCCCAGCCTCGACTTCACCGGCAACACCCGCGTGGTCGTCTACCTCGACCCCTCCGAGCCCGGCCACTCCCCCGTCAAGAGCTTCTGCCTCGACCTCCTCAAGTCCAGCGCCAAAGTCTGGGTCTCCGAGTTCCTCCGCAACCTGGACCTCATGCTCGCCTCCATCGAATCCGACGTCGCCAAGAACGGCTCCGCCGGCTTCGTCATCCCCTTGCAGAAATGCATCTTTTCTTTCCTTTGCATCAGTCTCATCGGCGCCGACCCGTCGGCTTCTCCGGACGTCGGTGAGCTAGGCTTCGCCATGCTCGACAAGTGGCTTGCTCTCCAGCTTCTTCCCACCACCAAGGTTGGGGTCATCCCTCAGCCTCTAGAGGAGCTCCTTCTGCACTCATTCCCTTTCCCCTTCTTCCTCGTCAGTGGCGCCTACCGGAAGCTCTACGAGTTCGTGGAGAAGGGCGGCCAAGAAGTGATCGAGAGAGCGGAGAAAGACTACGGGCTCAAAAAAGATGAGGCCATCCACAATATCCTATTCGTCCTCGGATTCAACGCCTTCGGCGGCTTCTCCGTCTTCCTGCCCTCGCTCATAACCACTGTGGGGAGGGATAAGACGGGACTGCAAGGGAAGCTCAGAGAGGAGGTGCGGAGAGTGATGCAGAGCAGAGGGGAGAGCGTGCTGAGCTTCGAGGCGGCCCGGGAGATGGAGCTGGTCCGGTCTACGGTCTACGAGGTGCTCCGGCTGAACCCGCCGGTCCCGCTCCAGTACGGGCGGGCGCGGGCCGGGTTCGAGCTAAAATCCCACGAGTGCTCGTACCGGGTGGAGAAGGGGGAGCTGCTCTGCGGCTACCAGCCGCTGGCGATGCGGGACCCGGTGGTGTTCGACCGGCCGGAGGATTTCGTGCCGGACCGGTTCCTGGGGAGCGCCGGGAAAGAGCTGCTCAATTATTTGTTCTGGTCCAATGGGCCCCAGACGGGCACGCCAACGCCGGCCAACAAGCAATGCGCGGCCAAGGACTACGTGGTGGAAACGGCGTGCCTCCTCGTGGCCGAGATTGTTAACCGCTACGATGAGTTTGTCTGCGACGAGTCCGTCAACGTTACCAAGCTGGTCAAAAAAGAGTAGAGAAGGGTAAATGAATAAAGTTAGAAAGTCTGTATTATTTTTTTCCTTTGCGTAACTCTGCTGCTTTTGAAATTTCATTAACGGCATTTTTCCGTTATAATGGAATCCACGAAAGCTCTTATTGCCCGCTACAACGGATACAGTGACCATTATTTGCTCTATTTTCTGTGATCTAAAATTATTTAGTATAATATAACAATGACAAAATGGTAAATAATGGAGGCTAATAACTTCGCGGGGGCACAAAAACGAGAGAAAAATTTGAATCTGGGAAAATATTATTTAGTTAAGGAAATAGTGCAAACACAATTAATAAATATTAATTTCCCTACATAAGGACTGTTATGCAGAATAGTTTTTAAATAAGTAACTCTGTGCGGGCCCTACATATATGTATATACATACAAACTGTTATAACGGCCGCTATCAGGACCAGGGTTGGTTTGTCTTCTTTTGCTTGTGGGCATGGGGTGTTTTCTGCGGTGCTTGGGGGGATGCGTGTGCCTCGTGAGTTTTGTCGTTCGCTCTGAGGATATGTTATCCGTGAGGTGCCCAGGATTTGATATTATTTGAGGTGTGCATCAATGGATTTGCTTATGATATTATTGGACTTGCTAGCCTTTCGGACACCACAGGAGAGGTATAGCTGTGTATTTGGGGTGCGCGTTGCATGTTTATTGTCTTCAATTTTTATTCTGTAAACTAGACGGGTCGCTGCATGTCATCCAGAGATTTTATCTGGTACGCTTCTATTGTACTTAGAAAAAAAAAAAAAAAAAAAAAGACTAGACGGGTCATACATACAGCTAATGCGGACAGGGTGCTGAAAGCTCTGTTACAACACGTGTTACTTGCTGGGCTTGAAGTAAAAAGATCTTGCTCAAGAAAATATGTACAGTGTCGTATCTGTCAAGTGGCTTACTGTTTTGCGTTTGATACATACACGTTTGCTTGCTTAATTTGCGTACGGCACATGCCACAACTTTTTCCGCAGAAAAGATTATCAAGATAGCAAAGGTCGTAACTTGATGTGTAAGATGTTGCTTGATTTAAATTCTAAGTGAAATGCTTAGAAAAAAGGGCTCAAAAAATATGCTAAAAAAATATGTAGATTAGCAAAGGTATTAATAGGAAGCCTCTAAGTAGAATTTGACTAGGAGAAAGGATGATCCACACGATGTGGGGCATTTGGCTTTAAGTAGAATTGAAGGGTAAATGAGGAAACATGGTAGATGAGGACGCAATGAGTGTATGGATATGAATTTCCAAGGTTCACTTTTGTTGAGAAAAATATGTTGGGATCCATGCAGGCGTATGTTTAGTCCTACATTGGTTATTCGTTGGATAGATCTTGCGTAATTATATAGGATCAAGAAATCCAAATAATATCTTCTCGCTAGCCATTTTGGATGAGGTCTTGGGTTGCTACAAACATATCTTCTTATATTTTTTTTGTAGAAGCAGACAAAGATTTTCTACGGAATCATCAATTTTTTTCCAAGATTGACGTCGTTCAAACATGTATTTGTTAGCTTAAAGCTTAAGATCGACATAGCAACAGGTTGAATCATATGGGTTAGAGTCAATAATCACTAGCATTAAGCCAGCTCTACATCTAATTAATAGGTTCGAACGGCAAACACAAATCTGACTTAATTATCTACTGAATAGATAATATGACTAATTACATGCAGCAAATTTTGATTATGCGTTTTTCTCTAGTTGCTGATCATCCTTAGAGATGGGTACGAGCGACCAGAGTTCGAGCTCCACCTCCATCTGATTTTATTTGAAAGTTTTCTTCTTTTAACTTCTCAAAGGGAAAAAAAAAAAAAGGCTATTGAAGATCGAATCTAGTATAACAAATTTGACTTATATAAACTTGCTTATGAACCAATATAATGACCATCCCAAACAGACATAGATTACTTAAGTAGTTCTTTTGTCGCCTATTGCTCCGTGAAACTGGAGTTGGTACATGCATCTATATCGACATAAACGTGACAAGCATACATAACTAACAATGCAACAAGTCATTACTACTAGGGTAGCTAGAATAGATGCCAAATCTGACTTTGTACCAATCTTATGTGTCTTAAAAAAATTCTTGATTCTCCAAACTGAAATTGAAAAATGAATTAATTGAGCATAAATATTTTTTTATTAAAAAAGAGAGGGAGATCCAGCTTCATTATAATTATAAAGGTCCAAATCTACACTATATTAATTTTGCCTATCTAAAGAATATTATTTGATATAAAAACAAAATTTTGTTATATAACAATGCCTAGCTTTGAAAATAAAAACATGTCACATAACCAACCTCAATCCTGTCTCACATCTAAATCCCATAGTTACATTTCAAATGCCCTAAATTCATTTATCTCTTTTTAAAAACTAATTTCTCTCTCTATCAAACTATTTCTTTTTATCTCTATCTTCATCTCAAACAATCTTATCCATCTCCAATCTCCAATCTCTATCTCATATTTTAGTTCTTTAATTTTAATTTCATTTTATATATTCAATATTATTTAATATGTCTTATCTAATCTTATTTTTTGGGACTAAATATGTGTCACTTCAACTTGTATCCTAGCTATTAGAACTGCACACTTAAAAAATTCAAATCCACGAAAGCTGATTGCTAAATAAAAAGGTATGACCAGGCAAACCTCAATTCATAATCAAATTTAAAGATCGTACACCCTGCCAACTTATGTACCTTAAAGATCGTACACCCTGCTCAAAGCAACATAATGGTAGTTCGATGGAACTTGCATCAAAGAAAGGCAGAACTTTTTTCATGTGACAAGGAAAAGCAGAACTCAAATAGGTAAAAAAGCCTTTAATTTTGGACGACCACATCATAGCCTTACATGCCAAGCAAGTGGGTCGACGGCCCAGAGGCCTGTGAAGGTGGAGAGACGAGGGGCTAAACAATCGCCGAGACGGCCCATGCAGAGGATCATATGCCCCACCCGCCACGTCGGTTTCCAATGGCATCCGTTCCTTATGGTTGGAGGATTGCCAAAGGGAATCTGACCAAAGGAGCAGTCGACATCATTGAGATCGAGAAAAATGGGTATTTTGCTGGGAATTTTCTCTCTCATAGAAAAATGAAGATTATGAATTGATTTCTCACAAGAAAATGGTGAAGGAAGCAAACCATCTTCCGGAAGTTGGCCAACCCCCAATGTATTCGAGATGGCCCTTGAGGATCTACTGAAAACTGAATGTGGTTTTTCGGTCTGCTGCGAAGCGAAAAAGCTCAGCATCAATGGTGTTCAGGATTCATGCAGTGCCTGATGATTACTTCTCAGTGCATTTGCTGAGTTCATATGATAATAAAGACAAATGTTAAATACTCTGTAATGTAGTGGAGGTTGGATTAAGGCGAATGCCGAGGCTGCATTTGGAGACCAAATGGTTAACCAGAAGGTACATAGATTTAATTTTTTGTAATCATCCACTAATAAGCTAAATAGCGAGTAAAATTACTTGTTGCTTGGTTGACAAAAGCGAAGGATAGTAAAAAGTGATATTAGAAAATGGCTCTCAGGATGCATTTACCGCTTTGGGAGCATACCATTACCCAAATTTTTATTTTTCTTTCGTCGGGGTAAAACTGGCTTTGATTTGTCCTTCTCGTTCACAACAAGCCAGAAATTACCCTTCTTTTTTCTTTCTTTTATTTTTATTTTTTCAGCAAATGAATCATGGGAATGCATCTAAAAAATTTAAAATACAGCATATTTCGGAGCACGCTAGACAGTTCACTTTTTTCAACTTAAAACATGTGTTTAGAGTAGTTAGCCATTTTTTAATCTACACAAGGTCCTTAAAACACTTAATCAATGTACCCGGGAAAAAAAAAAAACTTTAACTTTTTGATGCAAAAAAAAAAACTTCATCAAGGCATACAGATGTTTTAATTATAATAAATAAATAAAATGCTGAGGTAAATAGAATGTGGTTGTCGACAGCAGGGTTCGAGCCTGCGCGGGCCGAATCCAACAAATAATTTCGACTAACTTTTCCTGAAAGTAATCATCCAGCTTCACCGACGACCGGAAGTCTTTTCCAGATTCGAAATCACAAGCCCACTTCACCCATCACACCGCTCCACTTCGCCCATCGCAGGCGGACGATGCTCGGCCCCGTCGGCGCCGACTTCCCGGCCTCCTCCTCGTCGCCTCTGGTCGACGCCAGCGACGAGGGGATGCGCGCGGCGGTGGCGAAGGTGGAGCGCCTGCTTGGTTACTCGTTCCGGGACCCGAGGCTTCTGGAGGAGGCGCTCACACACTCGTCCCACACGGAGAACCTCTCGTACCAGCGCCTCGAGTTCCTCGGGGACGCCGTCCTTGGCCTCGCATTCGCCAACTACATTTACCTCACTTACCCCAGCGCTGACCCCGGCCAGCTGACCTCCCTCCGCAAAGCCAACGTCTCCACCGAGAAGCTCGCCCGCGTCGCCGTCCGCCACGATCTCTACCGCCTCGTCCGCCGAAACTCCCCCAGTCTCGATCAGAATGTGTCCATCTATCTATCTGAGTTATTGATCATAAAAAAAAGACGAATATCTTCCTAATTCCTGATTTCCTTATCAGGTGGACGAGTTCACTCAGTCGGTGCTGAGAGAAAGGGAGGAGGGCTTGGGAGAGCTGCACTACGGTGGCAGCATCAAAGCCCCTAAAGTTCTGGCCGACATCGTCGAGTCCATCGCTGCCGCCGTCTACGTCGACTGCGATTTCAATCTTGAGGCGCTCTGGAGGGTAAATTCTGAGAATCCGAAAGTTTTTGCTTTTGCTTTCGCCTCTTGTTTGCTTTTCTTTGTTCTTAGAATGCCTTCATCGTTGGAGTGGGAGCAGGTAATTAGGTGGATGTTGGAGCCAATAATTACGCTGGAGAATTGGGATGAGCAGCCGGTGACGACACTCTACGTGTTCTGCCAGAAGCGTGGGAAGAGCGTCGATTTCGAGAAGTGGAAGAAGGGACAGACGTACGTGATGAATGTGTTTGTCGATGGCAAGCTCATTGGAATTGGGTCATCGGAGCAGAAGACAATCGCGAAGCTCAACGCTGCGAGGGATGCACTGGAGAAACTGTCATGCTCCGAGGCAGAGTATATGGATACGGAGCCGTATTTGCCTGGAGAGGATGGAGCAGGAGAGCATATAGAAGGATCAAAGCAGAAGCTCAATGAACTGTGCAGCAAGAATCGTTGGCCGAGGCCGGTCTACAAGTAAGCTTCTCTCTCTTGCTTCAACTTATGTCTGACTCTGTTTTTCGAGTTCTTTTGTTAGACTGGGAGCTTCTGTTATATTTGCGAGACAAACTTGTTTTTTTTTTTTTTTTTTTCAACTTCTGTTTCTCACTCCATTTGGAAGATATGAAATCTTGAATTGTGTTTGAGCTGCCTTCCATGCAACATCTGTGGCTTCTCTGATTGTTGCGGCAGGCAGTTGTTAAAATCACGGCGGCATATGGATTGATCTATTGATTGTTGCTGGTTTTGATAACCAGACTGTTTAGTTTTTTGAACTTTTAAATCACATTTACATACTCGTTTTTACTGAAATTATGAAGATCCTAACTCTATTGCCATTCAGTGTATCAGTTTGTACATAGACTCTTATACTGTTATTACACAGAATTAAAGAACAAACTAATAAAGCATATAAAAAAATAGGAATTTGAACCTATGAAGAAAGGAGGGTTCTTGATGGATACTTTGGGCTGTTGAATGAGGGTCTTAAATGCACCCCGTTTTGTGTGTATATAATATTATACATAGCACAAAGGGACAAATAAAAATAATTGCATAGAAAACTAGAATTTTTCTTATTAAGAAGAAATATCGACCACATGGAAAAGTCTAAAATGCTTTATTATAGAGGGGTTAATGTCTTCCACTCCCACTTCTTACTATACCAACTCTGTTATTAAAATATAGAAGATCCTACATGTACTTGAAAACAATACCAATATTTTGTTTAAAGCAAGTAAACTAAAATATTTCTTGTATAATTTGCTACAAAAACTATTCTACGTGGTCCTAGTTGTCGTTCCTTGAATGCAATTCATGGTGAGGCATGCCAAGGGTGAAGCACAACTTTATTATTATTCTGTAAAGAGTTTTTCTCCTTTCAAAAGAGATGTCCAAATGGCGAGCCTTATGTCTATCAAGGCTCAAATTTAGGTCTATTGAATTTGAAGCTCTTGCACCATTTTAAAAATAACTTCGTTCACATAAACAATAATAGATTAGTTTTTGTTCCTTTAGTTGTATGATTACATTTCTGAAGCGGACCTTAGGCCTCCATCCCATTGACATGCTCTTAAGCAGTATTTGTAACTGCAAAATGTTGCAAAGATGTTGCACATGGTAGTATATTTCCACTTTAGTAAATGAGATGCGGATACGATGTTTTTTTTTTGTCCACTCAAATCCACAAGGACACTCTTTCAAGAGTTTCAGGGTATTTGTGCAAATACAGAGGACAAAGGGCCTGATTATCATCATGTTCAATGAAGATCAGTTGCCAGGTGATGGCAATGAGGATGACTATCTAAAAAGTTACTTTAACTTTTCCTTTTTATTGTGACGACCACAAATGTTGTTGTGCATATGTAGAATAACAATTAGAAACAATTTTGAGGGCATGCACCTGTCTTTTCATAAATTCCTCTGAGGTTTTGTCAGCAAATATGCCAAAATGAGTTAATTTCATAGACACTCTATAACTAATTTCCTTTAGAAGAGAAGTTGTTTATTATAACAGGACCTCAAAGTTGTTGCACATTTAGCCATAAAATCAACCAAAAAACATGAGTTTGAATTTATCTGCATTCTTGCAAATGCTATGCTGTTGTTTAAAATGGATCATTAAATCTATGGTAGAATAAAGACGAACACACAATGTTTTATGAGCACCCAGCATTATGGAGGAGGACAAGAGGGAAGGTGTGGAAGTCTCAACAAAACTTATTTTAGGAAACAAACAAATGAACTTTGAATTTCTAACCCAACCAATCCTTACGAATAGTGCTTTAAAACTAGCAAATGTCACCATGCAATTCAATACTTCAATCTAAAGATGATGCAAACCTAGCTATTTTAAGACAAAGGAAAAGTTTTATGGACATAACCTAAAATATTTAAACTTCTAGATTGTTCCAAATTTGACAGAAACATAACAGAAAATCAAAAAAATATGAACCTGTAGAATCTTTAGGCTTTGCAGTTGCATGTCGCATTTACTTGAGGCTAATTTATCAAACTGAACTTTTGTTTTGGAACTCTATCATTGGTATCACTATGATTTTCATTGCTTTCTCTTCTGTCCTGCACAGTTCAAAGCTTCTTATTCAGTTTGGATTGTGCTTGTTGACTTGTTGGGATATTCATGCTAAGACAAAGTTCCTCCCAACATCAAGGAAAGAGCTAAAAAATTATGAAGATGGAAATTTAATGATGATTCCTTTATATAAATAACCATTTATTGAGCTTGATAGTAGAGAGTTATCCCTGCGATTCGGTATAAATAACAATTTGAGCTATTGGTGGAATATTCTCATTTTTGTGGTTGAGGAATCTCACATCTTCTTCCCTCAGTTCCTCCAGTTCTCTCCTTTGTGTTATCCCCAATCTATATTCTTTTGTAGCTAGCATTAGAGTTCAAGGTATCTTATATTACTTGGTATCAAAAAAGCTGGAGTTTTTCAGCAATGTCAGAGCAAGTTTGATTTCTTTGAAAAAACAGTTTTAGTTCCTCCCACCAAGTAAGTTCAATCCCTTGTGTTAAGAGTCTGATCATGCAAGCTTGTTTGCTTCAGGGTGAATGAATAATTTTTATGATTTAGATTGTCACACGACAGAAAATCTCAATGGAGAATCATGTGACTTCAGTAATGATCTTTAAGAAGATGGCCTGGCAGAAATCAGAGGTCCTCTATTTTTCCAAGATGTGATTCTTCATTTGGAATAAACATGGCACTGTTGGAGAATATTTCATAGATCTTGTGCATAGAAATGGGAAGCAAACCTAAAATGAAAACTAAGAGGAAACAAATCAATTTGAAGCTGCTATTGCAATCTGCTCAAATATTTAGGGACAAATTTTGAGTTATGTTTAAAGGGGATATGATTCTTGGAAACACATCAAGCTCAAAGGAACAAATAAGAAAACCAAATGAGATTCTCTCTCTCTCTCTCAAAAAAAAAAAGAATGAGATCGAAACTTGTATAATTAATTGAGTTGTTGGCTGGAATGTGTATAGTTGCAGTAATGTAAAAAGAATATTCGAAGAGAAAATTGAGGAATGTCAACTACGTACGAACAATTGTTAACATGAGATCAAGACCTCTCACTCTCTCTCTCTCACGCTCGCAGATGCTTTTACAATAATATGCTGAATCAACTATTGGCTTCTTTCTGTTTTTCGGATCATGTATATGTGTCATATCTTTGTATATATTTCTTTTTCTCCCTTGAAAATAGGTGGATAATGCTTAAATTGTATAGCTTTCTAGTGGCTTTGTAGCATCTCTAGCATCTATACTATAGGAATGAGGACATAAGTATCATTATATTTGTAATCACATCGTTGAACAATTTCATGGTTCATTTTTTTCTTTTAGTGCCCCGTTTGAAGAAATGGCATACTTCTGAATTGACGTTCTTCTCACACTGCCAGTAGATTGAGAAATTTAACCTGCACTAACATATATTGAAATTTGCAGAATTGAAGGAGAACATGGACCTGCTCATGACAAGAGATTCATTTGTTCAGTTCAAGTTAAACCTTCACATGATACTTTTATGACATTGAGCGACCCAAAGTCAAGGGTGAAGGATGCTGAGAATGCAGCAGCATGCAAGATGCTATCTGAAATACTGTTTGGTGTTGATTAATCTGACACACCTCCGCTCGTCAAAAGCTTCATTATGGAAACCAAGTTAACTTTTTTCCATTTGGGCATGGTAATTTATTGGTTTAAATTGTAGTGTAGGTCACCGTTTGTCAGTATTGTTATTTTATGGGAGTTGTAGTATTTATGGGCCATATGTTCTTGCGAACTATGTGCATCGATTGGCTATACCTTGCTGGTGTCTGGTAGTTGGAACTGGTAAAGTTGGTACCTCGGATTGATCCATCTGACTTGATGCTTTTTGAGAAGTTCATCAGTTAAGACCCCATGCTCGTGAGTGCTCAATCCTGTGCCGTTGGATGGTTCCACGCAATCATCATTGTGTGCTCTGTATGTAGGGCTGCTATAAGGTAGAAGTTATTTTAATATATATCTAATGCCAACAATTATGAGCCAACATTTTCGCAGAGCTTTTCTAGCTTTAGATCATCTATAATGCCACGACAATACGCCAATTACTGGAGAATCATCAAAGTGACATTACGACCGTATATAATTCAGTGAAAAGATTCCGTACCCAAGGGAACTGTCACAGTGCTTCTATATAAGCAATTCAAAAGTCTATTTCTCAAGTTACCTACATCTTTAACTACATCCATCTATTTGTCCCTCTTAAAAAAGCTCACTTGAGATCCAAACTTTATGCCGGCAAACTCTCTTGTCCATAAATTATTAGCCGGACCGGTAGTAGCAAGTTTTGGTTATTTGTTGCTCCTACTAAAAATAAATTTTAGAGTAAATTACAAAATGCCCCGTAAAGTTTACGCTCATTATACTTACACTCAATAGTTTGTAAAATCTACACTTACATTTAGTTAAACAGATAGCATTAGTGGAAACATTTACTATATATGAAAAATCAAATTTTCTCTTGAATAGGTAGGAGGATATATATATTTTTTATTTTCTTAGGTAGTTATTATATTATTTAAGATTATTTTAGTTATTTTTTAAATTTTTTCTAATGTGGCATTAAAAGATCCTATTTAAGGTCAATGGCTTAACTAACCTTTTGTTATGTTATAGAATAAAATGATGGATAAAAGTAAACCTCAAAAGGATAGGTATACATTTTTCAAATTATTAAGTGTAAATATAATTTATCTTTAATATCGAGGAGGATTTTGCAATTTACTCTAAAATCTAATATATATTTACTAATGCAATTGATAATACAACTCTAAATTCTAATATAAGTTTAAGCTTATTATATTTATGCCCAATGGCTTGTAAAATCTACATTTACACCTAGTTAAACTGATAGCATTAGTAAAAATATTTACTTGATATGAAACATCAAAATTGCTCTTGGATAGATGGGAGAATACACATATTTTCTTATCTCCTTTGGTGACTGTTATATCACTAAAACTATTTTAGTTTTTTTTTTTTTGATGTGGTATTTAGATCCTAATTAAGATTAATGAGTTGACTAACATACTGTTAAGTTATAGATTAAAATGTTGAATAAAAGTAAACCTCAAAAAGATAAGTAAATATTTTTCAAATTATTGAGTGTAAATATAATTTAATAGAAAATTTTACAATTTACTCTAAATTCTAATATATCTTTTATTAAAAATATATATTAGATAACACAGCTCTCAAGATGCAAGCTACCTAAAACTTCATAGTGTTTATTTTATTAAAAAAATACACTGGCAAATTACAATCCAGCAATTCAAGATCCTGAGGGGCAAACCTTTTTTTTTTTTTTGATGCATAAAGTATTTGTCCTAAAATTCAAACATGTGCCATTGTATTTAACAATCCAAGCCTTCTACTAATCGACCAAGTAATGACCCTTATAGTTTATTTCATTATCATGTCAATATTGCTTAGATCTAATAAAAAGAGACTGTACAAATGGATGAATCCTAAATTGTAGAGCACCAAACTGCAAGACTGCAACTGATTGCGTGACAAGCATCTGCCTTCACAATAAGAATAATTAGAAAATTGATCTTTATCACTCTTATTATAAAAAGTTCAAATCATTATATATATATATATATATATATATATATATATATATATATATAATCTTTTAGACAGATAGAGCCTGAACACAACAGAATAAAACAGACCGCCAAGAACAACAGTGAAGATAATAACCACCATTGCTTGAACCACGCAGGGCCTTCTTTCTGGTTTGTTTTGCTGCATACGACGTGGTACTGCAAAGAACCCAGAAACTGAATTCATGCATGACATCATCATACGAAGTGGTAATCCTCTGCTTAATTCCACCTGATGTATAGTTTGTTCAAAGCTCTTAAAAACCTTCGAACACAAGCATCACTGCAGCTCCATTACATGCACTAGAGATGCAGTCTTTGAAAGCACCCAAAATTGTTAATCTCATACCAATTTCCATTAGTAACCCCAAATTAATTATCAAACTGTTGCAAGTGGCAGCACCATTCACATTCTCAAAATTCGCACCAATTTGTATACCTGACAATATGTGGTAATTAGAAGAACTGTATGCATATTGGAATGAAGCTACTGCAAAAATTAGAATCTCTTCTACATTCTTTTTATGATTGACAAAATTTCTTCTCATGTTATTACCTACCTGAGCACTTCTACAAGGCAATGCCACCTCCAAGGAGTTCCGACAACCATCACTCCTGCAGAGATATTCAAAAGCAGCAGAGAATCGAAATTATTTCCTCAACGCAGAGATATATTGACATAAAATACACCAAAATATCATAATCTGGAGAGTTATATATGGAAGAGCACCTTTTGGTACTTGTTCTTCGAAGATACTGATCACTCTTAAGCTCACCTTGTCCACCATAGCTGATTTCATCAGTGTTGAATATTATCTGCGCCAAATTCAAGTACCAGTAAATGCAACCTAACAAAAACTAACCTATTATTTTGATTGTTTTTGACATCTAGGACCTATGGAGAAGAAATAATGCTCCACGTGTTCTAAAGACAACATATGCATGAGAAAACCAGAAAAAGATATATTACTAAGAAAATGCATTTGCCAGGGGAAAGAGACAACTAGAATGATGACGTGATATACCTGATATTCCCCAGCTTCTTCTACCCCAATGCGATATGCTTGATATGAGGTTTCTGGATGAAAGTTGAACATGAACAGGAGTGGTCCTCTGATGTAGGATATGACCTGCATAGAAAATATGTAATTCAGATTCTTTTAGTATCTTTAATATAAAATTTGTCCAGCTAGTTATAAATTAGTGTGGACATAAAAAAAAAACCACGTAAGCTTCCTTTCTAATGATTTAATTTTGTAAAATTGTTTTGGTGTTTACTTGCACTCTTAGAAAACGTAAATGTTGTAGACTTGTAGCAATTACCATTATATCTTATAAAAGGTCAAAAAGCTGCAACATCCACGAGCATTTTACCCTTCTATTTGGTAGAAACTTGTACTGACAATTTATAGAATGTGTTGCATTAGGAAGGCAATATCATGCTCCACGTATATAACATGTGACACTGGAAAGACTGTCATATATAGCCCATATAAACAACCCATATGAGTTCCATTAGCATGCTAGCTAGCTCATTATCATAAGGCAATAGTTCCCTAAATGATTTATCACTTGCTCGATTTAATGATGAGATATTGAATTGACTGTGAAACCTCCTCGAGTTTCAAGCTCCCATACTTTGATACTGTTTTGCTTCTCAAAACAACACTGGCGGCATCCTCTGATCACCTCTGCATCATCAACTCCATATGATATCTTTACTGTCCTATTCATCAAGGCATTGCTAAAATTTATGTTGCCAGCTACCCATGATAGGTCATTTCTGATATCACTCTCCCACAAGCCTCTAACTGATTACTCGGTCTCTCAAAAAACATGAATCACAAGGACCTAATTCCAGCTGATGATCAATGCATAGAAAATGTCTTTTGATGGTTATCTATAATAGTAATACAGATAGAAATGGTGAGACACCATACCATACTAGAGTCATTCACATGGTGAACATTTGACAGACCTCTCAAAAGTATTTGTTCATTTTCATCCAGCCTCATCATGTCCTGCAAAAGAAGATAAAATAACAAGCTTAATTAGGGTTCTAATTAATCCCAGGTCATCCATGAAAAATCTAAACTATCAATAAAAATAATTGTATATAAACATGAACTCATATGTACTATCTCATATATTAAGGATTCACTTTATGGCACAAACTGTGTTTCTTTTACTTTATCCCTACTCTTTTGTCCACCCTTGGTGTTTCTGTACTCATTTTCTGGTCAATTTGCCTACGTGATCCATATTATTCTGATCTATTCAACAAAATAGAGCTTCTATGGCTCATCTATCCATATGATATCAGAGGTTCTTGATGACCATATAACATAGAGCCCATCCATATGAATCTTTTTGCCAAGGTTGCTGTAGAAGAATATATCATGAATCTTGAGCACTATGCACTAAAACATGATGAACATTAAGGTTGGACAGAGGTCTCCCAACTGCATGCAAATGATGACAATAAAATTATGATGGATACAGCAAAAAATCGGATAGACAACAGGCAAAATAGAGCTAGCAAATTGAGAAAAAAGTCATCAATGAAGTGCAGACAGCAACGATTTTAGTTGTTAGAGGTAGTAGCAGGGTAGCCTCAGCAGGTACATTTATTTTAGCATATGTATGTTTATTGATGTTTTTGCGATGCTTTCTTTATTTTTTAAAATCAGTGTGGTTTATATAAAACCTGTGTACCATCCATCGAGAATGGTTTACAGAAATACATACATAAGCATGTACATACATGGCTTAATGAGAATGGTTATCCTTTTTGGCACTCGCCTCTCAATGAGACATTGGGTCAATAACAGGACGAACTTGTTATAGCATGCTTCTTGGTAAGTAAATTGTCCTGTACCAAACTTCATGAATCCTCATATTGAAGGGAAATTGAAGAATTTGACAGGTAGCTCTAAAAGAGAAATTGAAGTATTTGACAGGTAACTCTAATGTCATATTGCTGAATAGAAATGGACATCTGCAATCGCGCCCCCAGAACTGGAGCTATGTTGCAACCTTGAATAAGTAGTTGCCAACTCCCACTATTATATTGTTTTGATCAGAAGTTTAGGTAAAAAATTTATGTGAAATATTTATTAAATATTGACATTCAACTTATCACATTCAACAATACAAATTACAAAATGACCTAACAAAATTAAGCAAAATTAACTTGCAGAAGCATGCAGTTACAGCATCCAGAACTATTATTGGAAGATCAGTGGCATTAAAGCAATTCAAGGAAGGGAGGTTCAGATTGCTTTGAACAAAAATATGAAATATGCCAGTAAGACATTTAAAATGGAATGTTTATTATTGCAGCTTGCATATGGAAGCTAGCAGGATCAACAACGAAATTTTGGGGCAGAAATGTTGTAGAATTTCAGGTGTCTAAACCAGATTTTTCAGCGAGCAACCACAAATTTTCAGCTCCGACCTTGCACACTAGAAATAGGAAAACAGAGTCAGAGACTCAGAAGGTAATATTCAGCAAAATTTAAAGCATCAGATTATTAATCAGGCGATGTCTGCTGTACCATCAACTCTTCCCCCTTCCTATAGCTGCTATCATTTGCATCTTAATCAGAAAATTTGATACATAACCAGGGAGGCAAAGATCACAAAGGAAAACACAACTTGTTTTTACTGAATTAGAGGAGCTCTCCTGGGATATTGTCCCAGCAATTAGGATCAATGTGTAGTTAGTTTTGAAATCGACTCCTTGGCTTGTGGGTGGACCATATTCTCTCAGTTCATGGGAAGGAGAGGTTTAGTTATGTTGGATAAGTTTGCAGGTCCTTCGCAAGATGGAAATATACCACTCAATATGAGGCAAACAAAGGATGGATTGTGTTGCTGACAAAGAAACTATTATCAAAGTAAATACCAAATGAGCTTTTGTATGCAGTATCAAAAAGTATGGAAGGCTATAGCACCATAGGGTCAAACAGGATCTGAAAAGCTATGTAACTACACAAAAGCAATTACTTCAAAAAGTTTATCACCAATGAAGATGCCTTAAAAGCTTCATAAAAACCAAAAATCTAAAGGAACTGACATCCCATATCTAATGTTGGCTTTAACAATATTCATAGGAATTACTACAATATTTAGAATTTCTTGAAATATTTATACGCTATATTGACTTAACATAAATGGCAAAGAAACTAACAATTAACAATAATATATGATGCAAGCATTTCTACTAAAAGAAATTGATTATTCCCACCAAAACTTATTAAAACAAATAGAATACAACTCATCCAACTAAGCCTTAATCTCAAAGTTTAGCTCAAGTCAACTCAATTAAGTCTTAATGGAAATAGTTAAAGTTAACTACATGAATCCTTTTCCTCAATTCCACTCTATTTAGGAACATACTTTCTACAAAATGTAAAGATATCAAGCCCTTCCTAACTATTTTATCCCATGTCACTATACATCTACCTCTACCCTTCTTTCCTTCAACATGTATCAAATCACTCTTTTATAGCGGTGCATTTCTTGGAATACGTTGTACATATTCAAACCATCTAATTTATGGTCTCTATTTGTCTTCAGTGCTACCTCAACCTTTTTATGAATGACTTATTTCTTATTATTTCTTTTCTTGGATTACAACACATCCATCTCAACATTCTCATTTCAGCCACACTCATCTTGTGCACATGTTTTCTAATTGCCAACATCCCGTACCATAAAGTATACCTGGTTATATGGTTATTTTATAAACCTTTTTCTTCAACTTGCCGGATATCCTATGACAACATAATATCCCAGTTGCACTTCTCCATTTTATCCAACATGCTTTAATCCTATGGATCACATCCTCTTCAATCTTCCTTATGAGCAATTGATCCTAAATACCAAAAAATGATCACTGCTAAGAACTTCATGATCCTCAATTCGTACTTCACCTTCATCTCTATTTCTAATTTTACTAAAATTGCATTCCATGTTTTTCATCTTGATCCTACTTAACTCGTAGATTCTAGTGTATTCTTCCATAATTCCAACTTACAATGAACCCTGATCTTAGTTTCATCCACTAAATTATATAATCCGTAAATAGCATGTTTCTAATTTTACTAAAATTGCATTCCATGTGTTTCATCTTGATCCTACTTAACTCGTAGATTCTAATGCATTCTTCCATAATTTCAACTTATGATGAACCCCGATCTTAGCTTCATCCACTAAATTATATAATCCGTAAATAGCATGCACTAAGGATTATTGCCTTGAATAATGCACAAAGGTAAGGACTTAGAGCAAATCCATAGTGTAAACCTATTGTGATTTGAAGCTCACTAATATTACTACCAATAATTCTCATACTAATAGCTACTCCATTGTATATGTCCTCAATCACATTAATATATCTAATGAAAACTCCTTTCTTTTCTAACACTCACCATAAGACTTCTCTAAGGACTTTCATATGCTTTTTAAATCAGTAACCACCATATGAAGATCTTGTCTATTTTCTCTATCTTTCTCCATGAACTTTTGAAAAAAAAATATATATTCAATATATGTCTCTTTTCTCTATGTTTTTCTATTTGTTTTAATATGCTATTAAAAGAAATAGAATATTCCAAAACATTAACTAGAGTAATCCCTTTTTTTATTCCATTATAGAACATATTATTGTTTTCATATAACCCTTTTCCCTTACTATACTATATGCTATGTTATAAATCACCAGAATATAATGGACAATGATACGAAAATCCATACCTTATCAAAGTTAAAAAGATCACTATGCACTCCTTTTTCTGTCAACAAATCCCATCGACGATTTGCATAAGTATATGAATAGTTGTTGCTTGTCATAGGAAATTCAACTTTCTGGTAAAAGAAAAACAAAAAAAGAGAGGCCTCATCACCTTGATTTCAAATCAAATTAGGTGAAAATATATGTTCAACAAAAGAATGAAAAAGGATAAACAAATACAAGCTAAAAAGGAATACATGCGGAATGAGAAATAGACAACAACAACAACAACAATAATAAACTTACATATGGATGTCCAAATTCATTGCCCATAAAATTGAGGTATGCACGCCCACTAATGGTAAATGTAATTAATTTGATCATCTGAAACATGAAAAAGAAATAATACTGAGAAAATCTCCAATTGTACTTTCACCAAACTAACTTGGATTCTGATAAGGTTCATTTTTAAGACAATTGCTTAACAATAAATACAAAATAGATTCCTCTTCAACTCATAGCACAGAAAATGAGGGAACTGAAAGTAGCCTTTTAGAATAGCATTGGATAAATTTCTCTTGCTACCACATCTTTATAGACAAGTTTCATCCAACAAAGTCAATGGTATTATTCTAGATGACATGAAAAGTAGGAGTTGAAAATTTTATCTGCCAAGAGAGGAATAAAATCAGAGCTTTAGATACCCAAGTCTAGAACTCCAATTGACCATGGTGGTTGGCATGATGTTTCTAGTTAATGGAATCATCATCTTCTTCAGTTACTTAGTCCAAGCTTATAGTTCAGGCCTTCAAGACCATATCAGAAATTTCAAATTAACTCTTACACATAAATACATGCATTCTTACGCACAAACACAGACGCATACATACATATGGACATGCTCCTGTTTGCTCCTTTTTCCCCTTTTACTTTAGAGGTGTAGAAAATTCCATGTTACTTAGCAATTAGCCTCTCTTGTTTGGCTGAATTCCTCTTAACACATTACTATTACTGCCATGACCTTTGCTATTCTTGAAGCCTCAAGTATCGCTGTTTCATATTGAATCCTTGACTCCAGCATGTATTGCCACACAACAACAATCCTCCATTCTTGTACGCCGCACATCATTGCTGACTTCAAAATAATTTCCCAGAGCAAATGGTTCAACCAATTCTACCTATGAACGATATATTACACTGATACTGGTGCATTTATGGATCAAGCCTAAGCAAGCCCGCTAAGTGACAACTCGAAGTCCAGTCATTATGAATGTGTCATAAAGAGATGCCCAAACCATGAATGTGTCATGAAGCCCTCCATTAATCCTCATTATGAATTTGAAATATTTCGATTGGTGGTCGTATTTTATGTCTAGTGGTTGTTGGGATGACTATATAGAAACTTGTTTGTTTGTAATTAATGCATTACGAAGAGGGCTTGCTATTTATCCTAAAAAAAAGGTTCTCTCTTAAGGAGTTATTGTTCTTGCTCCTCCCTTTCTTGGTCAATTCCATAATGGTGTGAATTTTTATCCAGTGTGCTCTTGTATTACCTCCTCCTCTCTCCATCTTCCAGCATCACTCTCCCTAGATTCTTAACAACCAAACACCTTTTGTTTCAACTATTCTTGATGTCACTAAATTTGACTTAGAGATTTTTTCTTTTATTCTGTTAGTCTATTTATCATGATTGATCTAGATCATTTAATGCTGCTACTTTTTTATTGTGCGTAGCCACCAACGAACGATTAGGACAAGCTAGAGGTATGGAGTTCCTTGCTACAAGGATTGCCTACATCTTCCCATTTCTGCTACTCCAGATTCGCTAAAATCATTACTTCTTTTGTTAAGCAACAGGCTTACTTGTATTTTCCAGTGGCACTGTATCCTGATTTTCTAAATCTAACTTTTACTCTTGTATGGACTAAACAAGCCAGGAGTCATCTTAATGGATCCAACCTCAAATGTTCATAGTTCTCATGTAAACTAATTTCCTAACATCATTATTTTCCAATTGGGTATCCAAGTCAATAATATATTGTTGGAATCAACTAGATGCACAAGACTGCAGCCAAATGAAGGCTGTTGAATCAAACTCTACAGAAGACAAAAAGGTCATTGAAGAGGTGAATATTCGTGTACAGTTAAAGATTTCTACATTTAGTAATTTCATGTTTTGAGTTATTTATTATGGTAAAGGGTCATGTTAAAATTAAAAAAATGTTCTTCTGCATTTAGATTGCATTTTCATATTATAATGTCCATTATGTTCGTAATTTAGCATGACAAGTACATTGTCATCTTTCTTTTTTTTGTGTGCATAAAGGAATTCTCCTAGAAGCAACACTGCTGATGAGAAAAGTTCCTATCACAGATCAGAATCTTAATTGGGATCTCCTTTTCATATTCAGAGCAAAGAACAAACTATATACAAAAGTCTCAATATGGAAAATTTCTTAACTTAAAGTTCATGATTAAACACATAGGCATATATCTACAATTGGTAAGACCTAGGGGTGGCAATCAGGTCAAGTCGGGTCGATATGGGTCGGGTCAAAAATTCGTCAACCCAAATGTGATATGTTTATCAAACAAGTCAAAAATTCAGATCTAAACCCAACCTGTTCATTAAACAGATAACCAGACCCAACCTACATAACCCATTTATCAAACAAGTCAACTTAGGTTAAAACGGTCAAACAAGTTAAGTGAATGGATTAAATGGTTTTGAATTAAACAAGTCCGGTTCAACAAGACGCAAATAAGTCAAGTTGGTTTTAAATGGGTTAAACATGTCTTAAATAGGTTAAACGAGTCGGGTCATGACCCACCCCAATTGTTAAATAGGTCAAAACAAGTTAAATGGGTCAAAGGTCTAAACCTGAACCCAATCCATTTGATAAATGGGTCTAGACAGGTTGACTTGATTATGACCCAAACCCTTTTATGTCAAACCCAAACTTGCTTAAAGTAGGTCATTTGCGGGTCAGGTTGATATTGTTTCTAAATTTGGCTTATCATCCATTAGTGCACAACTTGCCAACGTTAGATATAAATGTTTTATCTCAGAGGACATGACAACAAAAACAAGAAGAAAAATCTCACCACCGAGTAATGGACGGTTTAACAAAAACCTAAACAAAGACAACTAACTTAAAGTGAAAATCTCAAAGTGTAGAAATAAACAAAATTACTCATTAAAGATATATAAAACTTAAATATCCATGTTCCAATAATCAAAATAATTTTATTATTTCTACACTTTCAAATTTTTTCACTGTTCTTATGTTTTCATTTTTTGTACTTTTGTCTAATTGGCTATGCATTATTAGATCTGCCACAAAAGGAAGTTTTAATCATCATTTGCTTTGGGGATTCTGCACAGGAGCATAACCACAAATGCCAATTCAGTTAAGTTCCACAAATTTAATCTGAAAAGCGCATCTGAACTCAGTTTAAATATAATTAATGAAAAAATAGATTCATGTCATTATTATGAAGTTCATTATGCCAGCCTTATAATGAAGCTGATATCCAAAATGAGATTTATAATTTTTTGAAATAACAAAGTGCCCCTGATTTATGCTGTCAAGATACTGATCTAATTAGCCTCTTCTTTCATTTCAACTGTAAAAAGGTACATTAAAAAATTTATATTCATGATTGTGATATTCTTTTTTAAGAAGTCAACAAGCTTTGAACATTATAATTATCTTGTGCCCTCTTTGAGCTATAAAACATGACTTGTATTGACAGCATTACAATTTGGTATAATGGCAAAGCACATGATAGTCAAATTAAAAGATTATGCAATGAATTCAGCAGCATCAGGAAATGAATGAAAAATGATCAGCATACTCTGTACAATGAGGAACCTCTAGACACATGATCATTAATGCTGATTGTTGACAACTACACAATTAGGTAAAATAGCAATGTCTAGGAAAGCCAAACTAAAAAGGACTGTCAAAAGAACTCGGCACATCTAAGAAATGAATTGAAAAAAAAATATTACTTTGTGCAATGAGGAACCTTTAAACACAATGTCATCCGACCCAATCAATTGTTCACTTGCTCTGTTGAACAAAATTTCTGAAAAAGACCTCCCTCCTGAGATTGACTGCCAGAATATAATAAAAATAATCAACTACTGGTTAATAAACAACGACAAGCCAATTTAATTGTCCCCCGATGGTTCAGCATTGCAAATTTAACAGCATATTAATGTACAGGTACTTGAATAGGCATACATATTATTTGCTCAAGAAAAAAAGAAAATTATACCTATCTGTCCTTGATCTCAATATCTCATAATATTTTTTAAAAATACCTTTAAGCCCACAGATATCCTTCTTTCTCATGTTCATTCATTGCACCATGCAAGAGGCAAAATAGTACTATGTAACTTCCATGATCAAAAAAGAGGTTGTAAAAGGGAATTTTTAGGATTTTGTTGCCCCTCAACATCCTTAAGAATGTATAGAAGTAATTTGAAATGAAGTCAAAACAAAAAAAAAGACAGCCCAGTGCACGAGACTTTCGCCACTGCAGGGTCCGAGGAGAGTCAGACATACACAGCCTTACCCTCGCATACCAAGAGATTATTTCTATATTTCAAACCCGTGATACTTAGGTCACAATAGGACTAGGGCTGTCAATCGGCCGAGCTGCTTGGGCTCTGCTCGGGCCCAGCTCGGTAAAAGCTCAGCTCGAGCTCAGCTCGTTAGTCAAACGAGCCCGAGCCCAAAATGAGGCCCGTTTAAATCCGAGCCCGAGCAGCTCGCGAGCCCAAACGAGCCCAAATGAGGATTCAGTCCAATTAACAATTTAATTATGTCCCAATTAAATTTGGACTCAACCCAATTAAATTTTATTTGGCTTAATCAATTTCAATCCCAATCTGATTGAACCCAGTTGGATTTAGATCAGACCCAACCCGAGCTAACCCAAATTCATTTAATTTCTTTAAATCGGATTGGATTGGTTCGGGTTCGGCCTCAACCCGAACCCAACCCATTAAATTCCCTCCACCGCTTCACGCCTCCTCGGTTCTTCTCCTTTCTCGGTTTCTCCAGAACCTCCCAGGCTCCAGCACCACGCCACCAGCGAGGCCCCTCCCTCTCTTTCTTCTCCGTTTCCGGTTTCTCCCCCTTTCTTTTTCTCTCTTTGCCGGCTCCTCCACCGGCGACACTGCGACAGAGGAGGGGAGGAGAAGCCCGCGACCATGCCCGCGGCCGACGCCCGTGCCGGCGGTGCTCGCGGCCGAAGCCGGCGGCTGCCTCACGCGATGACGAGGAGGGGAAGAGAAGCCCTCCTCCATCGGCGACACTGTGACAGAGGAGGGGAGGAGAAGCCCATGGCCGAGCCCGCGTCCATGCCTGCGGCCGACGCCCGTGCTGGCGGTGCTCGCGGCCGAAACTGGTGAGTCCTTTCTTCTCTTCTTTCTTTCTTCTCTTCTTTCTTTCTTTCTTTCTTTGCTTCGTTCTTCTCTCCGACAGTCCGCCGACGAACCGAACTCGGCTGCTCGGGGATGGTCGGATGGGGATGGGGTGGGGCGGGCTCGGGTTCGGGCTCAGACTCGGGCTCGGGCAAATGAGCTTTACGAGCCCGAGCCCAATACAACGCTCGGTACCGAGCCCGAGCCCGAGCCCTAAATAGGACAACCTTACTGTTGCGCCAAGGCTGACCCTCTAATAGGAGTTAAAACAACCAAGAAAAAAATGCTAAAAAGAAACCATGGCCGCAGTCATCCTGAACCATTAGTCCGATGCATCTGGAAAAGGGTGGAAGAAAATCTGACACTTCTTCACATTTTACTGGATTCTAATGTTCCACCAACTACCTAGTTAGTACTTGAGGATTGGATGCATTCAACAACTGCCTTGGACCCTTTCCAATACCAAATAAAACTGGTAGTCTAAACCAACTCAAACTAGACTCATGAAATCATATTGGCTTTATGCTAAAATTTGCTGATGTTGTTAGTAAAGTCACATTGTATTGAATTCCTATTCATGTTGTAATCTAATGCATGTTGAAGTTGTGTTGGTTGCATTTCTGATAATATTCTATGATCCATGGTAAGGTAGTTCATAAACCCTGAAGATTGTGCATTTTAAATTTTTGTGACTTGAGCTACCAATGGCTTATCAATGTTCTATCAGCAATCTTCTGCAGGTATAAAGATGTAGTCATGTGTGGTCTCCATCCTGCATTACTTTTGACTAGTAATTCATCTTTATTTTTAGATGGAAAAAATGAGAAATGAAAGAAAAAACGTTTTGCAATTAAATCACGTTGCATGAGCAACTAGGTCATTTGAATCGGTGGAAGTAAAGAACCCATCTTAAAAGGTTTTGCTCGATCAAGTCAAATTTTTGACTTTGTATTACTAAAGTTTGGCTGCTAGAAAACATATCATACCAAGGAGATTCATCTACACATTATAGAACATAGATAGTTGATGAAATTACAATATATGCATTTCCACTTCTAGCTACATATTTGATACTGATTGTTATTGCATAATATCATCAGTCCTTTATATTTCTGAAGTGAGCTTGCCTATCCTCCTTTCACCCTTTTGGTTTCAGTTAGCCTTTCTGTAACATGGGTTTGCAGCAGAATGCAAACTATTGTTTAACTGATGAGGGGGTACAATGTGTCCAATGCAGGCCATTTGAAAGGCATAGAGCCCATGGTGCTCAAGCATTTCTCTTCAGCAGAACAATGCAAAAATGCAAAGTTATATCCAAAATAGTTTATGCAAGAATGATTCTTGTATGCCAAACAAATTTTAGGGGAATCCAACAGAAAGGCAAGTTCGTTGGAAAGCACCAACAAGGATACAGGAGAAGCTTCATGACAACTTGTGACATCCTAATGATCAGTATATCTTGTAAAGGATTTACAATATCTGGTAAACAGAAGATAGCAAAGGCCCATAGTTCTGGTCTTCTGCTATTCCATCACTACTAAGATATAAGTACAAATCCATGCCAATCCAACACCCTAGCCTTCAACACCCACTTCACATTTGAATAAACAGTTAATGGAGAAGTGGAAGATGAGCAGAAGCAAGTCATCTTTCATTAAGAACTAGAAATTATTGTACAAGTAGAATCTATAATTGATTATTCAGATACTTGAGCAACAACTAGCAACACTAGACTCAGGAAAAAAAAAACAACCAAAGTAACAAACTATAGCAATGTTCAATTTTAAGTAGATTAATATACATGCGAATAATGACAAAGTGTGGCTTTTGTTGGTCTCCAGACAAATAAAGATATTGCTGTAGTACGTAAGGATAGAACAGCATGTTCTCCACAACCACAAACATCAACTTGAAAGGAAAACTGTATAAGATTATAGAATGTGCAAGCATTACATACCACTATCAGAAACTTGGGGATAGCAAAAAATTGTACACATACAGAAAAATAGGGCAGTACCTGATTATGATTCTCAGCATACAGAAGCATATTGTTACTGCTCTGCTGGTTGCTTACAAGAACGCTCACAATCTACAATGATTACATGGCACCATACTTAGAATATAATGAATAAATTCTTAATGTTCCATAGGTAATATAATTTCATTCATATCTAAATAACATGACTGCAGCTTGAATTTGGATTGCTAATAATTTCCATTGCTTAATGCTATAACTGAATTTAAATGAGAAACTCCGATGATTAAAGGTAATTTGGGGTGATGAGAATTTGGGGGTGATGTTACTCCAATGAAGCAAAAAGGTTAACTTGCAAAAACAGCAGAAAAGTTATAATAGATAGCTCAGTAGGTGTAATATGAAAGATGCCTGTAATAAAAATGCAAAATATAGCACTATAGAATTGTTCAGGAGGAATATTGGAGCATGATAAGCAAGAAAGCTCCCAAAGTAAAATGAGACTGATTGCCATCTTAGAAAAATACACGAGGTAAACAGTAGCAAGACCTTATTCATGCTCCAGTTCTGATCAGGGACATTTTCAAGAAGCCATAACCACATTTCTGACACAGAAAAATTGACACAGTAGTCAAATCCAAGTCCTCCTTGAGTTGTTGATTCACATAACCCAGGATAGAATGATGCCTACATTAGAAAAAAGAAAAATAAAATGTAATAAAATCACTGAATGTAATGCAACAAATTTTGTTTAGAACATTAACTACATAATGATGCAATAGAAATTTAAATACATATACATGTAAAGCAAGGTCGGCGGAACCGGCCCGAACTGGACGGTTCCGACCGATCCGAGCAGTACTGGTGGCTCACCGGTACGGTTCCGGCAACGAAAACGAGATCCGTTATCCGTTACCGGAGCTAGAGAAGGAGAAGGAAAGAGAGAGAGAGAGAGAGAGAGAGAAAGAGAGAGAGAGAGAGAGAGCGGGGTCCGCCACCCTCCTCCAGCCCTCCTTCCCCCGCTCGCTCTCTCTTTCTCTTTTCCTCTCTCCCACGGTATTGTGCCCTCTCTCGGTACAGACCCAACATGGCCCATACCGAGTCGTCCCGCCGGAGAACCGATACGGTGCCCAGTACCCGTTCCTTCGACCTCGCATGTAAGATTAAGCGAACTAACATTAGAAAAATAATAAAGAAACAACTCTAAGAAATGAAGCATGGCATTTCCTATCTTTAATAGATTGTCACTTTACAACATAAGATGAAACTAGCTTTCATGATCAACTTCTGACAGAACACGTGATGAATGCCATGTGTCCACAGCATGCATTACTTTGTCTTAAACTACTAAGGTCTTGTTTATGTCACATATGGATTTTTAGTAGTCCATATTAGCAAATTCAAGGGCTATAATTTTCTATCAAACAGTTCCTTGCTAGTTTCTAATAAATATTTAGTTAGTCAAAGGGAACATTGCAACAATAGCATTGCAAAGATTTAATTAGATTTGCATGCAAAGACTATAGATAGGACATGAAAGTAAAACTGAAAAGAAATGCTTGGAAGAGTCAAGTGGCGAGGAACAGATAAAATTATTAAATTTTAATGTCTATAACCCACATATGGTGCCTATAAGCAGACTAGGCCTTCAACATTGGTATGCCAACAATGATGTGTAGTGGTAGTAGAGATGGGCATCGGGCCGTGCCGGGTGTAGTGGTAGTAGAGATGGGCATCGAGCCGTGCCGGGCCCGGCCCGGCCCAGGCCCACCGGGCCACATACTAAACGGGGTCGTGCCTGGCCCGGCCTGTTACTAAACGGCCGTGCCTGGCACGGCCCGCTTAACCTAAAGGCTAAGCCCGGCACGGCCCTAGGCCCGTGGCCTGGCACAGCTCGTGCCTGGCACAGCCCGTCTGTCCAAAAAGAAATAGCCGTTATGGGTGGCCCATAACGGCTATTTGTGGCTTTTTACCCATTTTGCCTCTCCCAACAGCCATAAAACGGCTAATTTGAGAGGTATTTTGGGGAAAAAAAATTGGGCCCGCAGGCCGTGCCGTGTTTGGCCCACAAATCGTGCCAGCCCAGGCCCTTATGGGTCTGGCCGGGCTCGGCCCGCGGGCCAGAAATTCTTAACCCAGCCCAGCCCCCTTTTATGAGCCGTGCCTAGCACGGCCCATATTCGTGCCGGGCCGTGCCGGGCCATGGGCGGCCCAGCCCAATGCCCACCTCTAAGTGGCAGTCCCTCATTCTTGTGGAAAATCATCAAAATTTTAGGAACTTTTATTTTATTTTGTATTGGGATCTCAAATAGCCTTCGCTTGCATGTTGGGATCACATTAGCTTGTAGTGAGTAGTGACATGAAATGCTCTCCTACAGGATCAACCTTTGACCCTGTCTTTGACTAGTCATCTCGGTGTGTAGGTTTCCACAATTTCTTGTGGGGACCACATACACTAGTTCATGGTTCTTTCTGCTCCTTGATGTAATCTTTAATCATTTATTGTCTCTATTCCCAAATGACTTTGGACTTATGGTATTAGCTCTTTTGAGGTTTTAATTGCACTCTTCTAGCTTCTACTTTTATTATTTCTTCTCACTCAAACTCTATCCTTATACTTTAGACTGGTCCTGCTTGGGTGTTTCTTCAAACCATAATGTGTTACTATAGTTTAGTGTCTCTTTGGTGTAAGCTATCAGTCTTACAATTTATCTTGGCTTCATACTTCATAAAAAAGATCCTTTTGCTATCTATTTGATATATATACTTGATGCAACAACTAGAGATTTCTCAGCACCAAAATCTATAGTTTCAGTACCAAGTACCATGCCGGTAGACCTGGTCATGGGTCAGGATGGGTTCGGCTCAGGCTAGGCTTTGCCTAAAGGTCATACAATTTTCTTAAGCTCACGCTTGACCCAACTTGGGCCTCAAGCTTTATGACCAGTTCTTATTTTTTTCTAAAAAATACTAACAAAATGCTAAAAATGCTTTCAAAATGCTAAATACGAATAATTAAATATTGCCAGTAAAAACCTACAATATATCTATTATCCTATTAAGTTCACATATCAACAACAATTGTCAATTAAGTCTATAGATACATCAAACATAAACAACAAAAGAAAAATAAAAAAATAGGGTCGAGCCTAGCTAGGGCCGGATTTAATCTTGAAGACCGAAACAAGCCTATTTTCCAGGTTGTCCATACCCTGTAGGCCTAAACCTTTGGCTCAAGCCCGCCCAAAGGCTTCGAGCTCAAGTAGGCCGAGCGAGCTGTTTGGCCTGTTCAAAGGTCTACATGCCGATACTTGATTAGTACCGTATGGTATCAAACCATAGTGTACTGACACTCGGTATACAAGTACGTACTGATTCAATACCAGTACAACATTTTTTATTTTTTATTTTTTTTGATTTCTGAGGATTATTTTAAGCAAGCTTGGTTGTACCAGTACCAAAACCTGTATAAGTTGCCTAATGGTACGGTACCAATACCGTACCATTCCAGACCGTTTTAGACCTTTTTTTATTTTCAAATTTTCAACTGAAGTTGGCATATGGTTTGTCGACTTCAGTTCAAAATTAGAAAATAAAAAAAGTTTGAAACCTCCCTTGTTCCGCTATCCCCTATTCTGAAATGAAGATGGTGGGAGAGAGAGAGAGGGAGAGGGAGAAGGAGAGAGGAGAGAGGAGAGAGGAGAGAGGAGAGAGAAAGAGATGGGGAGGAGGGACAAGGAGAGGAAGGGAGGGTGAGGGAGAGGGAGGGGGAGAGAAAGGAGAAGGGGGAGAGAGGCCGAATGAGAGGGAGACAAAGAGGCCGCTGTCAAGAGAGAGGTGGAGAGAGAGAGACCTACCTAGGGCTCCAGGGACGTCATCGGCAGCTGCAGCATCTTCGCTCGGTGTCATCGTTGAGTGCCGGGGATGTAGATCAAGGTTTAGGCATTGAGAGGGAGGGTCGAAGCCAAGATCGAGGAGGGATTTTAGCCATCGAATCACTGTACGAGAGCGACCCGAATTTATATGATGAACCATGCCAGTAGCAGGCTCGGTACACCCCGAAATGGATAGTTCAAAATGGTTTAGCTCTCCTTGATTTTAAGCTTTATGGATATTTAAAAGGAAGGAAGAAGAAGAAAGAGGAAAGAGAGAAAGAAAGGGAGATCTTATGATCCTAAAGATCCTAATCCTAGGATGTGAACCTGAATATGTAAGCTATTTTCATCCAGATCATACGAGCCAGATCATAGATTACAAGATTTAGTAACAACACTATATTTAATTTTTTAATCTAATCTATGTTAAAAGGGGATATGATTCTTGGGAGCACATCAAGCTCAAAGGAACAAATAAAAAAAACCAATGTGATTCTCTCTCAAAAAAAAAAAATTGCATGAGATTGAAACTTGTATAATTAATTGAGTCGTTGGCTAGAATATGTATAGTTGCAGCAATGTAAAAAGAATATTCTAAGAAGAAATTGAGGAATGTCAACTATGTACGAACAATTATTAACATGAGATGAACACCTCTCACTCTCTCTCTCACGCACACAGATGAAGTCCGCAAGTCGTTTGTCGATTTCACTTAAAAATTGCAATTTTTTTTAGCAACGGGACCTCTGTTTCAAACGAAACAGGAGACCCGATCAGGACCTCCACCTCCTGCCCGAGCGTCAGCCTTCGACGACCCTCCGCTGGTCTCCCTCCATCTCTCCCCCTTTTCTCTCTTCCTCTCTCCCGTTCGCCCTTTCTCCCGCCTCCTCTACTGTGTTGGTACAGGCTCGGCACGGCGCAAGCCCGCACCAACTGGTGCCACCAGGCAACCGGTCCAGTGCCTGGTACCGGCATAGCAGACCATACATTTACCACAATAATTGATTTCTACCAAAACATCAAGACAACCTTTTTACTTTGTTGGTACAAAGACCAAAGTTTTTAACCCATTTTGAATCTACATGGACAAGAATTTGTTCTTCATAAGATCCACTTTTTAAGAGTCTGTAAGCGATACTTTTATGCAAATCTATGCAAGTTCTCCAATTAAAGCATATTATACCCCAAGCTGAAAGTACACCAAATGATGCATTTCTTGCACCAGAAAACTCTAAATTAACATCTTAACTTAAGGGGAGGCCTTTACATCCCAAAAATCAAACAATTTAACAGGGAAGCTGGCTTATTAGAACTCCATGTTCTTGTTTACAATTTTAAGAAAATACTGGATAGAGAATTTTCCATCTGGTGCTAGTATTCACTGCATGCACTCAAGTCTCAAATCTTGCGTTCTTTTCTTCAAAACTTAAGCTCCTTACATGTTGCCTTCATAAGTACTGACAATATTCATATTTGATCCTTCAGTTCAATTTTTCCGATGTTACTTCTGTTTCTTTCATAGAAGATCTCCCCAAATAAAAATCTGTTTCATCTTCATCCTATATTGGAGTTCAGCCATGGTACTATAAGCAAAGCCTTCTGCCTAAATACTACACTTGTTAATTGATTGGATGATCAATTCAAACTTCGGAGATGTACGCAGCAGGTGATTTCTTTGCTCATTGTCTTCATGATGCATAAAATATTTCTGGGTAGCTACCAGAACATCTTGCAACATTTCATACTTTCCTGATCTTACCACACAGGAATTTTTCCCCAAAGCACAAATGTTTATGTTACATATCTAAATTTGTGTTACATAAGAAGCATTTTGGTTTGTCCACCTTGAATTTAAATGTATTAACATGAGATTAGACAAATATACTGGTCAGAAAGTTATGACCATGCTGACAACCAAACATCTGGAGTAGAATAGCAGTTAGAGAAACAAGATATCAGATCAAGTTTGATTTCAAGTGAAACCCACATTGCCACTTTAATTATGAAAAATGAAATCACGAGATGATGCAAGAATACATACACATATTAAAAAAAATAGAAGGCCAAGGTATTATACTGTGACTTACATCTTCTGCAATTGTGATGATATTTGGATGAAGTTCATGTAGCATCTCATTTGCTAAAATGAGATATATCAAAGCATCCTTGTCAACATATTGATTACAATACCTATTATTAGACAAAGATAACCATAAATATACGACGTTCACATGAAGGTAAAGATACTAAAAAAACAAACTATACAGTGTCAAGTAAAAAAATCAAACAAATGGAATATCTATGAACTGTCTTATAAACTCTTCAGGTTTTAGAACCTCACTGAGGTTCTAGAACATATATCAGTACCCATATTGCTGTCAGAACTTGTAGGATTCTTCAGGTTAAGAGCCTAAGTACACTACAGTGGTCATAAAAACTTAATCTCAGAAAATCCTATACCATAAGAAACAACAGAATTATAGATATAACTGACATAGATCGCCTTGACTAGGAGACTATAAGAGTTAAAATTATGATGAAAGATAGCATATATAAAATATGTGTCGTTTATCGGTTTTAACAATGCCCTTTTTTAACATCACAAATTATAGTTGTTTTACAGTAACTCTTGAATTTTATCGCCATTGTGAGAGACATACCAAAGAAACATACTGGCACACCTTTTTACTACTAATAGAATGTACAATTAGGAAAGGCCATTCAGCTACATATGGTTTTTAATACCAAAATATACTTGTGATGGCAAAAACCAAATTCCAATAGCAGTTCTGTCAAACCCTCATAATCTTATTTTTCTGCTCTGATATTATTTTTGGCATAAAAAGAAATATTAGAGAATGAAGGACAGAGGGAAGATAAAAGTTTAAGATCGTTATGAGATGCTATGGTAGTTAGGTCATCAATACATTAAAATTTCTGGATAAATGGTTAGTTATAAAGAATATTTTAAGATGAACAGTCAGACATAAATGTAACTTTATAAAGGCCAAGGCAGTATTTGACTTGCACATGTGATGGTTCGCATGGCCAAAGTAACCTTCTCAAACATACAAACTTGCCCTTATATGTGCAGAAAAAAGAAAGATTAGGGGAAAAAACAAGGCTAATATTCTACAGCAAATGCTTTTCAACAATTTATGCTCATTTTTTGAAAAAAAGGATGGCTTATCAGAGAGTTTTGAACTATGTACGACAAATCGGAATGAATATGTTTATAATAGATGTCTTACCTTATGTTGACATGTTATCAAATTCTTTGGCCTAATCCAAGTATATTTGTCTCACTGGTTTCATTTGTTCGTTTATATACCAATCTGGACCAATAAGTGAATTATCTTTGATGAGTAGTCGTACGCTTAAAGAAATTGTACAGCTATTATGTCCTATAACACCAAAAGCAAAACATTACTGAGATTTATGAAAACAAACATATAACAGCTATTATGGCCTTGATATCCACTTCTTAAACTAAACTTTCAGGAAAGGTTCGCTGAACTAGTACCGGATGTCATACCGGCCAGCAACCTGTTCATTACAGTACAAGTCTGTACCGTGCCATTCCAGCGCATATCGAAAAGAGAAAGGAAGAGGGAGAGGGAGAAAAGGAGAGAGGGAGAGAGGGAAGGAGGAGGAAGGTGGAGGGCCGAGGGTTAAACCCTAACCCTAAACCTAATGGAGCAAGAGAAGGGGGGGGGGGGGGTGGAGACTTACCGGTGAAGGGGGGTTAGGGGGGTGTGGAAGGGCAAGCAACGTCTTGAGCTAGGAAGGTGCTCCAAGCAGTCGTAAGCCTTAGGATGCTATGATCATAAGCAACAGAAAAGACAGCGGGGGAGGGGGGGGGTGCTTTTACCAAGTGAGGGGTGGTTTTAAGTGAAACGGAGGTTGTTGGTGGAGGGTTCGTCTTGGTACGCCCCAAACGCACAGTTCGGGGCGGTACAGCAAACCATGCTTCAAGGTCATACCCACACTCAATGCTTATTATTAAAAACTGCCATTTTGTCACCACACAATACATAGGCAGGAAATCTCCAAACTATTAATTATTGATCTTAATCACTTGAGTTTTAGAACATGATCGATGGTATGCATTCTCAAAATAGACAGCTTACAATGCTCCTTGCACCAATAAGGTCTTAAGTTTAAAACCCACTCTAGAATTCTCTTCATCCATCCACATACATGATTGCGCATGTAGGCACATAGGTAAAAACATGAATGTACATAATCAGATAGTTTTGTGGGAACAAATATCAGGTTTTATTTCATGAAGCATACATTCAGACAGAAACAGGAACTATAAGTAACAAGCCCTATATTGATTATTTAAAGTTAACTTTATATAACCTTTTTCCCATTCTCTTTTAGTGGAGTTGATTTCTTCAATAGCTTTCTCTCACCTGTTGTCAAGATAGAACCATCCAAGTTCTTATCTTTGTTGTCATCACTTGATAATTATCCAATATATCAATTCAAGTTGATGTGGAGAATGTTTACCATGCTCTAAAGCCAATTATATCTAGCTGTCACTAGGCCCCATAGCAGAAATGCACAATGAGGAGTAAGTGTAATCAAATGATTAGTGCAGCATCCACAATACATTCACCCTGAGAATGACTTTACTATCATTGGATGCCCTTGTTAGTGGTCACACTCTACAAGCCTTCTGAGTTTCATGTTTCTCATTTTCTTTTCTGATAGAATCTTTTCAACTTAATCACCAGGGAAAACAATTTTGAATGGCTCCAATACCCCTACCAGATCATCAATATTTACCAGATATTATACTTCTGTTGTCCAAAAAATGTTACATGTGAAGGCAATTTTTTTTTTTTGGTTGCAGGCATGTTTACAAGGCATGGCTAATGTTATGTCTGAATCAAACATCAGAATATTCTTGTGCTTTGTCCCATGAAAATTTCATGTTTGCTTGGTTTAGAACATCTTCCATGAGAGAGAATAATAATATGGTAATGACTGAACTAGAACAAAGATCACCTCAACATATGAAACACCACTATAACGATGCATGATCAAATGTCGCTTGGATTGATTATAAGGACAAGTGAAAACTTACTCCTCCATCTCACCAGTAAAAGTAGCAAAACCATTGTGTGTATACATCATGGAGGAAAGTGAGTGGAACTGGAAGCCATCAACCTGATATTCTGTAACCCACCTGTATAAATATCCAGATAATCAGCAGTATTATAACAGAAACACCAAATATGATTAGAAAATGCATTTTCCACAATAAGAACCATAACATATTAATTGTAATGCCAAAGGCAACAAAATAAAATGGTTGTGGCAAAAGTTAGACTACTGCTTCAGAAACTACCACTTCAAATTAGACAAAAGAAAGTGTAACACATCTACATCGCCATATTTGAACAGTCTAGTACCCCAATATTTATGATGTCCTCGTTTACCTGTCAAGCAACCAGCAAATATAGTCAGAGTACTTATTTAAAACAATTAAAAATGATAAGCAAAATAACTCTCAAATCCTATATGACTGACCTGCATACAGACTTTCAAATATATAATAGTCAACAAGGTTACTTGCAAAGACATGCATTACAAAATTATGGGTAATACACAAGGTCCAAAACCAAGCATTGCTGATACACTTCTAGCACGAGGAACTACAAATTACATAATCAAATTAAACAAAAAAATAGGTAGATGTTGAAGAAATATGGTGGTATCTTCATCTACAAATTTTGATTTAAAAAAAAGAGAAACTCCTGTGGTATAAAAGTGAGTTTAAAGTTCTTACATTAATTCTCCGTACATAATGAATTAACAATCATCTTAGTTGATGATGCAGACCAAGTTCAACTACTTGACAATTGCAATTAAATTACGTTCAGGATTTCAGATGGTTTGGCTATATATCAAGTCACGATAAGTCAAAATATAATCTAATTATTAAAGAATTTATGAATATGTTAATTGTATAGATAGGAACACCACCAGTTTGTTCTTCTTTTGTAAACTCTTAATCTATGATACATTATGACTCTTAATAGAGCCAAAGTATTGTTTTCTTGAAAGAGGAAGTTAGAGATAATATGGCACGTGTCTAAAATGGTGTGTCGTTAGAATGGAAACGAAGTTATATAGTGTAAGTGTATGAATGTGATTGTTGATCTTTTGCTTTAAAATTGGATTAGCACCCTCTCTCGGCTCAAGTTACCATAAACAGATAGTGATCAATTAATTAGAATATACAAAAGCTAAAGTAGAATTTCTTGTAAACTGTTAAAGTGTACCGGCTCCGATGAAACATAGATAGAACAAAAGCAACAAAATGTTGATACCAGTATGAAAGAAGCAGTCATTTGATCCATCAAACAGTGATAATCCAACCAACTCATCAGCTGATGCATAAGAATGGACAATATCTAAAAAAACCAGAATCCCAAGACCTGCACAAAGGAACACAGATGCCTGCATAATCATCAAATCAGAAATACTACAAGTGTTCCCTTCCAAAAAAAAATCAATAACAAAGAGAGGTAAAAAAATAATTGAATCTAACATCATGAAATGAAAATTCACAAGTAAACAAGTAACTGCACAAACTGTAAAATTGTTTCATATACTGCTATGATGAGTATTAGGAAAGTTAATAAGACAACACCACCGATAGGTTTAAAAAGTAGCGAAATACATCAAATGAAGCTCCAGTCGTCATCATGCCCTGTCTAAGGTTTCTTCACATCATTTTAATTAATTGAACTCATTCTGTTAAATCTGTGAAACCTTACCATATCAGTATTGTATTTTACCTTTGTATGGAGTTTACTAGAAGTTGGTTAGTATAGGCAAAACGAAAACATGCATAACTATCAAGATTATTCATTTTTCCACAAGCATTAGCTGACACCAACTTTATCACAAAATAAATCATATTATAACCTATATACCTACAGATTCCGTAACTGACGCCAAGGAAGTATTGAACATGGGTTGAAAACTAAGCAGAATCATCTGGTTCCGCTTGGCACCAACCCGTGCTGCCCAATTTCGTGCAGTACCATGACTAGAAGTGAGAAAAAAAAGGTTGGGAGCAATCTCGATATAGGTGCATACCATACCATATTAGACCATATCATACCGAACTGGTAGCATATTGGTACGGTATTCAATACCAAGATTGTAGACATTGTTATCCAGACTCTAGATCCGGGATGCAAATGTGTAGGATTCAGGTCTTGTTCATGCAATATCCAAACCCGAATTCATTAAGAGATAAAAGTCTCCAACCCCAAACACAAATCCCAGTCCAAGTCCATAAAAGAGTCCTCTCTAGACATTATTCATTTGTAGCATACTTACTCAACTACAATAGAACCTGCTACCTAACAGCTTTTACAAGAGAACAAAGTTGAGCAGAACATATTAACAGCAACGTATTAACAAGAAAAAGTAGATAAAAGAGCAGACCATGCGCTTCATCAACCAAACACTTGAAGTCCTCAGGAGTGCCAAATCTACTGCTAACAGCAAAGAAATTAGTGACCTGCATTTATTAAACACAATATATTACAGAAGATACTATCAAGGGAAAAAATATAGAGTTCCCTGATGACATGAGAATGCAATTAAACTTCTGTATCACTAACCTGACAACACTAAAAATCGCATGCTCCAAGAATGAGAGAAACAAAACATATAATGATATTGTTGTATCTTTCTCAAACAAAAAGAAAAGCAAAACAAAAAAATAAAAGGAGATCACGCTGCATAATAACATGAAATACAAGAACAAATTAAGTAAATTAACAAATCAGTGCAAGGGAAGATCTTTCTAGTCATGACTCCTCCCCTAAACCAAAGTGAATTGTGCTTTTGAACATAAACAAGATATGCATACACGAGCAAAAAAAATACATGATCTTTCTTTTATCAACCTAATTTAGAAATATAGTGCTACCATAAATGGAATGCATGACAGATAATCATAAACTCAGACATTCACAATAGCATTAGTTAATATGCATGTCATATTTTCAGAAAATCAGCAGCTAATTTTTAAGATGGGAACATCATAAAGCATGAAATTTCAATCCAAGCAACATTTACGTTTCATTATTGAATAACATTTAACAGATACTACATAAGCCATTTCTAAAAGTATATTGACCAACAATAAAATAGGTGTTACAGATAAGAAGGAAACATACAGCTTTACCTTCAAACCGGAGAGAAACCACAACACTCAGAAATAGACAACATACGACCTCATCAAAAGGAAGAGTAACTAAGACCAGTAACAACGATATGGAGAAAAGGCAAAAGAGAAAAGCACAGACCTAAAAGAAATTCCTCCCTTTTAAACACCCATAGTTAAAAACTTTCTCAAAGTAGAATGAGATTTTCTGCATAGATGTCCATCCCTGGTGAAGTATTTACATATTATCAACCAGCAGGCAACAACAGCAGTGTTACCTAGACACTTGGAACAGATGCCAAATTTTTAAGTGCCAGGCATCCCAAGTGTGAGCATCAACCTCCAAAAACTCCAACATGGGGACAAGTTCATACAATATAATTTAAACGGATAAGAAATATAACTATTTTAAAGAATATGCTGATGAGAAGCATAAGGTAGTACTTTAAGTGAAAAATTTTCATGACATCATGATATTAAAGAAGAAGAAAAAATAGATATCAATATGGATACTTCACCATATTGAGTCTCGGCACTTTGAACTAATATTATCCAGTCGTAATATAATTGAAAATCAATTGAAATAGTGTTTTTTGACAGGACACACTAAAAAACAATTTCAACACTTCAAGCATATACAAGCAGAAAACTCCATTTTTGAAGAGTCATGGGGCGCCAATGCCATGCATGTGTCCATGTGACACGGCCAATAAGCAAGCAAGTTAGCATTATTTCCTTCCCTCGAGAAACAGAATCCGCATAATATGTATCCTCCATACCTCTTTCTTCATAATTAGAAAGATCAAGAATTCAAGCTACTTATGCATAGGGAAAATAAAGTCACTACTCATTTACAGAAGTTACAGACACTTAATATCAGCAGCATTGACATCTTAAAGGATGAGAGAAGTACATGTTGCAAATCATGTCTTTTTATTCTGATATACATAAAGATTGACAATATACAGTCCAATAAACCTCTGGATGCATCATGTGAATCAAATACAATAACAAAACTGACATTCCACTTCCACTAGTTTAGAATATTAGATAGACTAAGTATAAGATTAAATTAATTGGTATACTAATGTCTTCATCTCCTTTCAAAAAAAAAAAATCTAACAAATTGGCCTCTAATTTTGGGTGGCCCAAATTACTGAACATTTACTATAAAACTACAAAGATGCCCAAGGGTCTCAACATTTATATAACATCAAACTTTCAAAGATTGAGAACAATAGCTATGCAAAACAATCTTAATTCAATATAACTGAAATGCGACAAACAACTCACTTTGTAACCAACAGAGGAATAATCTTTATGCTCAATGACCCCAATTAACTGAATGACATTATAACCTGCATTTTTCACATGTGGAAGAACCTGCAGAAAGAAAATGTCAAAAGAAAAAAAAAATTCAAATATAATGAAAATATTTTAACTTTTGTAGGTGTAACCTTAGAAGTAAATTCTTTGAAGGAAGATATTTTCGGCTCTGATCCACTTATTCCAACATGACATTCATATATGCGAAGTGACTTTGGAACTTCTGGATGCTTATTCTTCCACTTATAAATATCTTCTGGAGGAGGTTCCCAGTATACTGCATAAGGCTTGTTTCCGTCTGCATTTTGAAAAAAAAAAGAGAAAAAACTCAACTTTATGAAAGCAAGCATAAGAACGACACTCAACCCTTATCACATAAAGATGAGGTCACTTGTGGTGCACGACTCTAATAAGAGAAGACTTCACAACAGGATATGCAGAACTACACGACCAACAATCAACTTAACATTCTCCCACTCCAAGATTCCTAAATTAGCCCAGTTGGCAGCCAAACGGAGGACCTAACCCAAAATAATAAATTAATTATCAGCAAGCATGCATGCATGTGTCCATCCATCCACCATACATGCAGATATTTGTGTATAAAACCACATACATACATGTATATATGCATATACACACATACATTTGTGTGTAGGTACATATTTATGTATGTATGTATGTATGTATGTATGCAAATCATATTTTACATACAATGCACATTTAGTAAAATAAAAGGGGAAAGCACAGATAGAGGAGGCAGGAGAAGGGGAGAGAGAGAGGGGTTATGTAGGATCCAATCTTATTGGAACCAAACAGGTTACATCTTATCATTCTGGTTGAGTGGGGATGAAGCTACTAATATCCCACCAAGGACAAAGACGACAGAGTCTAAGGTTCTAACTCATGCTTTTTAGTATAGTATAGATGATCACTTCTCACAAAAAAACAACAAAAAAGAAGTGGGAGGGAAATATCCTTTAGAGCAACGAAGGCAAAAGAGCGAGAAAAACCAAAATTATAATTATGCTACCCTATATCCACTCCTGAATTAGTTTTCCATGATAGTATCTTGTCTCTTTTAGACAAAGTAGTATCACAAAAGCATCCACAATACTTCAGACTCTCCAGATACTCACCGCCTGGTTTCAGAGTCCCGCTTTAGCATTTATTTTTCAGACCAAGCCTCTTAGGATCATTCCATGACACCTTCATCCAGTAATCCAAAACCTACCCATATGTGGCCATTTCACTAATATTTGTATCACCTTATCCCTACAAGAGCCTCTCTTAGTCCACATTATATATGATCAAACCATCTTGATATGCATTATAAAACATTATTCTCCATTGGAGCAAAATATTTCCCTTTTATTTCTCTTTTTTAATCCTTCCTAGTTCCTAGTATTAGTAAATATACACCTTAGCATCCTTATATTTGATATGCTCATCCCTCGCACATGTACGTATTGTCCTACACTTCTATATATACAACATGACGGGCCAAGTTTACATCTCATACAATTTTCCTTGTCTCCCAAGCATGTGTTCATCAACAATACAACAAGACATTTCCACGCATCCAGCATTGTTAAGATCCATCAAAGACAGTATCATCTACTTCCGCTGCCCATTCTATATTGTAAATGTCAAAGACAAATTATATAGGAGACTTCATCCATCAAGTACGATCATACCACCATTCTTTTTTTTTTTGCATCCGATTTGTATTTGGATAACTTAATCTAGAGCACCTCCCTCGCCTCCAAAGTTTTCCATCAAACTTTGATTTTTTTCTTTTTAAAAAAACAGTAACTCATGCATCAGTTTAATCAACTATGACCACATAATCTTCAAATAGCATACCCAAGCAGATGTACTCCCAAGCGTGAAATATTTATTGCCTCACACATCCTTATGAGTGGGCTTCGAGTTGATCCTTAATGCTACAAGATACACTAGTTTCTGCACCTTTACATGCTTCTTTACTCCAATAATCATGATGGACATGTGCCAATAGCTTCTTATGCCCGTCTTGCTTACCAATGCACCCCTGGTTCCCTATCTCCTACCTTTGTATGCCTTGCCAAGATAATTGTAAATTTGTAATCAATTCATTTTCCATTCTTTACAATAAAATTTGTTGGATGTCAAACTTTCTCTCAATAATCAGATTAAGGTAACTTGCAGTCTTCTTTTTTTCTGTTAGTGATGTCTATAAAGGGGAAATTCAAAGCAAACTCAATCTGAAATTCTGCTCTTAAAATTGTTTTCTGCAGCCACGGTATCACAGGGCCACATCAATCTTTATGATGCTTCCTTGCTAAGTCAATATTTTAAATTAGCATTAGATTCCATTTCCACCTTTTGATATCTTAATCAGCTTTTTGTTTTCTCACACTTCGCATGTTATGTCATTAAAATGTATAGCCTAAGATTTGTCGTACTAGTTGATACCGTTCCGGACATACTGTACTAGTACTGGTACCAAACTGTTGTACAATCTCGTACTATACCGACACTCGGTATGCCTCGCTGTCTCGTACTGTACTACGTACCAACACTGTAATAAGATAGTACCAGTACAGGGTCTGGTACCGAGATGGCAAACCTTCTTATACTTGTTAGAACGAAATCAGATCAACATCCTTTCTAAAATAGAGGCATGTTGATATGATTCCTATTAATTATCTTGAATTTCTTCCACTTGACCTTCTTATAAACATTATCGGTTTGTGAGCTAAAATATTGGAGGTTAGACTCATTTATCCTAATTACCTCTAAGTTTTCCATCTAACTGGCCTAATTCAGCTCAACACATAACATGAAAGTTATCCTAGTTCATAACAGCATGCGGTAAATGATAATTCTTCAGAATTGTCATGTTAAAAAAAAAATTGAGAGGGAAGACAAGTTTAGATATAATTCCTATGATCATATGCGAAGTACAAGCATGACTTCAAGCGATATCAACAGCTTTTGTCTCATGCCAAAAAAAAACTAGCATCCAGACTTTTATCACTATTAACCATTATATAATGGTCAGATATCATTTACATGAATAATGTGTATCTTTTTTAGTGACCTTCCTGACTGATTATCCATGTGGCATGTTCTGCAACTTTCATTTAGACCATCGCAATGATTCCAGTGCTGGTAATTATGGACATGCTGATCACCAGCCAGCACAGTAAGTGTCTTGGGATACTCATGAATATGCAGATCCATGCTTAATAATTATTATAAAAAAAAACTTAAACATTAAAAGAGCCCTTTATAATTAAAAATTAAAGAAAAGGAATTTGATGGTTGCTATGTCAACCTAGCGTTGGTGACACTATTGACACAGCAAGGGCCAGCACTCAAAACCTTTATCCGTAGAACAGAATAGCTTGTTGATCTTGGTTCAAAGTGTATTAAATCAAAGGGACAACTAGTAAATCAGTTGCACTAAGCCTACAATTACTGTCACTTAATATATTAGAAACATATGGTTTTTGTAGTCTGAACAGGCATCAACTTGCTTAATGATGGGATGACTATTATGCATCCTTTAAAGAAAAACTTGTTATAACTTCATCCTTCGATTTGCATCTAAATTCTAAACATTGAGAAGAGTGAAAAGAAGCACAAATTTACCTATTATGCTAATGCAATTCTAAATCCCAAAACACTATCATACTATGCTGACATGTGGCATATATTGGCAGGAAAAGATTAAAAAAATCCATTAATAGATAGTCCCGGAAAAATGATTGTCCTGTAGGGCACACACACAAAGACACACACAGAAAGAACCCTTACATTGGAAAAAGAGGTATAATGCACACTTTTGTAACTTCACAATGTATTTCTTGATGGCATGCCTTCTAAGTGCTAAGATTGGAACTACAAAGCACATGCAGAAAAACTTATTGTAATTCTTATCCAACGAGAATACAAATAAAAATATCAGTAGCATAGAAATTATGTTTTACTCGAAAAGAATTAGAAGATGAGTTATCAGAATAAATAAAGAAGATCCAATTGACAAGAAAGGATCGATCCCCCAAAGCATACAATTAGGAATCCAAGTTAGCTTAAGCGCAGTAATTGAGGGATTCTCCTGTGCACAAGATCATTGAAATAGATTTATTTAATCTTTGCACATGGTGAGTAAGCCAATTCAATAACAAGTTATGAATTTGATCTACCAATCATAAGGTCTTCTCTATCTACAAATAACATGTTATATCTCTAAAAAACTTTGTAAGAAATATGAGTTCCTGATGTCTGGCATATCCACCTGACTTCTACATGTCTCGGCACAAGACCTTTTCTTTTTTTGAAGAGACCAAGCAAAAGAGGCTCCTTGATTAAAAAGAAAGAAGATAGTCATTCCCTGACAATGGTTATTCGATGGCACATGCATCATCTTGAAAAATAATACCAAAAGACATTCTCATCCCACAAAAGGAAAGTCAGCAAAAAAAATTCAACAGAAGTAAAATCAAGAATGAGAAATTATATATAAGGTTTCCAATACTACATAATGGCCAAAAGAGCATACCTGGAAGAACATACGTTGCCCAAGCAGGAACTCGTTCCAAAGCCCCATCAGGAGTATTGAAATAAACCCTGTACCGACTTCCATGAGAAATAGCAGGCATATACTTTTTTAACCATGCTTTTCGTCCTTTCCTCATTTCTATCCAGTATGCAAGAGGAGGTTTCTTTGCTCGAAATTTCTCCTGCGTTACCGGATCACTTATAACACTGCATATATCAAACTTCCTTCCATCATCAATGACCTCATAGTTTGGTAAGTTGTTGTCAGAACCGTTTTTCTGGGTTTCTTTCCATTCCTTGTATCGTGTTTCAGCATCAGGTATTTCACCTAGTTCTTCTTCTGATTGGGGACCATTGGGACCAAACATCTGTTCATATAACTTAGCAGCCAACTCTAAACGTGAATTCAGAGGCCAGATCTCTCCAGGTTCCCAATATTCATCATTTATTTTTTTAAGTAGTTCCTCAGCATTAATGCCATTGTCACCTTTGTCATAGTCATCCACATAATTGTACTCTTGAAAATAATATTCTTCTGGTTCTTCACCATCCCTAAGCTTATCCTCAAGAATGATAAACCAATAGCCAAAATCATCGTGCCCCAAATGTCCTTCTCTCGCACTATTTTCTGTCGGTGACCAGTCATTAAAGTCACCAAGAAGTGCACAATACCGAGCACCTATGCAGCAATATATATGAAATTAGATATAACATGATATAATACATGACAAAATTTATAATTGTCAGTTGGCTTTTTAGAGCAATCCAGAAGTTTTCAACCATGGTAAGTAAAAAGGATCCATGTTCCCAACACTAGCAGATTTTACTGCATTGAAAGAACAGTAACAGTTGATTGTACAACTGAATGTGTTCCCCTTAAAGCTCAGGGAGAAGAGCAGGTCAGCATCTAGGTCCGCCAGTGACATGCACTGGTACCAGGATTGTAAATTTTTGCCAGAAATGATCTGTAATCTTCACTCCGTGATCAACAATCGCACTAAATAAATGAACAAGGTCGCATTCATCAGATATCAATGTAGTGAAGTACAGTTCCAAACAACAAAATGCCCAAGATAAGGAGTCCTCCAGTTTTGCAAACCTAGATTCCAGAATCTTCAAGATAAATCATGTTGCCTCCTACATCGGAATCGACATCATGCTTAGTCAAGAAAAGTGCGCAAATTCTTCTCCACTAAGAAAGTAAAACAATCTACGCTGCTGTTGCTTTAAGTTATTCTGATAATGTCCTGCTAAGTTGTTATATTATATGACACTGTTCAAGCCCTGAAATGCTAGAGACAGTACTATATTTACAAAGAGTGCATGTAAATCTTTAAACACAAGGTGCTGTGTTATTGAGTCCTTGAATATACAACAAGTCATGTCATACTTTCAGGAGTAAATACTGCCACTCAAGCATAAGCAAGGAGTTTGTTCATAAATGCCTTAAGCAAACAATACAACTTGTTTGTCATCTCAGCGTAATTGGATTTGTGGTTAATATATGGACCGTGACATCTTAAAGTTAGGAATTAACTCTGCACCTTCTCTTCAATTTTCTTATACACAATCTCAACTCTCTTCTCCCTACACTATACGGTAACAGGCCCATCTACCTGGGAAAGCAAGAAATCAAGTATCCAGCAGGACATATTACCCCTCCTATTCGCCATTATTTCTTTCTCTCTCTTCAACTAGGGTTCATTTATGTCCATACGCAACATTGTTCAATCTTATTGACATGCCTGATGTTGAGGCATAGAAAGGAATGGTGTCCCCCCCCAACTTGTGATAGGTATCTGCTTCTCTTTCACCTCTTTTTTCCCTTTGTCCATTCCCTCCTTCTAGAGGTCTAGTGGGTCGAGAAGACCTGCATGTGGTGCACCAAAGTTGATAGAGCACCAACCCATAATGAGAACTGGACCCATTAATTGGGAAATGCTAGACCAGAAAACTAGAATTATTTCAAGTACAGATCTAGCAGAGTTGGGAATAATTGGCAACTAAACCTGATAAAAGTTAGTTCCAAAAATGTCTAGCTATAGATCTTGAAGTGGCCATAACCCAAGCCACTAAGTGAATGGATTAAATTTGGTCTAAACAAGAACTTGAGGCCCTGAACCCAATTCATGTTGGTTCTAGCTTATGGCATATTTGCACCTAACTGACTCACACTATCATCTCCTAATATTTTCCTGTATGTTTTCCTTCCTTTTCCCTCTTTGTGCAGTCAACAATCAACAAGACAGTGCTTAAAATTTAACCATCAGACCACATTTTGCTGTTATCAATTTCCAGATTCTTCGTATGGCTTTCAAAATTTCCCTAACTCATGGATGTCATCATTTGGGTATGTACATACATCAACTCTCTTTTTTTTAATGTACTTCTATAGTCAATCCATCGATCCAATGGCTATATTCTTATGTGTGATGAACAACTGCATCCTCATAAATACTCCATCTTCAGCCAAGAAGTAAATATGTTCTGAAAGGCTCTGAATACTGTCGGTTTCAGTGTCAATTGTTTAGACCTTTAAATGTTAATTAGAGAGTAATAGGGTGGATCTCAGGTACAACTTCTAGCATGTATCACTCAAAAGCAAATTAAAGATTACTAAAATGATCAAGGAAAGGTGTGTCAATTTGAGAGCTTATTGCACAGACAATGACAACCAACACATCCAAACTGGGTTACTTGCTCTATAAGAGATCAAAATGATAAGCTAATCATATTCCATACAAATAGCATGCTCATGCGCAACATGTTTGCTAGCTCAGTAATTCCAAAAGTTAGTCAAACTTGAACATAATGCACAATAATAACCTATCGGTACACATTTGTTATCTGTTTTCTCATGTACAAGGTCAAGATAGAACCTTGTGCATACTGCGAATGATAATATGCACAAACACAATTCAAATACGTTCTGTAATAGATTATAACATGAACATGATAAATGACAGTGAGTGCATAGGTGGCTTCTTCCGCATGTTCAACTCAAATATAGCCACATTCAATAGTCTGTTAATATTACACATTCATATTTAGCTTTTTTTTCCCCAGAGAACCAAGTATGTACTTATAGATTTCCCATGGTTTTAATGAACTGAAAAGGTAGTCATTAACCTGCATTGGATTGTTTCAGCCAAAGCCAACTGCAACATATTCATATTAATCTGTACAATTTTGGGTTGGTTGAAACAAGGTCTGACATTAAACTTAATGCCAACAATTTTCAATTAAACTAAAACATATAGAAAGATCCAAAGATCTTTAAGTCAATATAATATTTGGAATATAATAAAAATTTGGTGTTCTCAAGTAGCTGTACCAAGACTCGTTGCATTTTACACATATGTTCCAGTAATGCATTGCAACTCAAAGACCTAATATGTAATTGAAACCTTAGTAGTTCAATAAGATTGAGTTAAAAACATGATATAAAACCCCAAGAGCAAGTTATATTTGATGATCCAAGATTCTACTGAAAAAAAAGACATATGGGAACACAACATTAACTGTCCCATCAATTATTTTACCATTATCAGGTAGCAGCTCTTCCTGAAACAGAACATATGGATTAAAAAAAAAAAAAGGTTGGATTATGCTATCAAGCGTTATACCGAGGTACAATCTCAACAGAGCATGTTTAGAAAACCAGCACAGCATCTCGCAAGATGATTAAGAACTTCCAATACACAACTAATCCATCTGTCAGACCAGATTCAACAATTTGGAAGGTCACCAAGGCAAAAAAGAAATGGGAAATCAGAATTACCTGGGGCCCACTCCATGTAATCCACCCGATGCTCCCTGTGCCGATGCATCCCTAATATCTCATACCTGTCCGATCCAACCAAGAACAAGCCACATTAGACCACACCTCCATATCTTTAATACATTTTAATGAAACACGGTGAAAGACCGATAATTTCTTTTTTTTTGGTGTAAAAAAAAAGACCGATAATTTCTTGGATGGGAAAAAAGGTCAAGAATCAAGACTCCAGAAACCCACCCCGCAGATGCCTCCTTCAAATCAATAAAACGGGAAAACAACTCGAATTTCCGGTCCTTGTAGGCCTTATGCCTGAGCACAAAGTGAAGACAAGGCTAAACATTGTAAAACAAAACAAGAAAATAATCAAAGAAATAAAACGATTAGGTTCTTGGTGGTATAGTTCGGGAAGAGAGTACCGCTCACGGAGGAACTGAGCGAACGCCCGGTCGGAGATGCCTTTCTTGGAGAGGAACCCGACGGGGTCGGCGTTGGGCTCCGATTTCTTGGTTGGGGAGCGCCGAGGCGGCTTCTTCCGCTGTTGCTTCTGCTTCGGGGGCTGCTCCTGGTCCGAGGAGTGGCACCTCCACTTCCATTGGCGAGTGGATAAAGCTCTGGCGCTGCTGCTCCCCAGGTTCTTGAGAGGAGATTGCCCAGAGAAGGGCGAGATCCGGTCTTTAGACGAGAGGAGGAGGTGGGTCGATGGCAGGAGAGAGGAGGACATGGTGGCGACTGGGAGGGAAGTAGTTTAAAGAAGAGGAAGAAATGATGGAGAAGGCGATGGGGAAGGTTGGTTCTCGCTCCCCCTGCCGGTTCTTGATTTTTTGGGTGGTTTCTGATGATAAGCCCGCCGCCTTGGACATTTAAAGGGCCGAGTGCGGGAGGGCTTATAAGTTCGCCGCTCGGATCGACCTTACCGGACCGGACCGGACCGTACCGTACCGTGTCTTTTTTTTTTTTTTTTTTTTTTTTTTTGCTTAGGAAAAAATTTAAACCGTACCGTGTCTTTTGTTGGCGCGTAAAAATTAGGCTAATGCTAATGGCAAAATTTAGGGTATCACTCAACAGTCAACAAGACCAAACGCAAAACTACAAGCGGATAAAAAGACGGACATGCAATAAGTCCGATTACGACCCAGAGCCATCACCGCTCGACTCAACTCATATTGAATTTAAGCAGAAAATTTTGAAACCAAATCTGGGTTTAGGTTCTGTGAGGATCGGATCAAGTAACATCCTTGGGTGATATTTCTGCGTATCCGGCAATTGGAATGCGGAAAACTGACCAAGAGATGGGACGAGTTGATCTGTCCGTCGGATTCGGATCGGATGGTAGAGAGTGACTGTCTTCTGAGTGGAAATGTGACAATACACCAGATCAGGACTAATCAGATCAAGTGGAAAAAAAAAATTGTGCCTTAGAAGATTAGGTAACAAACAATCAATCAAGAATATTGAACAATAAGATCTCGGTTTAAAAATTTGATCCTTGTAATTTGTAAATGACCAGTAAGACTGTTCTAGTATGTGTTTTTTTTCACTCCTTTTCGTGATTCGTGATTTTTCAAATCCTTTTCCGCAAACTTCTATGACGTTAATTTAGGTCTTCTATTTCAGCTATTCTCAATGTTTTGAAACAGATTAAAAATAGACATTTTTTCCAATCCTTTTCTTTGATTGGTTTATCTCCTGCTATTTATTGCATTGCCCTTTCGATAATCTTACCGTTGGTACATCTACGTTAGACAAGGTACATTCATTGGCTACAATTTCAAAAAGGAAATGGTAGTTCTTATTGGAAACCTAAGCATTAGCATTCCTTCGCTTGGAGAAGTGCTTTTACACGCCAACTAGAATGGATTGATAAACCATTAACTTGATCTATGACCGCTCCACAAGATAAAATTTGGATATGAAAAATAAATCCAGTGAATATCAAGTTATGTTTGGGTCCCAAAAACTAGATCCAAAGTCTCATTAGGTTAGTTTTGGATTTTGGTGGATACATACACGAAAATCCGAAACTTGACCATATTATTCATATGTATATGTGTGTACGCGTCTGTGTATCATTTTTCCTTTTAATCATAAAAAAATAAGTAAATAAAAAATAATACATACATACATACATATATGTACACACATATATAGATATATGTGTGTATGTCATTTTTTTTAATTATAAAATAAAAATAGAGTAAAGAGTTGTCAAAAACCCATCATTTCCACCAAATTGCTATGTATTACAATTTAACATTTACATTGAGCTTGATTCTTACAAGACTTCTTTTTTCTTCCTCACCTTTTCTGGTCGCATGGATGCGTAAGGAACAAAAAACAACTGAATAGGTGCCCCATTTTTAGGTACAACTTTTGTATTTCTTATATCATTATCTTTTTAGTAGTATTTTGGGCATATTAAATAAGTAAAAAACAATCTAAAATATTGTAAAATAATTTGTTAAATACTGATTTCTACTCAAAATTCAATCCGATACCTTAATATCGACTATCAGTATAGAGTTTTAACTGGATTCAAGTTATGTATATATATATTCTTTCTTTTTTATCTTCACATCTTTTCCGCAAGAAAGCCCCTAATGAATAGGGTGGTTAAACATGACATTTCAACAAAATGCCAAACCATAACTATGTTGATGGCAACAAGATCTTAGCTGGATCACATCTGAACCCTACTGTTAAGCACCTCTACATAATGGTCAGTGGAAATAATATGGTTGTCAATTAGGTCATTTGCAATATGTCATTCTCTCAGCTTGGTTAGAGTAATTACTGGAAAATTCATAATGGCTAAGCAAAAAATCCATTTAGAATTCTAGATCTTCCGGGAAACATCTGAATCAAACCAACCATCCATAAGGCAATGTTCATCATTATTTTGAACAAACTATGTTGCTTGTTAAATTTACGGCATTACAACTAATGGTATACTCCAGAATTTGACCAACATGATTATGGAGACAAATTTTCCACCTGTCTGCTGAAGATGCTCACATACAGCACAACACTTCAAAATCAAGGCTGATACTTCAGATCCTCCATGCATCATTATTAAAGCATGTAAACATATATCGTGGGCAAAACATTCGGAGTTTAATGACCTTCATCCTTCTTTGGGTATTCCCTAGCTCCAAAAATAGTTGATCCAATTCTAACATTGGTACTGCCCATTTCAATCTGCGATGACCCATTTTAACAGAAAATGTTAATAATGCTTCCTATTCTATCATTCATGCTTGGGCTCAGCTGTCTGATGTCAGACATGATAAAACCTTTATCTGTTAACGACTGGTGTCCTTGAGCGAGTGGATTCCACCTTTTTGACCCACCAGGACCCAACATCTTAAGCATAATTGACATGTTTAACAGAACAGCTGAGCCAAGTCTATCTCATTGGTTAAAATTCGTAGATACTTACTGCTTGCTCGAAGTCTGCAGACATGCCCATCGATAGCTCGCACTGCTCCTCCGGTATTCCAAGCTCCTGGCACACTTCAGCTCTGCAATTTGACAATGTCTGCTCTTCCAATATGCAGGACCAAGCATTAATAAATCTGTGAAACAGAATTTTTGAAACTGGCTGCTGGAATAATAAACATTACCTTGAAATTTTCTGGAGTCGAGGTGTAATCTAACATTCCTATAGTCATGAAGCCAGAAAAAACAAGATTTGGGCAGTTAAGTTTGACATGCTTGGCTAATTCTAAACAACCTGAGGGTTCTGCACCAGATTTTGCTGTAAAGAAGTATACAAATATTTTAGTGACAAGCCAGCATTCCTATATTGTCATTTTGAAAAGCAGAGAGCCATCTAAATGAATTCTTTCAATTAGAAAACATAACTAAGATAACACTAATAAAAGATCTATTGGAGCTTACAGCTTTGCAATCATACTAACATATTAAAGACTTCAATTTCACAAAATTTTACTACATCTGCACTCGCATTTTGGATTTGTGGACCCAGATTAGCAGTGTGAATCCTAGATTAGCAGTTTGGACAGTGGAAAGTGAAAGGTTTAAAAGGAAAGAGAAAATCTCAAAAACTAGGCAAAGGAAATTACACTGAAAGCAAGTATCAAATTATTCAATAAATAAACTCAAATCTGCTGGTGTCATGAAAAAAAAATGAGATGATTTTGCAATAATAAATACATAAGGTGATTCTTTTAATACTCACACTCTTCTCCACTGGTGTTTACTTGGACCAGAACCTTCAGGGGCTTCCTTGCCAAATTTGCTACCGCACGGTCAAGATGATTAGCAATCTGTAAAGCAAATATTCAGATGTGTTATTTACTAATAGAAACTTTGTAGACTTTTGGCTGCAATGCTGACTAGTGTTTCCTTTGCCCTGGACAGATTCTGTTTACAGCTTAAACAGCACACTGGGTAAATACATAACATCCATGATGAAATTTCTCTCTTGAATAATTAGTAAATATTGACAAGAATATTCATTACCAAGTGGCCCAAAAGGTTTAGTCTTCCTGTACATCAATATGCATTAAGCATGTATGTACGTTCAAAAAATAATCACTATTTTATGTTAACAATCATTGTATATTTGTGAAGATGATGAAACTTGACATAGAGTATTCGCCTGATAGCTGATATTGACATTGGAGATCACCATGTATCACTGGTAGAGATGCCAATTGCACTGTAAGAGCAGATGACCGCTAGACTATGCCAGTTTTCAAGAAACTGGGAAAAGTGAAATTTGTTGTTAATGCAGTAAAATTGTACAGAACTGCATTTTCCAGTACTTATACTTAACTACATGCCAAGGCAAAGCTATTAAAGTTACACAGCTACTCAATGTAACAGATAAGATTTGGGAGGACATGAGACTGTATTGTGGTGTCTGACACTATTAGAAACTGAATTTAAAAGCTTCTTTTTTTAGTGGCTTCAAGTCCTCCACCCCCGGACATGTAGAGTTGCACATGCTACATGACACCACCATTTGACCCCCTTTTTTTTTTTTTTTTGGAAAAACCACAGATGAAGTATAGAGTCTCTTGTATATCAGTTTAATATTATGCTGATTAGTTGAGGGTGCAAAGCAATCCAATATAAGTTTTTTCCCCAAAAAACTTGTATTCCAGTAAACCTCCCAATAACATTATCATTAACATCTTACATGAACCCTGTAAACTATATGTACTGGCCTTGAAACCCAACTGGCATTATAACTCACTGAGGCGTGAGGACTTATAATAGATAGGGATCAGTCACAGTCTATGAAAATTTTCTCCTAGTAACGGGAGCCTAGGTCAAACTTATTTTCCCTAACATCACCCTCAAACTTCCACACCACCAAGAGAAAGAAAAAAAAAGGAAAAAATGAAAAAAAATGCTAAAAATCATTTTGGAAGCCCATGATTTGATTGCATTGAGAAACTTGTTATGGTATTGAATATTTACCTTCACATCGTCTACACTCTCAACCATTTCAAGGTTGGGCACATTAGCTGCATTACAAATAACAATCAATCAAGGTCACTAATCATATAAAATATCAATGAAAAAATGATATAAATTAACATCTCCTGGATTGCAAATTAAAAATGACCACTCAAACATTGAATAACAAGAAGAGGCATAAATTTGCAAGGAACTCTAAAGTGAACATGATAAAACTTTGATCAGAAAATAAAACAATGGACAACAAAATAAAAAGTGGACAAGTGCAAACTTCCAGACGAAAGAGCCAGAATGGTGAGTCAACCATACTATATCAGTCTACATATGTGACAAAACTTGAAGCTGAATTACAATATTTTTAAACATATAAAAAAGGTTAACTTTTCTTAACTGGTATTAAGGAAATTTTAAACTGTACTAAAATAAGGGAGTTCGATCATTTCAGACTCAACGTTACGTTTTCTGGGAGAAAACAATTAGTAGAATGCCCAGTCTTATAATACGAGGATTACTTCCATGGGCATAATAGGAAATGTATACCCACTAAAAGATTCAACAATGTGTGCTACTCTCCGAACAGAAAGATCTACTCACCTTGTTCTTATGCTCTCTCTCTCTCTCGCGCGCGCGCGCGTGCGCACCCCATCTTACACCTCCATGTGTAGCAGAGTTTGTCAGTTGAATCAGAAAGGATCAGCCCACAACCACTCCATCTCTCTCCCTATCCCTCATGTACAATCCAAACTGGCCTATCCAGATCATATCTGCCCCACCAACGTGATCCTATAATGACCTGCTATTCTTCCTATCCAATCAATATGGACAGAACTTCATCTATGCGGATTGTTTGTTGTTATATGCATTTATGTTGAAAGATCATAGGTTGCATCTATGTTTGCAACCTTAGCATTTGCTACTTTTATGACAGCCCAACGACTTTTTTCTAAATGTTCTGGCAACGGTAGATTATTGCCTAGGAGTGAAGAGCTTTTGTTAACTCAGGAACAATGAAAAGGGACACTTGGTCTTTAAATTTCTTACAGTTTGCAAAGCTCAAAGGAAAACTGATCCATGCATGCATGCATGCACACAAGCATATATTCTTTTTTCTGTGGCAAGTAAGAAACTTGAGGGTCCCTGATAACCAGGTTACAGTGGAGTACAACCTAACCAAGGCTACTTGACCTGAGATGATCTATCCAAAGGAGGATCTGTATGAACTCTAGGATAAGGTGTCATGGTTGGATCAGAGCTTTGAACAATCACTTCCAGGGAGCTCTCCAGCTCTTGCGTTAATTTCCCCTTGTATCATAACTGGCTGCTAGTTTGTCACTAGCATCTGAAGCAAAATTATTTTTTGGATATTACGTTCATTGGTCTACTAGAATCCTTTGGGAGGCAATGCATTTTTTGCACTCTGTCATGGATTCCACTCAGTGGTATTCTTTACCTTAAGTAAAAGATAAAAGGTAACATAATATTATATGCGCAAACAACTCCAGCATTAGAATCCTATGAATTTGTTTTAACACACCTCTTTTGACGACATAAGATTGTTATCTTGTTCATTGTATGACAATAAAAGAGGAGACAAAGTTAAGAACCCTACTTAAATAACATTTAAAACAAAAAAACAAAACCTTTACGCCATTATCCAGAACAATTACATCGAAAGGGATAATAAGCAAGTCAGATGAACTAAAGGAATAATAATTACACATATGGAAACAAACTGATGTTATGGCACGAGAAAAAGTAAAGAAGAATCAGAAATAACTGTCAAATGTTGCAGAAAAAAAATCTAAATAATAGTTTTCCTTAACTCAAGTTGCAATATGAAATTTTCGTCTTGAGTCACAGAAGGTATAGTTGCAGTAACCAAACCAGCACAACTTTCAGCGATAGTAGAAGATTACCAAGAAGGGATTTGACTTTGTTGCTCTGCAGATGTCCAATGAAATGCCATTCAATATCTGCAGGAAGCTGAAAAAGGAGGATAGTCAATTAGCAATTCTGCATCAAATGTTATTTTTGAGGAAGCATGATGTTACATGCTTCATTCCAATTTGTGTTTCCCTTTCATCGCATTGGCATATAAATACCACTACAAAATGGCCAATGGAACACAGGAACCAGCACGAAGAACATGGCAACTAAACTACAAAGTAAATATTTATTAAATACGGAGATAGTTAACTTAAGTAGGTTAATCAACTACATAAAATTAAGACAGCATAAGGAATATGAGAATCCAATTCTTCCAAATCAATCAGGTGTCAGCCCCTAACAACAGCATATTTATTAGGTTTAATGCCCCCAACTACAGAGACACCATGAGCAAAGTCACCTATTGTCAGCCAGTGAAAAAAGGAGTTCTTTTTCTATCAAGGATAGGAGCATTTGCCCTTAAGAGCCAACTTCACCTTCTCTACATGTTTCTAAATTACACTTATATACACCAAAATGCAACTAAAGCCCCGATCAATCAGTCCATTCTCCGCTAAGAACTCAACAAGGGAACCAGAATTAATAAAAGCATGAAAATTTTAGTGTCCATATATAATTCTTCAAATGCTCTACCTCATACATAAATAAACCAGCCCTAATCCAAATTTATCCCATCTATGAGTATAAAATTACTAATCTTGCACCTGAAATTATCAAAAATTCACTATTTTTCAATGCCGCCAAATACTTTCACAGCAAAATGGAACAGAATCAAAAGGTTGGGAGGAGAGAGAGACGGGGAGGGAGAAGAAGAGGAGGACCTGAGGCGCCTTCTCGACGATCTCCTGGACATAGTTCTCGCCGAAAGAGCGCTGGCCGACGTCGTAGACCTGGCGGATGAGGGAGACGGGCTTGGTCTTGCTGACAGCCACCACCCTGATCCGATCCGCCGGCCGGCCGGACCTCTCCGCAGCCTGCTGCACCCGGGATAGCACCGATCGGAGGGCCACCGCCGCGCTTTCCATGGCCGGAGCAGCCATCTTGCCGCTGAGACCGTCTCCCGCGTGTTCTTCCCCCGCCTCCGCCGTGGCGGTCGCCGGACGAACAGGACTGGTCGAAGACCGGCAAGCTCGATTTCTCGTATCCACGAAAAAAGAGAAGGTAAGATGGATTTGGTGGCGGTCAGACACTCGCGCTATGGCGGCCCGTCTTCGGGAGTTCTGGCCGGGGATGCCTCGCGAAACTTCTGACAATTGGTCACGTGAGATACATGTGAGAAGTGGGAATAATGCTGTTCCCTGACAAATGAGAATTAATATATATATATATATATATATATATATATATATAGCCATAAACATTAAAATGAGAATTAATAATTATTCTAAAATTTGATTGACACCATACAATCAAAGTTGTTCATGTGTTAGCACTCTAAAGATCCCAAAAGTTTCTCTTGCAACAACTCTCAAAACAATTAAAATCAACTTCAATGATAGATCAGAATACATGAGAGTCTATGCCATCAAGATCTACTTACTAAATCCAAGCTCATCGGAAGCCTTTAAAATTCTTTAGGATGGAAGCAAAAACATCGTAACAAATCTAAATTTTGGTAACTTCGGCTAATTTATGTGGGCTCATTTGGTTCGCGGAAAGCTTTTTTCCTCCTACGAATATGATTCCTAAAAAGAATATTCCTAGAAAAAAAATCTGGAAATGTACTTTTGGCATGTTTGGTTAAACATGAAAAAGTGACAGATTTCCAGAGTCCTTATGTTTGGTTGACCATCCACTTTCTTAGAAAAGTTATGTGTAATTCCTATTATACCCTCAATAAAAACTAGGTCTTTAATGCCTCTTTAATACTAAAAAGCCTTTTGGAAAAAAAAATAAAGATGGAGTGATTTCCGCCTCATGAGAAGTAACTTTCCAATGTTTCTCATGAGAAAGACTTTTCCATAAAATGTGGGAATCATATTTCCAAAAAAATACAATTTTCCATCTTTCTCCTTTGAAAACTCCAATCAAACAAGAAGCATCTTATTACTTTTCTGTTGACCACACTTTCCTTTTTCTTTTTCTGCGAACCAAACGGGCCCTATGATAAATGTAACCGGTATAGGACACAACATTAAGTGAAATAAAAAAGAAGAAGATAATTACAACATGTCATGAATCTGAACAAAAATATCGAGAAAATAAAACTAGCTTATCTGCATTTGCTTGGTTCACTTATTGGTTGCCAGATTTATGAAACATTTCAACAACAACGAGATCCGAGATACATGGCTTCCCCTTACAAAAAGATCTAATTGTGTTCATTTTTCTTTCTTTTTTTTTCCTCCTCAGAAATCAATCACATGTGCTCTACCTTCTCATTCGTCTGCTGAACTTTAGTTCTCCCTTCCTAATCAAGCTTCCATTTGCTAACTTGCAACTAGAACACTTCAAAGCTACTACACTCCCTTAACACGTAACTTTACCTTGGGCTCCGTCACTACTGATATAAGGTCCCATACCCCTCCCCAACCCAGACTCAGCCCTGCCCTTACCGTCGCGAGTCCTCACCTTTCCATCCGCCATGAGGCAAGTCTCCGTCTTCCTCGTGGCGATAGCCTTGGCCTCCGCCGGTACCATCGAAGCCATGGGAGACATCATGGGAATGGCTACCATGGCGAAGGAAGATCTCAAGGCAGCTGCACCGAGGAGAAGCCGCTTCCTGGCGGCGAGAGATCCCAAGGGAAAGAAATGTGACATCGATCCGCAAGTCTGTTTGAGCGCCACGACCCCGGGATCAACCTGCTGCGATAGCCAGTGCGTTGATACGGACACCGACGCCTTCAACTGCGGCAAGTGCGGCGAGGTTTGCAAGTTCACACAATCCTGCTGCGGCGGGAAGTGCGTGGACTTGGCATTCGACAAGAGGCATTGCGGGAAATGCTTCAACAGCTGCAAGAGGCACTGCTTCTACGGGTTATGCGATTATGCTTAAAAAAAACAATACCTGCAACATGATCATTTATTCGTTCTGAAAGCAATGAGGCTGTTCCTACGATCGCTTGAATTCTTTGTCGAGCTCCATGTAAACTCAAAAACGCTGGATACGTACATGTAGTATATATATATATTCATGTATATTTAACCATTCCGATGTACTTGAGATTATCTTATAAAGCCTAATATACCACATCATTTTGCTATCATTCTGTTTCTCACAAGCTAAACTCCTTTTAAGGAGGAAGAGATCTTTTGATACTTTTTTTATCTTTAATGCTACCTTGAATACGGAGGTAATTAGCATGACATTGAATTCCATGGATTCGGACATCTGTGCAATTGTATGCGATCCGATTAGCAACTGCTTGCTTTGCAGCCAGTGTAGGTGTAATAGGAAGTTTCGAATGCTTGTAAACTTGAACACTTAAAAATAATCAGTAACTTAACATGCTGGATTCCGATAGATTAACTATAGACAGTTAGTCATGAGTAACTTGGCCTGCGGGATCCCGATGAGCAGTTATTTTAATTACAGAAATGAAGGTCAACTCCATGCCATTTCAGCATTTTAAGGTGGCTTTTAAAGGCGTCAGCTTATGAAGTTAACACAGTTTTTTAGCGGTCTTAGCAGAGACTTTAGCTCAAATTCTGCCTTCACCAAGATTTTATCATCAATGCTTTTAATAGTGGAGGCCTCGAAGGATAAACGAGCTGGCATCTATTTTATTTATATATATATATATATATATATATATATATATGCGCTAGCATCCTGCACAGGCGATGAAAATGGCAGGATACATACATTTATTGATTTTTCCGATTACAGAAATATTCAGGAAGTAAGAAAGCTATAATCTTGTTGTTGGAGATGAAAGTAATGATAGAAGCGAACCATCAATTTCGTAGATTTTCTTGTCTTAGAAAATAAACTTTTTACTGCACAAAGAAAATAAATTTATTAAAATTTTAAGTGTCATTAAATATATTTTTATTTTTTTTATTTTCAGTAACAAAAAATAAAAAAATTATTTTCTAATTTTAAAATTTCTATAGCATAAATATGTCTGGTATAGATGAGATGGTATAGCAATGTGGTCGAGGTGGCAGTAATAGCAACGGCAAATAGGCCCTTATTTATTTATTTCTCCTCTCTCCTTTAATTGAATTATAATTTTAGTAAAGATGTATTACTATTCTTTTCTAATCAGAAAAGCCTGGTAAGAAAGAGTATTAAAATTACAAAAAAAAAGGTTATAAAAATTTTATTACTATAATTAATAGAGATAAAGAACGCTGGGAGTTGGCCACGCGAGGCCCAACTCCACGACATTGAAGCCACCACCGGTTTGCTTCATTTTGATAGAAGTCAAGGTCATGCTGGGCCCCGCACTATTAAGAAGGGGCAGAAAGAGAAAAATATTTATTTACCTCCAGTCTAGGAGTCTTCCGCAAATAATCCTCCTCACACATGCATGCGACAGAAAAAAAAAAAAAAAAAAGAGAGAAGAAGAAGAAGACACTTCGAAGTGAACCAACAACACGAGAGTCATGCAAACGTGCATGCAAGGGGAACACAAAATTCTTAGAGTGAAGTAGTACACCATGCCCATGAATGTAGGCATAGAATCAGCTAATTGACTTCCATCAATCGTATGGAACAATCTCACCTCCTAGGCGTGAGTGCGGATTGCGAGGATTGTGTTTAAAGACTAAATAGAGCCACACAATGAGACAAAACCATATTCATACATGGAGAACCAAAAGTTGAAATCCAGGAAGCCTTGCTGATCGATCTCCATCCATCATCATTATATTACACATCTGTGGGAAAATTTGGAGCTCGATCTATCATGCCGTTGTCGTCGTCTCGACATCATAGGCGTCCCTCCTACAACCAAGAAGTGGTGGAATTTTGCTTTCAAGAGGGTAGATAGGAGGAGCCTGGAAATCAGTTTGGTTCATACTGAAGTGAAGGAAATGCCCATGTGCCCATTCTCTTCAGTCTCCCCCCCCCCCCCCCCCCCCCCACCGACACGGTTGCTTCTTAAACTCAACGAGACGACTCTCCATTCTTCATATGAAAAGAGTGTTCCTCAATTTCTTCTATCATCTTTTGTCGGTCTTCCAAGATATAACCTTTTTCTACCATTAGAGGAGGCCAGGAGGGTTACAGGTGATGCTTCGTCGTGACTTTGGATCACTTGTGATAGAAAATTATTAACTACGAATTCATAGTCAATTTAAAATACTAAATTTTCTCTACAAAATTGCTAAGCTTGTTAGCGCGAACTCCAAGCTTGCACCATCCTTCGTTCGTATTAACCCTATTTGTCTGGAGAGAGAAAAATAAAAATAGAGGTATATATGAGCGACACGGCTTAGTAAGTAAACTTTTCACCATCTTACCGGATCAAGCATAAGTTTTTTCATGTCGATGCATCATTTAAGAAAAATAATAGACATTCTAAAATAAGTGTTTCATAATATAGTATATTAAAACAAGTCATAAAACAAATTATGTATGAACAAGTTATCTACCTTTCACAAACACAGTTTATGGTAGATCAAGTCCAGACGATTCGCTCAATAAATTGGACTCAAGCAAGCCAAAATCAATCAATAAGGTTCATCAATGGGGGTTTCGGAAATATTTAATTAGGCCGGGATAATCGATCTAATAGGCGGCTTAAGCACCAGGATAGTTTAGGGTCTCTTTTCAGGGATCTACTCGAGTTCGTAGATCAAGTCGATGGGACTCGATTTATAGATCTATGGGTCTTCTTAATGAGAAATAGGGAGATGAGAGAGAAGAAAGAGAGAGAATATTAAAAAAAAAAAAAAGAGATGGCTCTTTCTCTCTCTCTCTCCGCATTATTTTTTTCTCTTCTTTCTTTTTTTCTCTTTCTTGGCAAAAACAAAGAAAGAATGAGGCGGCTAGCAGCTTTGGTCATGGTGGTCCGACGAGGTGGCAGCCAGAGGTGGAGACATGAGGCGAAGAGCGGCCGATGGCGGCGGTCGGCCGTCCAAAAATCAAACTAAAAATAGGATCAAGAAGGAGAATTTCTTGGCTCGGTGTACTCAGATCCCGGCCCACTCACCGGCGGCTAGGGATTCGGCTTTGACCAGGGACTGAGGCAGGAAAGCGGCTAATAGCTTCGGCGATGAATGCCGATGCCAGGCATTGCTGGAAAAAAAAAGGAGAGAAGAGGAGATCAAAGGTGGAGGACGACTCTTCCTCCTCCTCCTCCTCCTCCATGATAAGACCAGGGCTCTACCCTGTTTTTGACCGAAACGGTCCTTTGGGCCATGATTGGATGCTGGACCAGGCCAACTGGCCGGCCCAATGAGGTTGGGTCTCACATAACTATATATAGTCATTGTTCACTTCTTTCCTATAATTATCTGGCGTTCTAGGCTGACCCTGGGGTAAAAGAGGCATGGAGCCGACGACGGGACGAGGTCTTAGCTCGATCCTTCTATTTCCAATTCTCTGTGTTTCTCTTCTGGTTTTGTCAATGAATCGGATATGGTTTAGCACTCCAGCATGTAATGCAACAGATCGTAGGCTATGCTTGCAGCTGTAAGGTTTGCTGGAAACTGAGTAATTTGCATCACAGTCGCTTCCACAAATTTCTTACAGGCCACAGCTCGAGTGCATCGCAGGTCAAGCAAAGTATGCCCAATGCAACCTCGGTAGTACATTACATAGCCTCAGGGCTCGTTTGGTTCGCGGAAAAAAAAAGGGGGAAAGTGTGGTCAACGGAAAAGTAATGATATGCCTCTTGTTTGGTTGGAGTTTTCAAAGGAGAGAGAAGGGAAAGTTGTATTCCCATGGGAATGTGATTCCCATATTTCATGGGAAAGTCTTTCCCATGAGAAACATGGGAAAGTAACTTTCCCATGAGGCGGGAATCACTCCATTTTTACTTTTTCCCAAAAAGTCCCTTCAGCATTAAAGAAGCATTAAAGAGGCATTAAAAACCTAATTTTTATTAAGGGCATAATAGGAATTATATATAACTTTCCTAGGAAAGTGGATGGCCAACCAAACATAAGCACCTTGGAAATTTGTCACTTTCCCATGGTCAACCAAACATGCCAAAAGTACTTTCCTAGGCATTCTCTTCCTAGGAATTTGTTTCCCAGGAATCATGTTCCTGGGAAGGAAAATGCTTCCTGCAAACCAAACAAGCCCTCAGAGTCAGCTCACTGGTTGACACCTTTTCTCCCACCCTTCTCTAAGCGAGGTCAGGGATTCGAGTATCGAGTGGTATTATCCTTCAAGATTTTAGTACCTAATGCCTCTTCCCAAAAAGGATCTTTCTCATTTTTCAGCTATGGCAAGTTTGCTACAGCCTAGGCACAAAGAATTAGTTTTAAAAAAAGAAGCTTACAACTGGATCTAAGATTCATCTTATAAGATTGGCATAAAAAAATGAACTTTAATCACGAGTTTGATAGCATTTTAACTAACCAAACAAGTGTCCAAAATATTGGAATACCTTCAATCGGTCAATGTCCCAAACAAAAGAGGCTAACTTAGTTCATTTTATTTTATCGATGATGATGAAATAAAGTTAAAAATTAACCGCTAGCTTCCATAGTTTATTTTGCTAATCTCGAGAATATCAATCAAATAGTGGATAATTTTAATTGTGATTAGCTGATCTTGGGTGGCTGCTGATGGTTAAATCTATCCATCTCGGTTAGCCAATGGAGTCTTAGAAAACCGTGGATATGATATTCACTTCCAGCATTAACTTTAGTTTTGATGTTTCCTTGGATTACAAAAAGATATGATTACCCCCAAAGCTAAATCACAAGGATCGATGCACGCCCTTACGGGTAGAAAATAGGTTATGAAGGTGGGACTTAAACCATTACATCGCAAATTATCGTCAATTGCACCCCATTAAACACCACGTAGCCGGCGCGCGGCTGAAGGCGAGAGGATAGCGGCCAAACGACGCTGGTGGTTTGGAAGGCAGCAGGCACCGTATGCGATGCCTCGAGTCACTAGTCCAAAACTACTGCAACCACCCGCAGAAACTCCCCCAAATCCACACCCTTCTCATCACCACCGGATTCTTTCTCTCCACACCACCTTCAGACTCCCAACCAAGATGCCAAGGAAGCACCAACACCACCTTCGTCTACAACTGCCTCATAAGAGCCTACCTCCGCCGCGGGGACCCGCCCGCCGCCGCCCTCCGCCTCTTCGCCCACATGCTCGAGCACGGGACTCCACCCAACCACCACACCTTCCCCTCCCTCCTCAAGGCCGCCGCCGCCTTCTCCTTCTTCACCGGCCGCGCCATCCACGCGCAAGCCATCCGCCGCGGCCTCCTTCTCGACGACTTCGTCAACTGCTCCATCGTCAGGTTCTACGCCAAACTCGGCCACCTCTCGGAGGCCCGCAACACGTTCGACGAAATCCCTCAACCAGACTTGGCGTCCTGCAACGCGATGCTCGACGCCCTCTGCCTGAACGGCGACCTGGAGTCCGCTTCCCATTTATTCGAATGCATGATTGTTAAAGATGTTATCTCCTGGACCAGCCTCATCAACGGGTTCGCTAGAAATGGAAATTTCCGAGGGGCGATTGAGTTGCTCAGAAGACTGATGCATAAGAATTGGCAGGCAGAGACTGTAACAGTGAGGCCCAATGAAGCCACATTGGTCTCCGTCCTCTTTGCGTGCGCTAATATGGACGGAGCCGGAGCTCTGCCTGGAGGAACCCAGATCCATGGGTACGTCATCCGACACGAGACCCGAATGACGGCGTTCTTGGGGACGGCACTGATTGACATGTACGGCAAGCACGGACGTTTGAGTTACTGCACCAATGTTTTCGCTGCGATGGATGAGAAGGAAGTATGCACTTGGAATGCTATGATATCGGCATTGGCCAGCAACGGGAATGAGACCGTGGCTTTGGGTTTACTCGACAGGATGAGAGCTGAAGGCCTGCGGCCTAACCACATCACTTTTGTTGCCATATTGACAGCTTGTGCTCGGGCGAGGCTGGTCGACGCGGGGTTAAGGTGGTTTGAAGCAATGAACAGTGAATTCGGGGTGGCTCCATTGATGGAGCACTACGGTTGCGTGGTGGACCTTTTAAGCAGGGCAGGCCTCTTAAACGAGGCAGTCGAATTCATTAGGAGGATGCCGGTCGAGGCTGATGCTTCGGTCTGGGGGGCTCTTCTAGGGGCTTGCAAGGTTCATGGTGACGTGCAGCTGGGGACTCAGGTCGGTCGGCGAATGATAACATTGCAACCTTGGCATTCCGGGGTGTATACAGTCTTGAGGAATATATATGCTGGGGAAGGGAGATGGAATGAGGCTGAAGAGCTGAGACAGGCCATGGAAAACGCAGGGGTCAAGAAGATTGTAGGACAAAGTTGGATCGATTCTGGCTGCAGGGTTCAAAATGTTTCGGCAGATATTAGTTTGCTACGTTATTGGAGAATGTTTCAGAAAATTGTTTAGTCTATGCCCGACGTACCTATCTGCCTTATTGTTCACAGAGCCAGGATGCCATGCCGATTTCCCTCCAAAGAACAGAAGAAAGAGGTAGCCTGGGTCAAGGATGGCAAGTTGGGTCTCTCTCTCTCGGACTCGGCAATTGAACTGGTACTTGGGAACATGTTGACGCTGTATTGCTCCTTATGGACATCGGTATGGTTGTCAAATGGAGCCCCCGAACCTCCATCCAAACCTTAGCCAGATATTCCTACCATTAGCGAGCTCGCACGTCAGGAAAAGGACTACCTTCTGTTTGGGCCTTGGTTTCGTGAATGATTTGAAGTTGCCGAATAATATTCTTGTTCTGCTCGTATACGGTGTGTTGTTCACTTGCAATTGATTTGAATGTGTCATTTCCTTCCAATTCAATGATAAACAAAAACGCAGGCTCGGCCAACCATTCTCTATACTCTCAATCCTTGTTTACTTAGCGTGGCCGTCTCAACTTCGTAGAATTTTTTTTCTTTAAGCACGTTTCAGTGATGTTATTCAACGTCGTAAACTAAAAAGGACCATGGCCGAGAGGTTGCACTTTGTTTTCTCAAGAAGATCTAAGTTCGAAAATTGATAAATGTTTATCTATATTTTATATAAAACAATTGTTTATATTTCATTCCAATTCCATCTGTCAACTTTCTTTTCCGAAAGCACCCTTCCACATCTCATACAATGAGTGTCAAACTTTTCAAACAAATCTAACTGTTTTTTTTTGTTTTAAATAAAATGATCAAAATCCAAGCTCTTTAAAAAGGGAAAGAAAAAAATAATTCTAATCACTTTATTTAAGAATAATAATATAAGAAAAAAATACAACTAGCATTCCACTATTCTATTTACAATTCATATACAAAATTTATTATTTTCTAGGAAAGTCTGGTTCCAAAAGAGAAAAGTCTCAAAATCGGATCAAGGGAAGCTGATCCGAAATGGAGCCGGCCTCACAAGCTATCTAGTTGTGTTATGAATCAAATCAATTTTCAGATACCAAGCTATATTCATCTTGAGCATTTTTAAGTTCCATTGCCTTGCATCAAGTTCCATTGCCGGGAGATTGGAAGGCCACTTTCATCACGCTCATTCCGAAGCGTCAGGAGGCGGTGAAGCCCTGTCACTTCAGACCCATTAGTTTGTGTACAACCTTGTATAAGGTAGTGGCCAGAATTATGGTTTGGAGGATGAAGCCCCTTTTGCTTGGCATCATCAGTCAGGAGCAGGGGGCGTTGATAGCTGGCAGAAACATTTCCCATAATGTTCTGCTGGCCTAGGAGATGATGTGGACCTTCAGCGAGCATCAAAGCGACGTAGCCTGATGGCTATTAAGCTGGATATGAAGACAGCTTATGACAGGATCAGATGGAGGTTTCTTCAGCAGGCACTGGAGGCGTACGGGTTCCACAGGCAGTGGATCGGTTGGGTCCTGGGGTGTGTCAGGGGGCCAAAGTTTTCGATTTTGGTCAATGGCACACCTTCTCCTTTCTTTGAGTCCACCATGGGGCTGCGTCAGGGATGTCCTCTATCACCTTATTTGTTTATTCTTTGTGCTGACATTTTGTCTCGTGCTTTGCAGAAGGTGTGTGCCCGCAGGGAGCTGGAGGCCTATGTTCCTGCCCCGGGGGCTAGTCCTCTTTCTCCCTTACTTTTCGCTGACGATTGTCTTCTTTTGGCCAGGGCGCGAGTTTCTGATGCACGGGTCCTTCGTAGGGTGGTAGCGGATTACTGCATGGCGTCAGGTCAGAGAGTTAACTTCCAAAAGTCAGCTGTTCACTTCAGTCCGAGTACGGAGAGCAGGGTCAGATAGGAGATCCGTGGGATTCTGCAGATACCTGAGCAGGAGGAGACATTGACCTACCTGGGAGTTTCCATCACATGCCGCAGATTACGGGTGGCAGAGTGCTCCAGCCCGGTGTAGCGGGTAGAGAGCAGGTTGGAGGGATGGAGAGCAGCTTCCCTGTCTATGATGGGGAGACTGACCTTGATCAGATTAGTGTTGGGGTCCATGCCAGTTTATCTCATAGCCAACACCGTGGTTCTGAAGACGACCTTACTGAGGGTCGAGCGACTGCTGCGATGCTTCCTGTGGGGGTCACATGGCGGAGGCCGCGGGGTGCATTTGATGGCCTGGGAGCACGTCTGCCGGCCTACCAGTGAGGGCGGTCTCGGGGTGCAGTCCCTACTGGAGCGTCGCGAGGTTTTCATTGCTTGGCATGTAGCTCTGTTCCTGCTAGAGCCACACGGGCTGTGGAGTCAGGTGATGGCTGCCAGATATGGACGCGAGGGCTCAGAGGTGGCATGGAGTGGGCGGCGAGTCTCTTTCATGTGGCGTGAGATTAGGAGGTACTTGACGACGGTGTCGGCAAATACCAGGTGGATAGTTGGGGATGGGCGGAGTATTGATGTGACTGCGGATCCATGGGTGGATACTGTCCCACTGAGGTGCTAGCCGACCATGATCGATGCTGCGGCTGTGGAGGGGTTGCGGGTTTTTGATCTTCTGGCCCCGAGAGAGTCAGCATGGGATGACGCCAGGTTACGTCAGTTGTTCGGAGGATACCTAGCTGAGAGGATCTGGTCTCTTCCGGTGCCAGGTTGTGGGGGGCCTGATGCCAGGGTTTGGGGCACCTCTTGCCGATCCAGGGTCCGACTGGGAGATCTCGCCGGTGTTATCCAGCAGGAGCACGAGCCGGGGTAGAACTACACTTGGATCTGAAGGTCAGGGCTTCACCCGAGGGCTGCACTCTTCCTATGGAAGGTGGCGTGGGACCGTCTTCCGACGAGAGCAGCGCTGAGCAGGCGAGGATGGAAGATCCCAGCGGAGTGTGGGACATGCAGTGTTGAGGAGTCGGTCAACCACGTGCTCTTCCAGTGTACGTAGGCGAGGTTGGCATAGCTGTGGGCAGGGTTCCCGCAGGAGGTCTGGCGTGGGAGGCCTCAGTTTTTACAGATGATGCAGCAGTGGTTGGTCCGCCCTCGGACATGTCAGGAGGCTATTCGAGCGACCTGCACAGCACATCAGATCTGGCCGGCAAGGAACGCTCGCACCTTTGATGAGCGCAGGGTGTCACCGAGGTTTGTGGCGGAGCTCGCGCGAGTACAGACATTGGAGATCAGATCTTCTTCAGATGGATCTCTGATAGCTCGGGACACCTGGGGTTCCCTCTCTGCTTCGGCTCCTCAGATGGTGTTTTTCACCTGAAAACCCCCACCCTCGAGTTTCCTCAAGGTCAACTTCGACGGATCGGTTCTGAATGGAGGCGCGTGAGGTGGTGCAGGTTTTGTGATACAAGACCCGCACTCCAGAGTGGTGGCAGCAGGTGGCTGTCAGTTGTTCGGCACGTCGGTTCCCGGGGCAGAGTTACGAGCTGCTTGGGCGGATCTTCGATATGCGAAGCAGATTTTGCAGGCTGGCTCGATTGTTTTGAAGGGCGACTCGACCACAGTTATCAGTTGGATCCAGAAGGGGCTGAGGGGTGAAGGCACAGACCACCCCTTGCTTCGGGATATAGAGATGATGTGTGGGGTTGGGGTGGCCGTTCAGGCCAAGCATGTATTTAGAGAAGCCAATGGGGCAGCCGATAGGATGGTTGCCTTCGCGGCTTATCATTCAGGATACACCCTTTGGGTGAGGGAGTGGGAGCTGCCACTGGCTTTCCGTGAGTTAGTATTTTTTGATTTTATTGGGTGTATTTGTACACGTATTGTATGAAAACCCATCTTTAGCAAAAAAAAAAAAAGTGCTCCATTGCCTTGCATCAACCGCTCCATCTAAGCTCTATTCCGCATCCAGTTACAAATTCCAACCACCTGACCCAGATCTACCCGTCTCAGCGAAAAGTCTTGCAGCCATAAAAAATTGAATTTCCAATGTCTCAGGGATTAGAATAGGCCTTCCAGGGTCAGCCCAACCCAACGCAATAAAATGATGTTACATTCAGCCAACCTGGCCCAATCATGCTAGTTCTTTTCAGGCTTGGCTGCCAGCTCAATGGGCCGGCCCGATCCATTGGCATTACTAAAAGCCTTGAGGAAAACAGAGGACCAAGCCCCATATTGGTAAACATAGTGTACCGCTTCATCATATGATATAACAACCAATCGACGATATCCAAGTATTATAGTTTACAGGTCAAAACCTCTAACATATTATGCGATAAAAACCCATTTTGCAATGATCAACTTCCCGAAGACATACAATTGGAGCTTTATGTCCACATTACCTGGATTCGCAATTCCGAAAGTATGGTACTGACAACCACCCAGACCCAACAGGAACCCAACCATCATTGAATCTAGTTGAAGAAAACAAAGTTAACAAAGATGGCATGAAATAGAGATGCCCTATGACAGAATTTCACAAAATTCATTAGAAACATAACCCGTTTCACCTATTTTTTAAGACGTTGCAATAAAAAGGAGCCAATCAGCCAACAATATAAACAGATGGACTGGGAAAAAAAATAGACCAAGCTCTTTTAGGTTCGTTAACTAGTCTGACCTTTTCTCGGCATGAAAGGTTTACATGGAAATGAGTAAAAAAAATTATTATGACAATATGAAGAACTAACAAACGATCCTCTTTTAACTGAAGGCAACTTCTTTCTTTTTGGAGCATTTATCAAAGAAGTTAACCGTTGATTGTAGATACTTATCCTTTGGATGCAAACATGACTTGGCAATCTCAATCAGTCCAGAGCATTTCAAAAATAGTTCACAACTTCCCTGAGCATCATAGCAAGAAAATTCTAAGATTAGCAGATGATTCGCACCTATGTATTCTAAGCAACATTCATTTACTAACATTCACAACATGGAAAAGCAATAGGACCTACGTTAAAACATGTGAGTAGGCAATTACAAGCTTCAAGAGCCAAGCTTCCTCGTGTAACCTTGTCCAAGCATCGACAAATGGAACTTTAGCAGGTCAAAGGAAAAATGTATTATGATGTTAGTAATCAGGAATTAAAAGAGCATTTACCAAATGAGATTCTTCTCCAATAGCATCATCCAGATTCTGAAGAGCAAGAGTGGAGATGGATGAAAGCTCTTGATGGTAGGATGGCTCTCCATAGAATAACTGATCATTGCCCACAACCTGGACAGATACTTAAGATAAACAAATGCATGTAGGCATCACCAACATTTAGGCTTTATTTGATAATTTAACAAGCAGGAGGGAAAAAAAAAATCAAAAATCTCAAAGGCCTAATTTCATCTGTTTCAGGTAAAGCTTTTAGAGAAAAGAGTCGAAGGCAAGTAGATCAATAGAGTAACCAATATCCAAACAATGTTCGCCAAATTCTGTTTGCTATTTTCCTAGTTAAAGAAACAAGAGAAATTTCTCATATCTTTTTTTTTCTAATTTTTATTTTCTCTTCTCTCATTGAATTTCTTTTCCTTTGTTTTATTTTTCCTTAGCAAAAGAACAAGAAACAAAGACGAGGCACAGCACAATCATTATTCGAATATTCAGCAATGAGAAGAAAGTTAAAGACAGAGAAACATGGAGAAATTAACAGGCCAAAGTTTTCTTCGAGAGGTGCAGAATATTTCCTGTACTTTACATAGATATATTGTAGAAAATAACAAAAGTCAATCAGGAACTCGACCATATCCCCCACCTACTTCCACTACAATTTTTTCAGTTGACCCAAACAAGAGGAGATTTTTTTTCTTTTTTCCAGATCGGCTGACATTTTCTCTTCATTAATTTCTTGGACATGGAGCATTAACTAAAATAGTTTCGAAACTAAATATGAAGAGCAACTGATCTACATGCACCACATCTTTGTTACCAAAAAAAAATCAAACATTCATATTGTGATCGCCAAATTGAAAAAAAAGGATACATAAATCATCTCCAACCATTAGAGTTTCTATCGAAAAGCATCAGGAAGCAATTTGCTATTTTATTTGCAAAACCATGAACAGTCAAAAAAATGAAATTACATGAAATTTTAAGGAAGACTGAAATAGCTAGTCCAAGAAAAGGCACCAATGCGAAAGATAATTAAGTAATCCAATCGATATGGAGCATGCCACTAACAATTATATCATGATGATCATTAGGAAAGCCTATCTATAAAACTATTCTACTCTCACCTCACATGATTAAAGTCAACTTCATAAGTCAAATCAAGGTTTCTATCACAGTATGAAACATTGTCTACCTTATAGGATTCCTTTATTTTATATCGTCGGAATTGGATTGCTAGAAACAATCAACTTTATCACCATCCAGACAAGCCTATCATACTCTTTAGTTCTTAAAACTTACTACAATGACACAAATGCAATCATATCATATTCTTTGGTATAATTGCTGTTCGAACCCTTTCCTAGTTCAATAATTCAAATGATATTTATATTTCTAATAATCCAAATTCCAACAAGCCGGTAATGCACATAGAATATCATAACTCTGGTTATTCTTCATTAAGTCATACTATTTTGTAGTTCCAATTCTTCTCAGAAAATTCTTATTTCTATCATCTATCATGAGTATATAACAAGCAGTTAGAGATGTTGGATACCGTCATCAACTCCTTCCTTACAAGAGCATTTATGTACAAGATAATAAGACTGGTGTAAACAGATAAATTGTTCTGCTGTCTCCCACCCCCAACCCTTTTTAATTGTTCATTGAATTCACTACATTCACTATGATGCTTGTTATGCTTTTACGGCCTTTTGTGTTAGCCTAAAGAAAATCAAGAGCTGAAAACATGAAAGATTTCACCAAGTATCCAAAGCAATATAGTAGCGACTAAGGGTGCAAATGAGCCGAGTAGCTTACTCGACTTGGCTGCTACTGAGCTCGAGTAGCTCGAACAAATTTTTTGGAGTCAAGCTTGAGTAGCAAAATACTCGGCTTGAAGGCTCGCGAGCCTAGTTGAGTATATATCTTTTAAAGTATTATATTTTATTTAAAACATATACACTATTAATTTAATAATTTAAAAATATAATATAATATTATATTTTGTTTTAACCATATTTTTTTAAATTATGACCGAGGCTCGAATTCAAGCTTGAACTCGAGCTCGAGTATGGCTCGATTGATATTCGAGTTGAGACAAGTCAATCTCGAGTATTGCTCTTTTTTTTTATCAAGTCGAGTTTAAGCTTGGATATTAAGGCTCGATCAATCTTGAGTCAAGTTTTGAGCCCGAGTATTTTGAATCGAGTCGAGCTTCATCCTTTAGTTACTCGACTCGGCTCGGCTTGATTGCACCCCAAGTAGTAACAAATCTCATTTAGTGCATGACAAGTACATTTGGTTAAATGCTCCCATCATGGAAAAACTCATACCTCAGCATTGATTGCATGGTAAGGAAGCCGGTATTGAGACAGACTTGCAGACAGAAAGATGACTGCACAGAATATCTTTACTTTAATTCTTGATGATGTCCTACAGCAATAGAATTGAGATATATGTCACAACAAGATACAACACAATAATAAGGCAGTTTTCTTGCCTAAGACTTACGATGACTGATAATTTAAAACCGATATTAAGCTTCGTGCAAAGAAAGCAATCCCTTCTTCATGAATACCTGCAATAATAGAAAGCAGTAGAATTTAAAAAAAAAAAAAAACTGAAAAGAAACTTAACATCCTTCTAGTTTTTTGTCCCCTCCTTATAGGGTGCACTTAGATGTACTGAAAAATCATGATATTTTGTGAACTTTTGTGTTTTCTATTTTTGAAGACAAGTTATGATTTTAGACAACTGGTTCTTCTGTAGTACAATCAAATTTCACAAAATTCCCCAAAACTTCAAATAGAAATGTCTACTTTGAGTATAATTTTTTAAAGTTCACGAGTTTTTCCTTTCTTCAATATCCTCCTAACAACCAAAAACCTACTGAAATATTTCAACTCTTGACATCTAAAATTTGTGAATTAAGAAAAAGGATCAGATAGTCTTTTTGAAATTGAAGACCTTCGAAAGCACCACAAAATATGATAATATATTGCATAGTACGCCATACCATACCGAACTAGACGATACGGTGCATACCATACTATACTGGTTCGGTGCATACCGTACTGTACCAGTACACAGTACAAAAAGCATACCGACACTCGGTACGCCGAACCGACCCTTGTACGAGGCGTACTGACACAATGAGAGGGCGGCACCGGTATGGAACCCGGTACCAAGAAAACATATCTTGATATATTGTGTTGGACATTGAATTAACCTAAATGTTAATTGGCTTTTCTTGACTAGCATCCACATAAGCTGTGCCAAAATTCTTATTATTTGGCCAAGAATAAACAATTGGTTTACTGTGGCTTAAATATTACAAATGTTAAATTGCATGAAATATAATAAACTGATCACCAGAAAAGAGAAAATACCAGACTATGTGATCAATAACTAAATCTACAATCTTTGTTTGGTTTAAGAGAAGTTTAATACAATGGCATTAAATGTACCCTAAAAATAACTTTGTGATTTTTAGTATGTCGCTAATGCCCTTGTTTATTAACTGGTATGCGCCAACATTTGGCATAGTATGATAATGCCTATTTAGCTGAAAGATGCACATATTTTCTGCATGGAACCTTGATGTATAGGTTATTAAGTATTAGTCATTGATGATGTTTATTATATGGATTTAATCTCCAATGCACCAGAAAGATCTGACATGGTATTTCCTTAAAAATTCTGAAAGATACAATGGCGAACAAAAGCATGGCAAGATGATAACAACTGACACACCAGCACATATAAATTGTTTTCGCATGGTATGATAATGATATTTAGTACCTATTTAGCTGAAAGATGCACATATTTTCTGCATGGAACCTTGATGTATAGGTTATTAAGTATTAGTCATTGATGATGTTTATTATATGGATTTAATCTCCAATGCACCAGAAAGATCTGACATGGTATTTCCTTAAAAATTCTGAAAGATACAATGGCGAACAAAAGCATTGCAAGATGATAACAACTGACACACCAGCACATATAAATTGTTTTCGCAAAGGTACTTTGATACCATATCTATTTATCTGAACCCTATCCATATATATTGCCTTCCATACGATCACCTTCATTGATGTACGCTTATTATATGGATTTAATATTAAATACACCAGTAAAATCCTAAATGGTATTTCCTTAAAAATTCTGAAAGATACAAGGGCAAACAAAAAACACTGTGCAATATTAGAAGATGACTACTAATACACAGATAAATTGTTTTTGTAATGGTATGTTGACACAATCATCTTAGATTCATTACAGTCACCTAACTGACATTTGGCAAGATAACGTGAGATTCATTCATGGACAGAATATCAGCTGCAATATTGAGAGTTCTAGGATTTCAAGCTAACAAGGACATTGTAGTAAAGGAACCTCTAATTGATAATAGAGAATTTGAGAAATCTCTGTAAGTGACAAATCTTAGATGCCAATAAGTGGAAAGTTCTTAATATCATATTGCAATTGTTAGAAGGGGAAAAAATCTGAGTGACCTGGTATCATAACTAATAGACTGCACATTTTGCATGTTAATGACAGAATTTGATCCACATCGACTGATTTGTGAAAACCTGCAATAGTAAACATGAAAAGTTGCATATAGATTATTAGCTGGAACAAAGAAAAAAAAAGCAATACTAAGTAGACCTATATGTAAAAGAGATTAAAACAACAGAAGGCAAGCAAAGACAGTTCACATCAAGGTATCACATACAGGGCTGCATGTGTCACGAACTGAAATGAAATTGTTTATTGTATGGTACAGTATTGGCTGATGCCATATGCTTGAATGTAGGGAAGGGCAATGGGTCAGGTCAGCTTCTGGTCAAGTTAAAACTTTGAAAGATATCATTTGCTAGTTTGAAAAATTGTTTATTGTACAGCACAGTATTGGCTGATAGCTTATGCTTGAATGTGGGGAGGCGCAATGGGTCAGGTCAAGTTAAAACTTTGAAAACTATCATTTGCTAATTTAACTTGTACTAACCTGGCCTGACATTGCAGGAGGACTCCTTGTCCTGAACCTGCTGGCAGATAGATTCCCAAGGCATGACTAATCCTACTAATCCGTAGCCTACTTTGGATTACAAATCCAACCTAACATGTCCCAAACCCCACCTTGGAACTCTAATAAAACAAAAGGGAGGAAAAACATAGCATGGCCTATAGAGGTGATTTTTCAGGGTTTCTATTACCCAGATTTATTGGAATTGAAGTACCTCACTCTAGTTTAGTATTTCTACGAACTAAACAAGTAATAACAAAGTGAACCAACCTGACTTGTCCTGATTCCCAACCTGACCTGACAAATCAAAACTCTATTTGACTGAATCAGGTCAAAGATCCAAACAACAAAAAATTTGAAATCCAGGTCAAGAAGTATTACCAAATTGGATCAGGACTAAGAAACCCTTGATCCAAACTCAGACCAGACAAGTATAGATCAGGCCAGATCAGTTTTTGCCACCCCTGCATGCATTGATTAAAATGGGTAGGTATGCATAGTGCTAGCATTATGGATTGGTTTTACCATTCATAGATAGCATGTAGCACAAGCTAGTGGATAGGCAATAGGCAAATAAGAGTCCGAAGGTGCAGTTCTTATTCAGGCATTCCTCTAGTGCCCTAAAAAAATTTGGACTCCTGATAAGTTAGTGGCAGAATCAAAGTTGGATTCTGGTAAATTTATAGTGGTCAGACGGTCACAATGGTAATGACTGACAATGATAGTCTCAGAATAATGGTGCAAAATAAGATGGTGATCATGCACAAGCGACAGGAACTTCCAGGAACAAAACCTCGGTTGCTTGAGACCACAGTTATAGGCCTTGATACTAGCATGTCTTCGAGTAAGAGGACTTCAGTTTAGGCCATGAAGCCAAAAAATACTCAGGGATGAAGACAATGCATGAAATAACTCAACCAAACAAGGATAGCATCCTAAGCATTTTCACATTCTTCTGAAGGTACAACAAAATAAACTACTCTACCGATCACCATTCCAACTTCAGGGGATACTCAAATCAATTTTTCAGTCAATGACCAGCTTATTTAGGGGAGGATAACAGAAGGAACCATATACTAAAGCTCACAGAAGTTTTATGCAAGTTATCTCAAGGTTTGTGCCATGAATTATATCAACAAATACAAAAAACTTCAAATTTGATTCAGGAAGCTCTTCTTAAGAGGAATGAGGACAGTTTTGTAGTCCATCTCTTCAAAGAAGACCAATGTCGAGTATGGACAATGTTGAAAGTGCAATGTTGTAACTACTTCATAGTAACATCATCTAATATTTAAAAGTATAGGAGCATATATGAAACTTACCAGCTGTGATGTTTAAACATTGCAAGCAGTTGATAGCTGAATTAACAAGTCCTTCTGCATGAGAATCTAAGCCACCAAATAATGCAACCTGTTCATTCAGGGGGAAAATTATATGGAAGCACTGATGGGAATCTGCAGGTAGAAAATGATTTGTTGACTAAAAAAAATTACCTCAGCAGTCTCAAGATAAAGAGTCATGCACCTTATGCTGTTGGAAATGGAAGGAATCGTAACTTCATTAAAAGCTAGACAAGATTTAAGAAAACTCAAGTACTTGTCTGTGTCTTTAATTGCTTTGACTGCTAGATTGTTGCTCAAATGAACTAGAGTATCCTGCAAACCAGACAAACTGTTGGAAAACTTTTGTCCACTGGTAAGGGAACAAAAGTTCATAATCCATGCCATCCATGAAATGCACAATTTAAAGAAATATTTATAAGCTAGTGAAGATGTTAATTAATGAACTAAGGTCGATAAAACTAAATAATTATGGTACTGTATAAAATCCTTTATCTTCTGATTCAGCAGAAAGAAAATTAAAGAATAAAAATTCAGCTTAAATGAAAAAATAAAGCAGCATGTGCCGATATGGTTGCGAGAATGAGATTCCAGGTGCAGTACCCCGGATACGAGATACCAGAAAATAAAAGTTCAAATCTAACTCAAAATTAAAGATGCAACAGTGTGAACTACGGACATAATGCCGAAGACATGCAAACAAAAATCTGATTAATTGTATTTAGGTAAAATTGCAAAGTCTAAGGTCTAAACACCATTCTTTTCTATCATGACTATGCTCTACTAAAATCAACAAAAAAAGCCAGCTTAAGAGTGTTATCAAAAAAATGAAAACTGCAGCAAATTCATGGACCACCACGATAATTAGCTGTCCTTTCTCTATACATATCAATAACTTGTCTAATTTGATGCTTCTCTCTGCCTCCCATCCTCTTCCCCCCACAATAAAGAAAGAGGATATTCATTCTACTAGAAAATCAACAGAAGTCAGTCACCTGAGTCAATTTTGTGTTCTGAACAGTAGTTTGTTCTTTCAGCAACAACACTGCACTGTGATGGTGAACATCATTGCGATGGCTCTCTGATTCACTTTCGATCCATTCAATGGGGATTAAAGAATGACAAATTTAATGGGGATGAAGATTTAGCCCAAACAGGCTTCACTCCCATATACTAAATAGGAATCTGTGTTGTCCTACCAAATTCATTTTATTGTGGATTTTGCAACTATATCAACTACCCACATTGCTCATCAAATCCAATATTACTAGACATGGAATGATGGATGGAAATGTATTGCTTCATAAAGAGAACATTTCCTGGTACCTCAATGACATATGTTACTCGAAAAAAAAAAGAACTGGTTTGCAATTTAAATCCATACTACAATTAGCAGAGTCCTTCACAAACCATAAAAAATTATCTAAACTTACTAACTTTTTATTTTGAATGAGCATCTTGTAGATTGTTCTGATTGCGCAATTTAGATGGGTAGAAAAGACGAGTGATACAACAAATGGTTAAATGGAGTAGTATCTGCAACTATAACCATAAATAACTGGAAAAGGAAAGTCCATCCATCAGATATACTGACCTTAAGCTCATCAATATGATGAAAAGCTGCACGGCATTCGATTAAAAATGTTAAATGACGTTCTATTTCAGCTCCAAAATCAACCTAAAATGTAAAAACACCTTCTGAATTGCCATTTGTTGATTTGCAAATGTGAATGGTCTATCCCTATAATTCCTATAATGACCAAAGATATGATACATGGAAGAGCTATTTAAATTCAAGGAGATTTATTTACCAAGTGAACAAAACGAGTTATGAGGAACGCCCTTTGTTGATAATCATCATTTGTGTTTGAAATATCAATGCTATCATGAAGGGCTTGAGATATTTCAAAGAGAAATTGTATGGCTCTAGGATCACAAACATGACCAGTCCTGTGTAGCACCATCAAATAAAAAGTTTACTAACTTGGAGCAACTATAAACGGACATGTGCAAGATATGTTCAACAATGTGGTAATCGCATATTGTTTCTTAAAATGTCTCTTTTGGCTGTGACAATTTGATAAATAAATACAAAAGCAATTGCATAGTATCATGAAATGACAATAAAGGATATTGCACAGTATTTCAATTGTCTAACTATTTTTACTATCAAAAACTCTTAATTCATGAATTATTTATTTTGATATTCTAATCTAAATAATATAATAAACAATAACATTGTAAATCGATTATAAAATATAACAATAATCGTATAATACTATTACATTATAATGATAGTATAATAATACAATAATGTTTTAATATAATATTATAATGGTACTATATTATCATACTATATAAAAAATAATATAATATTATTCTATTATGATATGAAAATATTTATAATAATATATCACTATATTATTATATTATATTTTATTGTCATTGTTGTACTATCAAATATTGTTATTATAAAGAATTCTTAGTTTATACTTTTTTTATATTTTAATATAAATAATATGATAAATAATGTAATTATTTTTTATAGGTGATCATCAAGTAATATCATAATAGCAATCTAGGTGGTTATTGACTCTAACAACAACATAAATGTTTGACTTTGTTCACTAATATACAAAATTGCAATAAAACTGTTAATATATCCACAATCATAATAGCAACATAAATATTGACTAACATTTCTCAACATCTATGTAACAAGCATAATATCCTAGATAAACAAGTCAATGACTCATAAGAAGAGTTGCAATATGATCATGCAAAACATTCATCCCAAAATAATTCAATGTTTGACTTTGCTCCACGTTCCTTTCTTCCTGTAATTTACCACTCCAAACAATTAGAAGGGAAGAATGTAGTTCCTCCCCATCATCCCAAGGTTAAACTCAAAATCCTAAATTGCAACAAAAAAAGCCAACTTAAATAATTATGACAATAAAAAATATTTTTAAATAGTTATTTAAAAAATTATGTTGTCGGACCCGAACCTAGGTTTCTCGGTTGAGCTCTTGCCCAAAAATAACTTTCCAATACATGTTAATTAGAGTTTTTGCCCAAAAACTTCAAATTGGAACTTTTCCTAGTAAACCTTTTCAGCTTTTGGAGGAGCCTCAGAATCACTCAAAAGAGCTTTTGGCCTTCAAGAAGTGCTTTTTGGCCCTCCAAAAGCAATGCCAAATGGGGACCTTAGTAGCCAGAGTTTTCTACTTATGATGTCTCACCCACATCTCTCTTAACGCTTTTATACACACTTCAAACAAGAAAATTAGCCACCATATTTCACCAAGACAAGTAATTCAATTGAAGTAATAGTACACTTGTATCATCTTCAGAGATCATGTATCAAATGTCTAATAAGCAAAGGTATATAATTATAAAGAAACAACCACCAAAAAAAAGAGAGATTAAATAAGAATATCATATATTGCTATTCGTGTAGAGGCTTCCTAAGCAATTCTGCTTCCTGTGCATCCACTTGAATCAGCACTGACACCGATTCCTGATTCAAGTACTTGAGTCTTGGCAACAATAATTGATATAACCTTAATTTGAACACTACTGCTCTAGTGTTGTTTCAGGGATTTTGTAAGTAATGTTTGATAAGCTTCGTAAAGGCCGAGCTTAGAGGGTTAATATGCTTGTACTCATCCTCAGTTGTAAATCTCAGAGCACTACATGTAAGTTTATACTTAAAATACACTGGAGACCAACTCACAAAGAACATATTGAATTCAACACCACATAGGAAGTCCGTGGCAGTTGCGGAAAGTTTTTTACATCACCGGAGATGATAATTGGGAACCTCTAGGCAAGACAACATTTAATGATAAGAGACAAAACATAGAAAATAAAGATGAAATACCTTGTTGCCTTTAGAAGAATATGCATACTGGTTATGTCGCGTGCGCTTCCATACAGCAGATCAAGAATCTCCAAAAAGTGGTTCTGCAAAATAAACATGTAGTCAGACTACTAAAACGGCAGTTATAATCTGTCTAGTTTCCATGTACTCAAACATGTGCTATGCTAAATTTAACAATTTTGTTAAGAAATAAAAGGTAACTCAGACATCAGCTTGCACCACAAAGCAGAAGAGAGGATTAAATTTCTTTAAAATGTTACTTAGAAAGCCAAGGAATACATACGATAGAATGCAAGTGTGATGTAATATGAATGATAATGATTACTAAAGCAGTGAGCCAGTGACACTATGTCTAGAAATAATTTGAACGAACTGGACAAAGGAAAAGAGAAATTGCAGTATATTACCATTAAAAGAACAAGGTCTAAAATGATAAATTCAGTATTCAACAAAATCAAGTATTTGTCAAAATTATGAATGAAGTAAATGCATATTTCAAAAATTTCCCCTGAAATCACAGCATATGAATCGTTTAATAATAGAAAGAAGAGAATCAAAAAGCAATGAAAATGTTGTGACAGTACAAAGTACAAACTGTAACCTCCTGCCAGATCTTCAACTGCTGTTTAAGTTATTGAACTTCGTGATTATCTATGAATGCAATCTCAAGTTCCTGTGATACTATACTGACGGAATGACAGAAAAACAAATCAGCAACAAATGTGAAGCAACTAATAGTTTAAGTGCCTGGCTCAGAACATCACTTACCGCATGTTTATTTTTTGAGAAAATTTTAACTATGTTGTGATGTTGACAATTTTGCAATCATTAAAAATTAAAAAAAGGATATTTGACTTGTAATTTTAGTGCTTAGTTCACAAATCTATCACACATGGTCATGATTAAGTTACACCATCTTGGTATCAGACTCCATACCAGCGCCACCCTGTTACTGTATGCCCAATACGATGGCCAGTTTGGTGTATCGAGTGTTGGTATGCCCTCCATACAACGTACCGGTACTGAACCAGTATAGTACGGTACGCCCCGTATTGTTCGATTCGGTACAATATGGCGTACCTTGGTCATGATACATAAAAGAATATGACATTTGTCAATGCATCCACAAGAGACAACTCAGTTTCCTAACTAACATCCCTACAATTTGGTTTACTTTTTAAGATGGTATGCTCCAAAAAATACCAGTGTGTTCCTTCTTTGAATCTGTATTGGGCAGCAAGAAGGAAAAGAGGCACAACAATAATAAGTTAATTACAAGATAAACTCTCTGTTAGCATAACTAATGCAGTAAAATTATCGTGTGTCAATAATATTTAGGATCAAAGAATGGAAAAATGAGAGTTAAAATAAGGACAAAAGCTGTCATACGAAGTCCACATGGGTTAGATTATAGAACACGATTAAGACCAGAATTAAGAGTGAAGAGAAACTTTCATACAAATTTTACCTGCTTTGCTTGGTCACATGAGTTTCCAATGAGGACTCAATACAACACATCAGATTCTTTGAAATTTGAATTAAAAAAATAGGTCTCATGACATAATACTATTAGTATTATATTTATAGCTGTGTGCAAACTGGTGAACAGAACGTCGTGCTACACACACACACATATACCTATAAAGTATAAACGAATATGATGGGTACATATATGGATGAGTACAGATATGACTAGTGAACTCAGAGAAATCAGAATCAAATTATGAAATGATTGCCATGGATTAAGATATTGATGCCACAAAAACATGCTCTATTTACGCATTAAGCATTATTTGGTAATCTAAAGCTGACACGTAAATACTTGGGACAAGGCTTGATGATTAAGATGATAAAAGATTTTTCTGAAACTTAGTGGATGATATACATAACCATGAAGAAATTGAACACACTTTAATAAGCTTCCAAACAGATCAAGAATCATTCAAATTGGACTTTGGATGAGGAAGATATACCTAAAAATTTCTTTTACTCAAATTATCAGCCAAGTTGCTAATGATCATAATTTTGCCTTTTTGTGCCAAGTGGCACCCGAAACTGAATCTGGGCTATTTTCTAGGCTGCTTCTCCTGCCTTTTCAATTAGCAACAGTTATTGTAGTTTAGTATGACTTATGGTTCAGAATTCAAGGCTTCTTAATTGTTTACAATAAACAACCACAAGTGACTATGTTAGGGTTCATTTTTTAAATTTTCTTAATCAAAGCCACAAGACGTGTTGAAAAGTAGAGTTTTACTGCTGAAGATTGATGGAAATAATGATCATCACATAGTGTTTTCGTCCACACCTTACAGTTTAATGAGTCCTTCACCCTTCTTCCCTCTTTTCTTTGTCCAATTCTATTTTCTCTTGCTCTTCTTCAATCTTGTACATTTTTGGTTTTCAAGCTCAAAGGTCTTACACAATTAGGTATCAAATTAGATTCTCCTTAAGCAGTGAGTTAGGTTTCCTAGGTAACACAAGCTTCATCATTCATGAAGACCAATTTTGGTTCCCAAAAAGAGTTTTGAGTTATCAAGACCATCAAGTTTTAGAGTGAGTTCAATCTTCAAGCTCATACATACAATTTTCCAAGTTTATGGAGTTGGAAGAAAGCAGTTGATATACTAATTTTTGTCCTGAATAAGTTATGGAACAAGGCAATTTTTCCTTTTCAAAGAATAAATGGAAGATACAAGATCCAAGTTCAATCTGACAATGACAACCCAAGTTATGGTTCTTCATTGCCATTTGTTGGGTCTTCCTGGTCACGGATAAAAGAGGTATAAACTATCACCTAATCACTTCGACTACTGCAAGCTAAGTGAAAGTGGAGAAATTCACTATAAAGAAATGGATTATTAGTACTTCATCTTCAGCTACCTTAGGTCCAACCAAAGAAGCTAGTTTCTTGATAAGAAATCAATATGCCCATCTACACTTGATAGGTATTTTGAGTTCAAGAAAATTCCGAGAATTGTGTACCATAATCAACAGTCCCTGCCACAACTCTCGTGACCCTAATATTGATTCAGAAGGATTACATGGTGTGTATTGTTCATCTGGATGCAACCATTTGCCGGAAATATTTAAATATGATATTTGAATAAGCTCTGGATTTAGGCAATTTCTCCATTCAAAGAATTAATGAAACACAGAAATCCATGTCCAATTGAAAACAATACCAATTTATGGTTCCCCATTGCCCTTTGCCGAGTTCTCTTGTTCATGTAGGAAAGAGGTGAAAGCTATCACTTCAACTATTTTAAGCCAAGCGGGAGTGTAGAACTTCACCATGAAAAAGTAGATTCCTAACACCTCTTCACCTTCAGCCACCTGGATTCATATTACTTCATCTTCAGCTACCTTAGTTCAACCAAAAGAAACAGTTCCTTGATTGGAAACTAATATGTCCATCTACAATTGATTAGTATTTTGAAGTTCATGAAGATCCTGAGAATCATGTAGCATAAACATGAGCCCTTGCCCCAACAATCAGAACCTAATTGAGGATCACTGACCTTAACATCCGGAATTATTATTCATCTTGACATGACCATTGACAATAACACTATCGAAGCAGATTCCATAAATCTTGTCCCAAAGGAATCATCATATCTAGATCCGATCCCCATGTTCCTATCACTCACATAAGATCGTTTACTTCAAGATTATCATAATATGCCTTCCAAATTTTGAAACCTATAGACATCCATAGATCAAGGAGGAACTGTGAAAGCAATCCTTATGAGTAATAGCAGTCTTCTTTCACAAATGGGTTAGAACATTTTTAATAATGCTTGATGTGGAAAGTAGTTTTGTGAAACATTGTTCCAGCATTCCTTGTGTAATTAAAAAATATGCAAGGTCATCAATGATTACGCTTATTATCACATTCCATCACACAATATCTTCTGCAATTACTTAAGTTTAGAAAGTAAATCTTATTTGGATTCATGTAATTTTTCTTTTTACTAAGTATAGGCATTATTATAAAGGTTTTGAGTCAGAAGCCATCATGCATCCAGCCTGAACACTCACTCTCAACACGAGATTGAAAATGGAATGAATGGCAAACCAAATCCAATCCATAGCACCATGTTGATATGCCATTTTAATAAACTGCATCAAGATGTTCACAATAGAGAACCAATAGACATTTACATGGCCATTTATCAGAAGTATAACTGTTTCAAACTAAAAGAAAGATATGTTACAAGAATATATTTCAGAAAGTAAATTACCAAAGCAAAAGCATCTTCCAATGCATCAAAGTGATCGACAAGTTTAACAAGAACAGACTGCAGACTCTCCAATTCATTTTCATCAGCTCTTTTGATTTTTGCTCGCTTCAAAATGCCATCGAAAATGACAGATAGATAGTAGTCCTGAAAATATTTTTTTTAAAAAAATCAATAGTAAAGACAAAAAGTCAAAAAGTAGCTTAAACTTGTACACCTATAACAACAGCCTAATCCTCATACTCTTATGATCAACCACAAATGGAATCTATATACTAACCTCAGCTTACATGAAAATAAATGCTACACTACATATCCACCGCAAGGGACCAAAACTAGCAAATGTCATGGACATGCATTTCCTCCGCAAGGTAGCTTGACATGCAAGAACAAAGTATGAGATGTGATTATGAGGATAATTTGTTGACCAAGCTGGTTTATAAGGATATAATCATTCAATACAAGGTACGAGGCGTATCGGTCGCTTACCGGGCTGGTTTGAATCGGTACCAAACCGGCGAACAGAGAGGCACGGAAGGGAAAAAAAAAAGAGTCCGCGGGTGCGCACACGCCCGCATTAGATGCCACAGAGTGGCTTTAAAGGCCCCGCGCGGGCACGGTTCCCACCGCACGCCCCCGCGGGTGCGCTGCCCAGCGTGGGGTACCGCGCGCGGGCGCGCTGCCCCGATACAAACCGGGCTTGTACTATGCGAACCGGTCTGGTTTGCACCAGTATCGTGGATTTACCGCTCAATTTCGGCTCCGAAGGAGCTGAAACAGTTTTCCACAGCCAAACTAGACCGGTTAGGGACTAGACCAGTCTGGTACGACCTAAACCGGCCGGTACGGGCCGGTTCAGCACACCATGATTCAATATAACCACAAAACAACATGTCATATCCCATCCATACAGGATGACTTTGTCCATCACACAAACAATTCAATTTACCGAATACTTTATCATATTCTAGGATAAAGGACTCTCCAAGGAATCATTAAATGCATTCTAACTTCTAACTCTTTGAGATTCCAATTTTCCATCCTTAGTGAAGTTTTTATGCTAAAATCAATACATTTGACTAAAAGATAGCGATGTGAGATTTGTTTCTTAGGGCTTACAGTAGGGACTGATAGCCCAAAACCAATTCCGAAATCAATCCAAGTTTAGGCCAACAATCCATAGATTCCATACATTACCGGGTAAGTTTAGGGAAGAGTTCATATAGTTAAAGACGACTAAGTATCACAGATTCAAGCCCAATAACCTGATTATAAGAAATAACTTTACCTTTATATATAATATGATAGATAAATGCACTCAATATAATTATAAATAAACAATGCCTACGCTGACAAAGAGATCAAGGACTGAATCTCTAATGAAATGAAACATATTTCATGCTCATGAAATTACCCAATTGATGTCTCCCGTCATTCCTCATGCAGCAGACAACACTGCAGCAGGAAACCCCTACAGCATGCAAGCAAATGTGTGACCACCACATGGTGCTGACTTCTAACCTGAGACTGTCATCAAAAGCCTGGTCCACACCCGCTAGTGGAACTCCTCTCTTAACTGTCGCACTCTAGTCGTCATACCATATCTTAACCTGACACACAACACATGCCTTGCCCCTGCCCCACACAATGCGGTGATACGCTTGACCAGCCCATCACAAACTGTCTGAAGACACCCTACCTGCCGCCCAACACCCACTGGCTTTACAAGTTCCGCTCTACCCTGAAAGTTTTCCAGGTTGCCAGATGTACATAGGAAAAGGTCATCCTATGTCTATGCGAAACCCAAAAAGGTGGGACAAGGCTCGATGGCTGGGATCTAAAAGTAAATCCTATCCAGAATAATATGCAATCAGCTTACATACTTCTCCAATGTTTAGACAAGAATAGAGATCCACCAGGTTAAGAATACAAACAAGAGACAATGCTAGACCTGTTAATTTGTTAATCATACCAAAGCAAGAATAAATTGCGATGCTTGCATTTATTACACTTAAAAAGCATGTTCCATTATAGAGCATAGTTCATTGAACCAAAATTTTACAGTCAGTTATTCTCAGAATAACTTCTAGCCTAATAAAAATTGGCCCAGTTTGTGAATAAACTTTATCAGGCAAGACCTTGCCCATGATGGGAAAACTTTGCCCAAGTCTTAATCAATACCACAAATGAAAGATAATAATCAACAAGGCCACTCATATGAAAAGACTCGTTGAGCAGTAGACCTTTAAAGAAGGAAAAGCCACAAACCAGAAGAAAATAAAAGCTGAACTAAATACAATAAAGAAACCAATAACCAAAAGAAAAGGCAGATAAGAACATTGTGACAGGACGAAAAGTGAAGGTTTCAAGACTACCATTGAATATTGAAGGATGATGTCTAAATAAGCATCTGCTACTATCAAGTACTCGTTAAGGTTATTGTATTGAGAAATCACCTGCATTTAGTGATAAAGCATTAAGCAAATACATAGCAGAGACAATGGGAAATGATTAAATAAGATTAAACAAACATTTACATAACTAAACAAGGAAAAAAGGTTACTTTGATGTAGCTTGATCATCATCTCATAATATATATATATATATATATATATATATATATATATATATATATATATATATATATATATATATATTCATCATATCAATCTCAAAAAGATGCAAATAAATCAAGCATGCATCCATATCTAACAGCAAATACAAGTTTGGTAATCAATTTCAAAACACATTATCAGGTTAGTTGTTCAATCACTAGAATCTGTTCATCAGTAACATAAAATTATAAAATATCAATAAACGTTACCTTCTGGTATGCCTCAAACTCTGTCAGAAGTGCGATAATGTTATAATTGTAAGCAGCGCATAAATTGGTGGAAACTAAATGCCAAGACACCTCAGTGTCATGGATTAATGTTTGGAATTTGAACTAGTAGAAACTTTAGTGATACTCGGAGAATTTTCCAGTAGCAGTAAGCCAGTAACAAAGATATCAGCAATTATCTACCCGAACAATGATGAACTTCTAGAACTGGTAAGGAAAGGCAGAAAAAATAGGATGTTTAAAAGCAGTGTCCAGCTCGAAGGCTCACCTCATCACAAGCTTCAAGGCAAAGCTCTCAATAGACATGTTGAGGCTCATGAGAGAGGCTATATTTAGTATCGCATTGCATCACATAAAGAAGCTCATGTAAGGAAAGCAACTTGTACCTCATCCTATGACTCTCTTTCCGAGGCAAATTATCAGAATTTGATCATTTTGTAGGGGGAAGGGATATTCTTCTATTTACCACTGAATGATGTCTTCATGTGTAACCAAATGCCAAGCTTAGTTATGGTATAATAAATAAATAAATCTCTGTACACTTTAACTATACAAGAAACACTTGACAGTTAAACCTTCACAAAATGTTGTCACATGAAGCAATCATATCTTATTATCTTGCTTTTCGACATGATGTTTCTTAGTTTATTATCATTTATTTCACAAATGCAAAAACAAAACAAAAAAAAAACATCTTACACCTCAGACTGTGAAGCTTAAGCTTCTCCACATTTAACAGTCTGAATGCCTCTCCTCTTATGCCAATGTGTTACTGTTTCATTAAACTTAATAACACCAGACTATAAAGACAGCTAGAGCTAGTTGAATATGGAATTTATATATAGTGGGATCAAAAGAGTAGAACGTACCATCAATTCAAGTCCTGCATGAAATAATATCATAATCTGCATTTTTTCTAATATTATGAAAAGCTCCATAATGCAGTCAATCGAAAAAGGAAATTGAATTCTAAACCAGTGTTTCTCTTGCTAACAATAAATTGGCAAAAGTACATATCAAAAACAAAAACTTTGACCAAAAGTACTACAAAATATTGCTTAGCTTAGGAAACTATCTGCTTTCCAGAATGGATACCAGCACAGCAGAATATTCATGACTGGATCTCCAAATACTATTTCCTAAGCAACATACATTGTGATCATACTTCATCATGAAGGTTCATTACTTAATTGTAAATAACTTACACTACAATGAAGAATCTGTTGAAAAAATGTACATAAAGAAAAATTAGAAAAAATAAAAAGTTGTGTTGTGAATCATTAACTATTAAATATAACAATCAATAATTGCTAGAATAATCTCCCCATACAGAAGAGGATATGTAACCGAAAAACAGAAAAAATGTCCTTAATTAGGATATCCAAAATACCTGGATAACTTTGTCCAATACAGGTCCGGCAGAAGGGACAGGGGGATGACTCTCACATAATTTATTTCCTAGCAGCCTGTAATTGAAATGCTGCACACTGACAGTCAAGAATAAATACAAAAGAGCAGCAGAAGGCAAATTGGGAATTGCATGATCTGTCATGTATGGCAGTATAGTCCTCATAGAAGATGTACCTGATCAAGTGAGATATCTATAGTTTTCTCAAAAAGCTCTGCAATCTCCAAAGCATTGTTGCTGACCACCTCAGCTGGAAGTTGTTTGAGCAGACAATGCAAAATAACTGAAATACATGGGATATTCCAGGTTGATTGTAATAGATTCCCCCCAATTCCAAACTTCGAAATGAGATTACCAGATTTCTATATTAAATACAACGGAAACAATGTCAATTTTATGTCAACTTACAGTAGAAACATTTGGAAATGAGATCAAAACAGAATAGATGCATGCATACCAGGAAGAAGGATCGTGTATGAACATTACATGGAACCAACTCAACCAAGGTCTGCCGAACCTATACCACGACCCGTACCAGTACGCAGACGGATCGGTACCGTACCAAACCGGTACCATACCGACATACGGTACACTTGGGTGTGCCGGTTCCAGCCCATTTTTTTTTGAAGTTTTTCAAGTAGATTTAATTGATAATTAATCTTTTTGAACTTTTTCAATGATTTTAAGTCTAATTTGATATTTTTTTAATATTTGTTTGATAATTTTTTTTATATTTCTATGATTCGTGTTTAACCTAAATGATGCATTTTATTGTTTTAAAATGATATAAATCATAAAATGATTAGTGAGATGTTGCATGCTATAAGAAGTAACATGAAATATTCTCAAATCTAGTAAGGTAAAAATATAAAATAATACAATCAATTATATATAATTAAAGTACAATCTACATACCAATATCTAAAGTCTCATCGAATAGCGGTGCCTCTCGTAGATATCCAAATCATTAGCATAGTTAGGAGGCACATCAACCAATCTCTCTAACCAAACGACATTGTAGTCTTGTATGTTCATCCCATAAGGAACGCGCTCCGGATTATAAGCACTCTCGGATCTCTCGCTGAAGCTCTGGCTTTAAGGTGTCCTCTGGTGGATAAAACGGCTGTGAAGGAGCCCATCCGAATAAGCCGACAGCAAAATTCGACCTATAAGATGCTTCGGGCTGCGTAGGATACTAGCCACTGGAAGATGCCTCAGACACACTATATCCACATCTGTATCCGTATGGGTCATAGGCTGCCTGTGGCTGCGGATAATAGGATTCAGTATACGACTCGGAACCTAATATGTCTATGGATCCTACTCCATGTGCGAAGTCATCTATAGTTGCATCGTGTCTTGAATGACCTCGAGAAATTCGTCTTCTATATGCAATCAGATCCTCGCGAGCTCCACCAGATTGTGTATCGTGGTCCCTATCCTGTGTAGCATACGTAAACTGAAACTCGCCGGTGAATCGAATACCACCCTGCGGCTGTGTCTCATAAACGGCGGTCTCATATCATCCACTCTCTCTCTGACCAGCAGATCCATGACCCCAGAACTGCTGCTTTTGGTCTCTGAATCTGAGTGAACTAACTTTTCTTCGACACTCCATTAGGGCTGCAGATGCCTTTTGTTTTTTTGGTATGCTGGGCAACTATCTTCTTACTCTTCGTGCTACTACCCTTTGTGCCTTCTCTGCCTGGCTATGTTAGGAAGATATATATCGCCCTTCTGATCAAGTTGACTGCATAGCGCAGTGGCCTCATCTAAGCATCTTCAATTATATCTCTGAAAGGATGTCTCGAACAAGAAGTCATGTGGGACCGGCTCTTTCCTATGGTTGTGGCTGATCAGCTAGAAGTATGCGTGAAATATTGCTCTCTGCCCATTGCCCTGCATTGACCCTAGCCTCGCTGGCTACGAAACTGGCCAGTCATGGAGGCGATCCTTGCTCATCAAGCTCCAGCTCCTACTGGCCCACAAGTCATCCGATTATAGGATCATCCTCATCATCAACAAAAGCAATAGTAATCGGATCTGTCTTTAGCTCCACTTCCTCTTGCATGCACTTCAGCCTCGACCTCAGATTGTAGTGAACATATACAAGGTCGTTGAAGTGCTTGTGTCAAACAGTTTCTTTGCTTGCTGTGAATAAGGGTGAAGGTGGACCAGTTGTACTTACAACCACTCAAGAAGACCGTCTAGAAGAGAAACCGGATATTTAACCGCTTAAGATTTTTTTGCAGACAAACCAAAATGAATCCACCATTCAGCTACAAAAATATTGAAAAAAATTATATATAAGATAGCACTATATGGTAACTATTTAACACCAAGTAAATATCCTCCTGATGTGTAATATACCTAGATTCATTTTTTTTTTACTTACGACAAATGCCAAGACTCCAAAGCTGTCGATGCCCTCTCTAAATATTTTGGCCTGTAACAAAAATCGTATTGTAATATGTTAATAATTGAATATAGCAGTTAACTTACGCATGTTACTTAAGTTAACTTACCCCTTCTAGATATAGAGCCACAACTTTTGGATCAGGCTCCATCTTATATATCACATTATGCAGAGTGGCCAGAAGTTTGTCATCCATATCGATTCCATCTACAGTGTACTGAAATCGAGAATTCAGGTAGTATATTGCAGATAAAGTTTGTTATTATCTTAGTAAAATTATACAAGCACATGAGTAATCTAACTTTCAATATTCTTGCTTACCTACTAGATGCAAATCCCTACTCATCTGGTAGTCCCATCGCCGCTCAATAATATCGATGTATTCCTGAGCATACGTTGGATCTGCCTCCATGATCTGAATCTTTTTCCTTTCCCTCATGTGATAGAAGCTCATCTAGGGATACCTCTCGCTGTCCACGGTCCGAAGCACTTCATACAATGATCTGATAGCCTTCACCATCATAGTGGCCCGCTGCCAAAATGTCTGCTACGTCACCAAATCCTCGACAATACTTTCTTTAGTGTCGGCCCTCGCATATCAAATTTTTTTTTACTTAGAAATGAGAAACATCTGACATAGAATTACTTTCTTCTCAAGAAGGCTATCAAGTGCAACGTAGTTGGGCAAGACATATGGATCTAAATCAGCATCGTGTCAACTTTCTGCTGCTTCGAATCTCTTTTGGGAAAGGCATATGGCATGAATTGCTACTCCTGGTGGAATCTCTCTGCATGACTTCTTTTTGCTACCAAAAGCCTCCAACATGGAATGCCGTACCGGTCCGGTCCTAGACCGGTACCGGAACCACTTAAAAACCGGTATTTTT